>NC_069387.1:85613000-85928000 GCF_027475565.1 Acinonyx jubatus
TCTTTAAACACTTCTTACCATTGATTCTAACTCTTCCTCTTATCCATGAAGCTTGGTAAGACATCTGGGCAACAAGATTATCATTGCTGCTATCCAAGTGACATTTGATTAAGCCAAGCTTTTAGGGCTTATAAATACTGGATTCTAATGCTAAGAAGTTAATCCTTGTGTTTCTGATTCAATCACATTTGCAGGTTTAAACAGGGTTTTTAATTCTGTCTCTTCCATGGGTGATTACTTTGAAGAAGTTCTGATAGTCTCAGTGATGTTTGCAGTTTGTTTTGGAGATCTTTAAATAATTTGCTATGCTGAAAACCTCTTCCTCTTCCTATTCTTATAAAGGTAGGAGGTTATTGCATTTTTTTTTAGCTATTGATTATTATTGATCTTTTTCAATGTCTCTAAAACTTAAAGTAATGCCAAACCACTTTCAAAAAACAAAATATCTTAAAGACTATAGGTATTAAAAATTAACTTTTGAAAGTGATTTATAATTGATACAAACATAAAACCAGACATAAAATAATATTATTTCTAGAACTTAATGACTATAAAATAGAAATAAATTGAAATATTAAGCACAAAAAATCCTACAAAACAAATAAAATTATAAATTTATTTACTGCAGTGGATGATGTTATATCACTGGAATTATGTCACTGGAACTGCCAGAGTTGGGATTTAATAGTTAAAAGATTGAACCTCATGCCTACTTCTGTAATTCTCAGTTTTAACTTAATATTCATTCAGAAAATGGATTTCTGCAGAAACATGATTGGTAAAAATACATTAATAATTGTCATTTTTGTTTGCTATTCCAGAAAACTCAGACAGCCACCCCTTACAAATCACAGCCATCAAACATTATCTCAAATGCCAGTTTTAGTAATTTTAATTATAAATTATATTATCCACTAGTTATTGGAATTGGGAACATAAGCATCCATTTCATATGTACTACCAGAGTTAATGAAATATTATAGTAAATGTAATTTTTATAGATCACTTTATAATACTTGTGATCACATTTATATATAGTATGACACCACAGGTTCTTAGTACTTGGTCAGCTATGCTAATTGGTGTCTCATGATCACTCAGTTTCCTACTGATAGTCCCTGAGCCACATTAATCCTTTCTTTAATACGGTACATCACAATGTGTTTGGCCTTCATCTGGGGAAAACATAAACACAAATGTAAACGTAGGCATTGTACTTACATGACAGTGCTCAGTAGTAAATCTTGAAGCTCTAAGAACTTGTCCCCATATCCATGGATTTTTTTTTTTTTTACTTTACGTGATTATTCATTTAACCACTGTATATATACACACATACATACATACATAGGCAAAATTAGTGAGAATAGTGTCTGTTTCAAAGGTAAGCAACATCCATTTCCTTTGCTCTATTTTTTTAACCTCTTTTTCCCTTTTTTTCCCCCAACACCAGTCCAGGAAGAGATAAGGAGTTCACAGCAAGGATAAAATTGTTAGCCATCTTCTGTGTACCTGGTGATTTACATAGTTAATTTCTTTTAATCCTCATGCCATCTTTTAAAGTTGGTCAGTCAGGACAGGAGTTCAGAGAGATTAAATAATTTGCTTAAACCTACAAACAGTTGTTACAATCAGTCTCCAAACCTAGTTGTTTGTTTTTTGTTGTTGTTTCCTCCCTCTCTCTCCCTTCCTCTCCCTCACTCTCCCTCTTTCTTCCCTTCCCCCCCCCCCCCAAAGCCATGACTCTTTCTTCTGGAGGCATAATTCAAAAAACTCATACCATCAAATTTAAGTGATTATGCATTACTAGTCCCCCGCCCCCCCCATCAAAAGAGCTAACTCCTTAAGAGGTGCAATACCATGTTCACTGTGGTGAATGGAGTCTAGCCTAGTGTGGTAACAGTTAATTGTCCATTACTGTTTGTTAATGAATGAATGGAAGAATGATAAAATTTATTCCTGGGCATAAAAATAGCTTCTTTGAATCAATCCAAGTTTAGAATATTCTCTCTCTGCACCCGGAATGAGACCTTACACTAACTTCTATAAGCCTTCATTGACAACCCCAGAAAACAGGGGACAGAGACCTGACCTATTTGCCTTGTGGAGCTAACCCTTGAAAAGGTACCTGGTTACAGATACTGTCATTTTATTAGTTACTCAGCATCATAAGCAACAAGTACGGGGTCAGGCTCTGAATGACACCCTCTGCAAACAAAAAAGGCTGGCCAGAAAGTTTGATGAGTGCATTTACTCTATGTGACAGAGTTTAAAAAGAAAAGAAAAGAAATTCCTAATTAAAATTTTAGACAGTCCTTCCTTTGAGCTATGAAAAATGGTATGCATACCTTCCCTTATGCCTTCCACTCATTATTCATCCATTCATTTAGCTAATTCATTATTAATAATACTATTACTACTACTGCTACCATTACCTGTTTTCAACCCAGTGATGGATTCTAGGGAGTATCCCAAAAGCCACTTAGTATAATGTGTGTTGTCCTTAGGAGAAAACAGTATCAGAGTAGAGATAAGAAAATGAAAAATCACACAGTAAAGGGGAAAATGCGTAGCAGTATAAAGATAAATGTGAAGTTAATTGGTTCTTAAGTAGAATAATAGTTGTCATACCCATCATAACGTATAGTGCAGTGAACAACCACACAAATTCTCTTTTCTCCAATTATCCCTCGTTTATATATTTGACAAGAGGAATAATTCTTGTCAAAATGTGTTACTAAAAGGAAGCATGAGAGGTCCGTGCAAGTGTTCTCAGGCTGGGAGTAAAAATGTCAGCACCCCTAAGCTTCCAGAAGATAGTGACCATAATGAGTTTCCCAAATATGAACCCTGGGTGTTTTTATTTATTCTTTATCAGATAAGACTGCTGAAATAAAGTGGTTCTACCCAAACCTCCTATGTCACAGGAAAAGGAAGGCTCAAATTACCTCATAGTCTTCATTACCGCCAGAAAAGGCAAAACAGGTTTTAAAGATGGCCACTGTATTTTTCTCCAAAATAATCAAGACATTTCTTTTGCTAAAATGTTCTTTAAAAAAATGTGTGATAATAGGCAGCACAACAAAAATGAGATTTTTTTAGAAGTTGAGTCTCTTTACCCAGATTATTTCTGACAGAACCATTATAAAGCAGATAAATTTAGATCTATATGAAAAAGTTCCCCCTAATTTGTTTCCATTAAATATTAGATGAGTACTATGATTCATAGTCTAATATTCCCTGGCAATAGTATTTATAAGTGTGAAGTTAAACTTGGAAATCTTGGAAGTGGGTTTTATTTTAACCACCTGAGAAAAAGTTTATTTGAAATTAAAAAATTGAAATTACTTGAAATAATTTCAATTATTTAAAATTATCAAATATTTGAAATTGAATGAAGCTCTCTCAAAAAAAATGAGTTTCATAGGTGCCTACATTTTCTGCTATTTTTACCCTATTAGTGAATGTTAATACATGAATAAATGCTGTATCCATTGGTATGATATCAGAAAAAAGTCTTGTTCTTCCCTTTTTTTTTTAACATTTTCAATTTACCTTGAAATTGTCTATTAGCATTAATACAAGATTTCATTATGTCAGTTGTAACTAAGCTAATTCATAATTATTAGAATGGTGTAGGGGATTAATACTGCATTCGTTTCCACATCATTTTCCTAGGCAAGACAGATATAGACCATATTCTTACGCAGTTTCTTTTCACTTGTCCGTGGTAGCTCCAAAAAGAATTATACCGTAATCTTTCCTGTAGATAGGAGACCGGCAGAGAAAAGACATACGATGCACAACAGAGAAATACACTAGTAAATGTCATTATGCCCCCGATTTGTGTTTTAAAAGGATCTTGTTCCTATTTTGAGAATAAACTGTAGGACATGATGATAGAAATAGGAAAAATACTTATAAGGCAATAACTAACAATAATCTAGGTAAAAGATTCAGTGACATGAATATGTGGAAACGGAGAAGGTGGTCAAGTGTGGTTAGATTCCAAATATAATTTGAAAACTGACTTGACAGAGTTTGCTAATGGGTATGATTCATAAAGTGAGAGTTCATAATGACACCAAAGTTTGGAGTCCTAAGCAACTGGGTTAAGAGGTCATGCCATTTACCAAACTGGGAACTATTAAGGGAGAGGTGTGGAAACAGAGAAAATGAGGTACAGAATTGAAGAAAATGTAGGAGAGAAATGCTTATTTTGTGCAGAAATAGAAAGTAAAAGCGTGAAAGTGAGAGGATAATTGAAAGGTGAAGACAGAAGTCTGAAATGAGACTTTAAATGCAAAAATAGATATAAATTAAAATTTCTTAAAAATTCAGTTAGTTCATTTTGAAATTGAGTAGTTCTGTTGTCACAGACCAGGAAATAGTCTCACCTCATTGGCAGACTTTACACTGAGTAGCCATTGTGTTATCATTATATTACACTCTCCTGGAGACTTGCTTACAAAGTATATTAATATATCCGTTGCTTTTGAAGCCCTCAGCTGAGAAAAGCACAGTAAGTCTGTGAACTCGGGTCGTCTTCTCGAACCTGAAAGAGTGCAGCATTCGAAGTGTCTTGCTCACATGGAAGGTGATGGCAGCCCTGGAAGATAATGATCTTCCGAGGGTTGGGCTAACAGCCAGCATGCTGTTATATGCTACTGATGTATCCTCCCAGAGAAATTTATTACTCAGAAGTTTTGAATTTCCCTAAGGAAAAAAAAAATTCTCCATGGGCACAGGTTTTCTTTAGTGCTTATGACAGAGCTTTTCCTCTTCATTCTGTGTCACAAAGGTGCCTACCTATTAGGAATGGAAAAAAGTCAGCTTTGATAAATTGGAAGCCTATTTAAAATTCTCCGGCTCAGAGCCATTATCTCTCAATGCCTTTTAGCATTTGTCATTCCTTGTTTTTTCAAGCTAAAGGGAAAACAGGGAGAAGGGTAACCCTTCTAATGTAATAAATGACTTTGATTGCTGGAGTTTGGTTGCAAAACAATTTTTAAGTCACAGACATTGATTACGTTAACTTCCAAATGCAAATTTTTAAATAATTTTTTTAAGTTTATTGAGAGAAGGAGAGAGAAAGCAGGGGAAGGACATAGAGAGGGAGAGAGAGAGAGAGTCCCAAGCAGGTTCCACAATGCCAGTGTGGAGCTTGATGGGAGGCTCAAACTCACAAACCAGGAGATCGTGACCTGAGCCAAAATCAAGAGTCAGGTGCTTAACCAACTGAGCCACCAAGGCACCCCTCCAATCGCAATTTTTATAGGTATAAAATAAACAGTACTTGAGTTAGTCTTAAAAGAAAACAGAGCAAGACCACCATCTGCACTTTAGTCCCTGACCCAAGTTCCTAATATTACAGCTTCTCAGAGTTTTGCTCTCCAGTAGTGCCACTCCCTTCTTAATAGAAATAACTTTATTAGGGGTGGGGTTCAATCTCTTATCAACAGCTTATTGAGGCTAATGGCAGCTATTTGGTAATGGATCTTAACCTTTTATCTTTAAAAAAATAAAAGTGTCTAGAGTCCCAGGGAACAACAGGGCTAGAACCAAAGTACCTGCTTTCAACATTGTCTCAGGCCAGCTCAGAGTATCATTAAGAGGCGAGGTAGCACAACTGGGCAAGTTTCACAGAGCTACTTGAGAACACAAAGGCAAATGTTGAAGAATTGCAAGCCTAGGCAACTCCCACGCTTTGTCAGGTACACACATCCAGGAAAATTAATGCTTCAGTCCTTTCTATTGATATTTATCCCAAGTCATCCTTCTCATCAGCAAGCTGAGTTTAGGTATATATACAACTTACTGGCCTTATTGATATATTTCACTTTTGTCCCCAAATAGAAAGTTTTGAAATTCAGGTTCTCACCAACCACTGAGTAACTCCACCCTGCTGAGCAGACAATTCTTCAAATCATTCTCTTCATCTTTTTTTTTTTTTTTTTTTTTTTTTTTTTTTAACTCAGACTAATCTCTGGACCATCCTGACTGACCACTTGGCTACATAGGGCTCCTTCCAACCTTCCAAGAGATTGGGTCTGTGCTTCTGTTAGTACCAATTCTGTTAGGATTATTGTCTTAACCCTCTCCATACTGAATGATATCAATAGCTGATCTCTAACACTAGTAGAAAGCAGGAGTTGAGTAAGTGTTAGCTAAAAATAGCAAGTTAATTCTAATAATACCACATCTAGGAAGACTTATTTCTACCTTTGAAAACTTCAAGTTCAAATCGTTGAGTGTTGAGGGCATTGCTAAAGAGATGAAAGTTGAATATCTGAAGAGTACTGGAGAAGAGGTAAACAGAGACCCTGCTGGCTACCACCCCTGACTCCTGGGTATCCTTACGTATCCTCATGATTGCCAGTACCATTGATGAAAGCTTTAAGGTTTGAATCTACATGTCATTTGATTTTGAGGAAGACTTCTCTATTAGCCCCAAAATAATTTTTTTAAACATAGAGAAACCACTTTCACCTCAAAATACAAAACGCTTATGATTTACTACTCCTGGAATCAAATGCCACTGACCAAAACTACTTAAATCATCAGGATCATTGTATAAATGGACTGTGTGCTTATATTTGCGGTGTTCATTCAACTACAATTTCCTAATGATTTGGAATCTTTGGGTAAAAGATGCTGTTCTAAACAAAGGAATGTGTGTCCAGTTATCTCCCTTCTAATGTTGCTTCCTGTGTCTAAAGCAATCATTTGCTGTCTGTTCACAATGTTGCTGTATTTGGAGGAAATGTGTCTGCAACATTATAGACAGCCTAGAAGAAGAGAGAGGCTTGTTCAAGAAAAGGCAGCCAAGTGAATTATTTGTGGGTTTTTTTGTTTGTTGTTGTTGTTGTTGTTTTGTTTTAAATAAGATGATGGTACCCCTAGACAAAGAGGTTAAGTAATAAAAAGAAAAGGGATTCTGGAAGCTAGAGTAAGGTCACTTTCACTTATGTAATACAGTGATTAAAAAGAAAAAAACCCACAGAAGAGTGGGCACTGAGAGGACCCTCTGACAAGACCAAACTTTGCCACTGCCTCCTTCAGGGACCCCACCAACACATCCTAATGCCTGCACTGCCTCTGTGTCCCACAGCAACTTGACATGTACTTATATGCTGTCTTGACTTCTTAAAATATTCTTGGCATATGGAGTTGTCTCCCTGGAGATTACAACACATACCTCTTAAAATCCTTCAAATAGCTGGGGACAGCCACTAAATATTTGGTGAGTGAATTGGATCTGGTGAATTAGGTCGTGTTTAAGAGAGCTATTTAGAGATTCTTGTAACAGGACTTTGAAGGAGAAAAGAGGTGCAACAGTCTTAGATTGTGCTTTAGACAGGAAATAAAGGGAATCTCATCAAGCCCAATAACCTTTGAATGAGACTACTTTCACGTTCCCTTGGCTTGACTACACCTTAGATTTTGTCGTCACTATAAGCCACTTATTTTCTTTTTCTTAAAGTATTTGCCTTCAAAAATTTGTAACTGTGTTTTTTTCTCTGCCTTTTTAAGATGGAAATCCTTTTTCATTCAAGTATAATTAACATACAGAGTAATATTAGTTTTGGGTGTTCAATATCATGATTTAACACTTCTATGCATTATTCAGTGCTCATCAAGATAAGTGTACTCTTAATCCCTTTCACCTATTTTACTCTTCCCCACCCACTTCCCCTCTGGAAACCACCAGTTTATTCTTTATGTCTGAGTGTCTGGTTTTTGTTTGTCTCTTTTTTCTTTGTTCATTTGTTTCTTAAATTCCACATGAGTAAAATCATATGACATTTGTCTTTCTCAGAGTGCTTTATTTCACTTAGCATTATGCATTCTAGATCCAACAGTGTTATTGCAAATGGCAAAATTTCATTCTTTTTATGGCTGAGTAATATTCCATTGTGTATTTATAGACCGCTTTACCCATTCATCTATGGATGGATACTTGGGTTGCTTCTATATCTTGACTATTGTAAATAATGTTTCAATAAACATCCAGGTGCTTATATTTGTCAAGTTAGTGTTTTCTTTGGGTAAATATTGAGTAGTGGAATTACTGAATCATAGGGTAATTCTATTTTTATTTTTTGAGGAACCTCATACCGTTTTCCTCCGTGACTGTACCAATTTACATTCAACAGTGTACAAAGGTTCCTTTTTCTCCACATCCTTGCCAACACTTGTTATTTCTTGTCTTTTTGATGCTAGCCATTCGGACTGGTGTGAGGTGATACCTCACTGTGGTCTTGATTTGCATTTCCCTTGATGGTTAGTGATCTTAAACATCTTTTCATGTGTTTGTTGGCCATCTATATGACTTCTTTGGAAAAATGACTATGTCCTCTACCTGTGTTTTAATTGGCTTATTTGTGGGTTTTTGGTATTGAGTTGCAGAGGTTCTTTATATACTTTGGAAGTTAATCCCTTATCAGATATATCATTTGAAAATATCTTCTCCCATTCAGTAGGCTGCCTTTTTGTTTTGTTGACAGTTTCCTTCACTGTGCAAAAGCTTTTTAGTTTGATGTAGTCCTACTAGTTTATTTGTGTTTTTGTTTCCCTTGTTGCTAAGGCCAATGTCAAAGAGATTACTGCCTATGTTTTCTTCTAGGAATTTTATGGCTTCAGGTCTCACATTTAGATCTTTAACATTTTGAGTTTATTTTTGTGTGTGTATAGTGGAAGAAAGTAGTCCAGTTTCATTCTTTTGCATGTAACTATCCAGTTTTCCCAACACCATTTGTCAAAGAGACTGTCTTATTCCTATTGTGTATTCTTGCCTCCTTTGTCATAGATTAATTGACCATTAAAGCATGGATTTATTTCTGGGCTCTGTATTCTCTTTCATTGATAAATGTGTCTATTTTTGAGCCAGTACCATCCTGTTTTGATTACTATAGCTTTGCAGTGTATCTTGAAATATGGAATTGTGATACCTCTAATTTTGTTCTTAGGCTATTTGGAGTTCTTTGTCATTTCATACAGATCTTAGGATAATTAGTTGCAGTGTCATGAAAAATACTGTTGTTATTTTGATAGGGATTATATTTAATCTGTAGATTGTTTTAGGTAGTATGGACATTTTAACAATACTGGTTCTCCCAATGAGCATGCCTTTGCTTGTATCTTTAGCTTCTTTCATTGGTGCTTTATAGTTTTCAGTGTACAGGCCTTTCGCCTCTTCGGTTAAGTTTATTTCTAGGTATTTTATTTTCTGTTACAATTGCAAATGAGATTGTTTTCTTAATTTCTCCTCTACTTTGTTATTAGTGTGTGGAAATGCGACAGATTTCTGTATATTAATTTACTATCCTGCAACTTTCCTGAATCCATTTCTCAGTTTTTATAGTTTCTTGGTGGAGTCTTTAGGATTTTCTATATATAGTATCATGGCCTCTGCAAACAATGACAGTTTTACTCCTTCCTTACCAATTTGGGTGCCATTTATTTCTTGCCTGATTGCTGTGGGTAGCACTTCCAGTATTATGTTAAATAAAAGTAGTGAGACTAGACATCTTTGTTTTGTTCCTGATCTCAGAAGGAAAGCTCTCAGTTTTTCACCATTGGCTAAGATGTTAGCTGTGTTTTTTGGGTTTTTTTCCGTATATGGACTTTATTATGGTGAGGTATGTTCCCTCTAAACCTAGTTTGTTGAGAGTTTTCTTTTTTCTTTCTCATGAGTGAATGTTATACTTTGTGAAATGTTTTTTTCTGTAGCTAATGAGATGATCATATGGTTTGTATCCTTTCTCTTGTTAAAGTGATGTATTAAGTTGATTGATTTGCAAATATTGAACTACCCTTGCATCCCTGGAATAAATCTCTCTTGATTTTGATGAACGATTTTTTAAATGTATTTTTGGGTTTGTTTTGTTAATTGTTATATATATATTCATTGGGATATTGGCCTGTATTTATTTTCTTTCTTTCTTTCTTTCTTTCTTTCTTTCTTTCTTTCTTTCTTTCTTTCTTTTTCTTTTCCTTTTTTTCTTTTCTTTTCTTTTCTTTTTTTGTAATATCTTTATCTGGTTTTGGTATCAAGGTAATGTGGGAATCACAGAATAAACTTGGAATCCTTTCTTTGACTTCTCTTTTTTGGAATAGTTTGAAAGTATTAGTTCTTTAAATATTTGGTAGAATTCATCTGTAAAGCCATCTACTCTCGGGCTTTTGTTTGTTGGGAGGTCTTTGTTTTGTTTTGTTTTGTTTTAAATTACTGATCCAGTTTCATTGCTAGTAATTGGTCTGTTCAGATTTTCTATTTCTTCCTAACTTCCTTTTGGAGGGTTTTATGTTTTTGGAATTTATCCATTTCTTCTAGGTTATCCAGTTTGCTGGCATTTAATTTTTCATATTTTCTTGTAATCATTTGTATTTCTGTAGTGTTGATTGTCATTTCTCCTCCTTCATTTCTTTTTATTTTAAGTTTATTTATTTTGAGAGGGTGGAGGGGCAGAGAGAGAGAGAGAATCCCAAGCAGGCTCTGTGCTGTCAGAACAGAGCCCGATGTAGGGCTCAAACTCATGAACCATGAGATTATAACCTGAGACAAAATCAAGACTTGGACCCTTAACTGACTGAGCCATTCAGGCCCCCCCTTGTTGCAGGGAGTATGGCTGGAGTCACAAAAGCTGAGTCTGCAAACAAAGTGCAGTTAAGTGAAGGTCCTCGTACTCGAGTCGGAATGAGGTTCCAACTCCAGAATGAAGCTTCTTTTTATTAGCATAATTTCTAAAGACTACGTGCATAAAGTCAGGTAAGCAAGTGTGTTAATCAATCTAATGGTTTAGCTTTTCAAGGTTGAATTTCAAGTTAATTGGTTTCTATATCACTAGGAAGGGTCAGGTGTGAAGGACAGTCCAACCCTGGACAATGTTAATGGCTCTATGCATTCCTTCCAGCAGCTGAGTTCAGCTGTGTAAACGTGTCCTGAGGCCTTGCACCTTCTCCAGCCCCTCCCTTTTGACGTCTTTTCCTTTGATGCTTCTCTCCTGCATCTCCCATACCCCCTCCTCCTTCATTTCTGATTTTTTGTTTGAGTTCTCTCTCTTGTTTGTTTGTTTCGGTGAATCTGGATAAAGGTTTATCAATTTTGCTGGTATTTTTTCAAGGAACCAGTTCCTAGTTTTATTGATCTTTTCTATTGTATTTTTTAGTCTCTATTTATTTCTGCTTTGATCTTTATTGTTTCCTTCTTTTTACTGGCATTGAGCTTTGTTTGTTCTTTTTCCAGCTCCTTTATGTATGAAGTTAGATTATTTATTTGAAATTTTTCTTGCTTCTTGAGGTAGGCCTTTATGCTATAATCTTCCCTTTCGAACAACTTTTGCTGCATCCCAAAGATTTGGACTGTTGTGTTTTCATTTTCATTTGTCTCCATGTATGTTTTAAATTTCCTTTTTGATTTCTTCGTTGACCCAATAATTGTTTAGTAGCATGTTATTTAGGCTTACTATTTGTGTTCTTTCCAGTTTTTTTTCTTGTTAATGATTTGTAGTTTCATACTGTTGTGATTGGAATGATGCATGATATGATTTCAGTTTTTTTGAATTTGATGAGACTTATTTTATACTCCAACAAGTGATCTCTTCTGAAGAATGCTTCACATTCACTTGAAAAGAATATGTGTTCTGTTGTTTTTCAGTGAAATGTGTTGAATTTATCTTTAGATTTATCTGGTCCAATATATCATTGTAAGCCACTGTTTATTTGTTGATTTTCTGTCTGGATGATCTATCCATTTATGTAAAAGGATTGTTAAAATCCCCTACTATTATTGTATTCCTGTAGATTTCTTTATGTCTGTTAATATTTGCTTTATGTATTTGGGTGCTTTCAAGTTGGGCGCATATATTTACAATTGTTATATCCTCTTGTTGAAGTGTTCCCTTTATCATTATGTAGTGTCCTTCTTTATCTCTTGTTACAGTCTTTGTTTTAAGTCTATTTTGTCCAATATAAGTATTGCTACCCCAACTTTCTTTTTGCTTCTTCTGACATGAAAATATTTTTCCATTCCTTCACTTTCAGTCTGTATGTGTCTTTAGGTCTGAAGTGAGTCTCTTGTAGGCAGCATATAAATGGGTCTTGCTTTTCTATTCATTCCATTACCCTATGTCTTTTGATTGGAGCATTTAGTCCATTTACATTCAAAGTAATTATTGATGGATATGTATTTATTTCCATTTTATAACTCGTTTTATAGTTGTTTTTGTAGTTTTTCTTTTTTCCTTTCTTCTCTTGATTTCTTCTCTTGTGCTTTGATGGTTTTCTTTAGTGATATGCTTAGATTCCTTTGTCTTTATTTTTTGCATATCTCTTACAGGTTTTTGATTTGTGGTTACCATTAGGTTAATAGATAGCATCCTATGCATATAGCAGTCTATATTAAGTTGATGGTAGCTTCAGTTTAAACCCATTCAAAAAGCACTGAATTTTTACTGCCCCACCACCATGTTTTAGGTATATGGTATCATATATTATATCCTTTTATTTTGTGAATATCTTTATTGATTTTTATAGTTATACTTGCATCTACTGTTTTTGTGCTTTAACCTCTGTACTAGTTTTTATAAGTGATTAATCTACTTTTGTTATGTTTGCATTAACCTGTGATTTTTTTCCTTTCTTTAATTTCTTACTCCTTATTTTAACCTTTCCTTTCTACTCAAAGAATTCCCTTTAATGTTTCTCATAAGGCTGGTTTAGTGGTGATGAAATCTTTTAACATTTGTCTGGGAGACTCTTTCTGCTATTCTGAATGATAGCCTTACTGAGTGTTCTTATTTGCACATTTTCTCCTTTCTACTTTGAGTATACCATGAAACTCCTTTCTGGTCTGCCAAGTTTCCCTTTTATGTAACTGTTTTCCTTTGCTGCTTTTAAAATTCCTTCATTGTCACTACTTTTTGCCATTTTAATTATTATGTTGGTTGATGTGGACTTACTTAGGTTGGTTTTGTTGGGGGTTTTCTGTGCCTCCTGGATCTAGATTTCTGTTTCCTTACCCAAATTAGGAAAGTTTTCAACTATTATTTTTTCTTCAAATAGATTTTCTGCCCTCTTTTCTCTCTCTTCTTTTTGGCTCACTATAAAATTAATGTTATTATGGTTGGTGATGCTAGTGAGTTACCTCAACCTATTCTCATTTTTTTGTTATTTTTTTTTGCTGTCCAGCTTGGTTGCTTTCCATTACTCTGTCCTCCAGGTCACTAATCCATTCTTCTGCTTCCTCTAGTCTACTACTACTCCCTCTAGTATATTTTCTAATTTTAGTTAGTGAGTTCTGCATCTCTGATTAGTTCTTTTAAATGTGTATATATATATATATATATATATATATATATATGTATGTATATGTATATATATAAATATACATATACATATATATACATATACATATATATGTATATGTATATATAAATAAATATATATATGTGTATATGTATATGTATATATATGTATATGTATATATATAAATAAATATATATATGTATGTGTATATGTATATATGTATATATATATATGTATATATAAATAAATATATATCTGTATATATGTATATGTATATATATAAATAAATATATGTATATATATATATATATATATATATATATATATATATATATATATCTTTGTTGAAGGTCTCACTGTGGTCCTCCACTCCTCCAGTCCAGTAAGTATCTTTTGACCATTACTTTGATTTCTTTGCCTTGCATTTTACTTATCTCTGCTTTAGTTAGCTCTTTTGCTTTAGTTTTGTCCTGTTCTTTCATTTGAGACATATACCTCTGTCTTCTCATTTTGTCTTACACTCTGTGTTTGCTTCCATGTATTAGGAAAGTCAACCAAATCTCCTGATCTTGAAAGTAGTGGCCTTATGAAGAAAAGTCTTATAGTGTCCTGTAGTGCAATGTCCCCTGTTCACCAGAACCAGGCGCTTCAGGCATGTCTTTTATGTGTGTTACATGCACCCTACTATTGTGACTGAGCCATGTTGGCCTTTGGTCCAGTCATTTGCAATGACTCTTTTTGCCTGCTGTGGGCAAGATTTGGTCCCAATGCTATAAGGGGCTTTGGACTTGGAGTTAAGTCAGACCAGATGCCTATCCTCAGCCCATTTTCTGGGGCTGCAGTCACACTTGACTGTAGGATGCTCTCCCTCTTTTGTTCCCTTCATGGCTTTTGTTTGTTGGGACCTGTAATCACATCAGATGTCTGCTTCCATCCCACTGATGGGGTTATAGTGGAACTGATGTGTGTGGTGATCTTCCCCTCTCCCCAAAGCAAGAGTCACGTTGGAGTGGCACTCGTCTCTGTTGGGGCTGCTTACAGAATAAGACACATCAGGGGATGCTTTAGAGGGACTCCTGCCAAGTAAGATGGGGTTTAGATGGGACAAGTCATCAGGAGAACAAGAAGGTGGGCACATGGTGTCAGCAAGCTATATGGAGAGTGTTTACACTGGTTTCCACATGATGTAAATCTTTAAAATCCTTTTACCAGTTTTACAACCCAGCAATGTCTTTGCAAGGACCTAGGTGCCATCCCTTTGACATGTAATCGTCAAGGAAGATAGAGTCTCTGTCTCCTAGTCCTTGTGGGAGAGTAGGAGACTAACTTCCATTGAGTGCCTTCCTCCAAGTTGTAGAACCACTTGCCTGGAATTAATTTTCTTTTGGGTAAGGCCAGTTAGCAAAAACAGGTGGCCTAAGCTTCCCATCCCACACACGTACTCTTAAAAACTCTACTGCTCATTTCCTCCTAGTTAGGTATCTATACTTGGTGTGCTCTTTCTTCTATTGCTGAAAATAGTATCATGATAAAATCAATTTGTTTGTCCATTTTATCCATTGAATATTTTTTTCTTTAACACCCTATGCTCCTAGAAAAGGAACAGAGTTTAAACTTAGTGTCCTACTATCTCTGGACCTGACTGTTATCTAGGCCTATGTAGGTCTGCGACCTGTTTCAGCTCTGCCAAGCAATGGGGCACAGGACCCTTCATTTGGACATTCATCAAGCTGTATACCTTCATACTCAAAGACACCATCTTTTTCTTTCTGTCTTCCTTCTCCTCCTTTTTCTCCTTGCTCCTCTCTTCCCCTTCTTTTTCCTTCCTTCCCTTTCTTTTTCCTTTCTTCTCCTTTCTTCTCTGTCTTTCTTCTTTCTCCCTCTTCTTCCTCCTTCCATCCCTCTCTCTCTTTAGTGACAGTTACTTCTGTTCCTGAAGGATACTGAATATTTCTAATGAGCTTAAGCTTTCAGAGGAAATAGAATGAAATTGATTTAGTTCTGGGGTGCCTGGGTGGCTCAGTCAGTTAAGCATCCGACTTTGGCTCAGGTCATGATCTTGTGGTTCATGAGTTCAAGCCCCACATTGGGCTCTGTGTTGACAGCTCAGAGCCTGGAGCCTGCTTCAGATTCTGTGTCTCCCTCTCTCTCTCCCCCTCCTCTGCTCTCTCTCAAAAATAAATAAAAACATCAAAAAATTTTTAAATTGATTTAGTTCTAATATGAAGGAAATCACCAACATGGTTCTCTTTCCTACACTGAAAAGGCCATCGGGGCAAGGAAAGCTAAAGGGCCAGGCTACCTTCTTGAAGGGAAAAGAGTAAAGACAGAAAGGCACAGAAAACAAAAGAAAACAAAACTGATATTTCAACAAAATATCCTATTAAAATAACATGACCAAATAATTCTTCTCAAGGAGAAATGAGACTTTGGCCTCCATCATGTTTCTATGAACAGTCTAAAAGTAACTCCCCTTAACATGAGACAAAGTCTGTAGGCAACCAGCAGACTAGCAGCACTGGCATTTCCTAGGAAATTTCAGAGATGTAGAATTTCAGGTCCTACATAGACCTACTGGATCTGACCTGCAGTATAACAAGGATCCGAGATGATTCCAGTGCTTATTAAAGTTTGAAAAGCCCTTGCATGGAGAACAAGCTCTGGAGTCAGAATAAAAACAATGAAAATTCAGCACTATATGTTCAATAGAGTTAATCAATTTATATTATTACCAATATTTTTTCTCAGTACATGAGGAACAAGGCATTGAGAAGTAAGGTAACTTGTCCAAAAGTCACAAGGCTAATAAATCGAACAATAAAGTTAAATGAGACCCAAGTTGAAGCCCTGATTCTGCTGATTATTGGCTAGTGACCTTGACTGAGCTGCCTAAACATTCTAAGGCTGTTTTACTATCTGAACAAGTTTGGGGGGGGGCGGTGGTTGTATATACATCCCATAGCTGTTAGGTAGATTAAATTAGTTTACTTCTATAAATAATGACCATCATATACATGGTATTTATTGTATAAATTGTATTTAATTGTATAAATATTATTTATATTTTTAATGTTTCTGATAATCTCTGGGAAAAGTTAGCCTTCATAACTTAATGTATAAATGTATGTAATCATCATTACATTATATATGAAATACCAATGAAGGTAACTACAACAGGAGGTATATGAAACAATACTGAGGAGAATTTACTTAATCTTCAAATCTTTGGCTGTGGAAATATATGATCTATAATAGGGCCAGAGACTAGACAAGAAATTGACAGGTCATAAACCTCAAAGAGAAAATGAAAAGTCACGGGAGGAAAGGTTTCAAGGGGTATCTTTTAGTTGCCAAGTTGCAGATGTTTTCAATTTAATATATGTATTAAGTGTTCAAAGTTAGCCTAATCAATTGTTCTGTCATGCTTTTGCTTTAGGTTTTCCATTTATTTTGTTCTGTTTTGTTTTGTTTGCTTTCTTTTTTTCCGTTTTCTTAGACAGAGTTTTGCTCCATAGGGTAGAAGAAGATGAGAGACATAAAAGGCTGAACCTATTGAGAAGTTGTGAGGTTACAGTCATGTTCTTAGAATCCCGGTACTATACTAGCCCTGCCAAGCCATGCGGCAAACTGAGAAATCTCCTGCAGTGCTTTCAAAGAAACCAAATATGAAAACCAATCTAAAAACAAGCAGTGTGAGGTGTGAAAGAAATCACACTGCTCCAAAACCCTCCTTACCTTTACCCACAAGCACATGCTATAGTGCACATGTTCACTGCCTCACATAGACACACACATACCCTTATATATCTCCCCCCCCAACAGTGTTTTACCTTGCTGGCCACCAGAGCAGAGGTTCTGAAATCATACTGTATCTAGTATATTTGAAGAAAAATGTTGATATTAAATCTTCTTCAAAATATATTTTTATCTTGAAATTTATCACCAAGCACGTGACATGAGGCATCCTACAGTATAGTCAGGGAACATTGCTGGGGTTCCTAATACCATTTGAACCTTCAATTTCCTAATTATCACCTACTTGATACTCCTAGAATGAACCTGTTAGTGTATTTTACAGTATTAATAGATCTTTTATTAGCAATTATGTTTCAGAATTGCTTTTCATATAAAACCCTTGCACTAACTGTGTCATCCCATTGATCTTACCTCAATGCACTCCTTACAGTCATTTCAAAGAGCTAATAAGTTGCTAATATAACTTTGCAGGTACATTTTGTACCTTTCTCTCTACCTATTGTAGACATACCAGCTCATTAAACACTGTGAAAGAACACTGGCTAAGGCCCCTTCTTTTAACAAATCAGCAGCGTGAAACCAAAGTGTAAGATTTTTCTTGTAATGATCTGGCTGCACCACCTCGATAATACCAGGAGGTAGGATATGGGGAGGGAATACCTCATGGAGCTGCTTCTGCAAGGGACAGTTAATATTTGGGTGGTATTTCTAAAGCTTTCTTTCAGATGTTGCTTTAATCCTCTGGTTCCTGTCTTGTGTCATTTCAAAGTCTTGGTACAGTTAGCTGGCTGAATGGGGAACATGCCAAGGTCATACTGAACAATGAAACTTGTGTCAAGGCATACTTCCACACTAATATTACTAGCTTCAGTCCAGACCTATCTCTAACAGCACATAAAAAGAACAACAAGTTGCTGTCACTTGGCAAAATAGCATCAAGGACAGTTTGAGTCTGCAGGAATCCTCATGGGATGATGGCTGCTAACATAGTTACTAACTAGAAAACACAGGATTTTTCTATTCCCAGTAGTCCTTGTGGTTGCATTTGATTATTCGGAGGTTAAGTTAGGATGAAATGTGTTTTCACTAGTACAGACTGTTTAATAAACTGCTTACAGGTAAGGAAGAAATATGCCTGAAATTGTTTATATATTCAATAAGAAAATAGAATTTGGTTAGCAGTAGAACCAATAAGAATTTAGTGGAGTCTCTTGCTGAGTTTACCATATATTTATATAAAACAGATATTGTCTACCGGCCAGAAAAAAAAAATCAGCACAGGGCTTAATTTGAATTCCATTACCCCAGTTAAATAATACAAAATGACAAAATTGTTCAATAATTGTATTCTTTTATTATACCCACTGTTAAAGCTTTCAAATAAAATCAGTCATCTCTTACAAACAGTGTTTTTCACAGGAGACCCTTTTCGTGAATGCCTACTTCCAAAGTCCTCACTGAGAGAAAACCCCCACTGACTTAATTCACTTACAGATATTTTCATAACCTCTCTCACATGAACATAAATGTTCATGGGCTACATCCAAGAAGTTAACAAGCCTAAGATAACAGCTCTGCCGAGCTCTGAACTCAATTCCTCCTCCACTTTGAGGGAGAACATGAGATGCTAGCAAAATAATGAAATGCAATACATCAACCTGTCTGCCTGGAGAATTCAACTTGCTCAGAATAAATTAATTTAAGCCACCAGTCTGGAGATTTGAAATGCAAATGAACCAACATGGCTGCACCACCATCTAGTTTTCACCATAGCGTTAGTTTTAAATGTGTGGAACACAGTGATAGTGGCTCTCACCCAGTGCTCCCATAATGCTTGGTACGCACTGCTATTCAAGCCTTTACTTCAACGGATTGTACTTAATTCTTTGGTGAATTTTTCCTCCTAATGATCCTGCATCCCCTGAAGGTGGGGAACATATTTTTGGTTTTAACATATGCTTGTCGAATGAATGAATGAATTCTAAACATTTCCTTTTTTTCCCCCAAATATCTTGAGCCCTTTAATTTCAACTCTCATGTTTAATTCTAGTACTATTTTATGTTTGCAGATATTTAAAATTTCAAATCTACCATTGCATTTTATTTTGCTAATCATCTTTCAAAGACTATTTCAAATGTCATTTCAACCATGAAGTCTTTCTTAATCCCTCTAACTGCTAGGATCTCTTCTTCCTTTGAATACCCATAGCATTTGAAATGTATTTCTCTCCCAGAACCCTTCTTATCCCCTTTAATTCAGAGCTATTTTTTGTAATCCTTTTATTTCCCCAAACCCATGATAGACTAAAATTTCCTCAGGGGCAGGGATCAACTTTTCATCAGTTACTGAGTTCAGAATGAAGCATGGACATGGTGTTCAATTCACCGCAACTTAACCAAAACTGTTGATCACAAAATATGGTTCAATACTATGAAAGATATATTAATGATTTCAAAACATAAACAAGATAGTCTGGGCTCACACAACATTCTGACCTTAAAAATAAAATTAAAATACATGGAATTTGCCTAATTTAACTAATTCACCAAAGGGACAAGTGTAGGCTAAAATATTTATAGGTATCTGCATAGAGAAATGGGTAATGTTTTGAAAGGTAGAGAAAAAACCAAAAACATAATCGTGAAAGATAAACATCAGGAGCTATTTTATAGTGTAGAAGAGTGAGCGCTGCCATTTGCTATTTCATGTGACCTTGGCAAAATTGCATTGCCTTTTTGGGTCTCTATAAAATGGACATAATCATGCCTACTTTATTTATTGTGAAAAGAACAAGATTTCTGAAGTTTTCTCTAAACTCTAAGATGCTATACAAATATAAGATGTTTTAAAACACACAGGTTGTAGGTTTGGGAATAGAAAGAAATGAAGATGGATAGGAAGGGTAAGGTCATATTGAAAACTCAAAGTCAAACAGAGCAGCTTGTATTTGATGAAATAGAAAGATGTGCATATATCTTTAATGTGGAGAATGGCATTTGAAAAGTAGTTTTAAGATGTATAATCAAGAAGGATTCCATGGCAGTAAAGTGAGTCTGACATAGACAAAGACTGTACATTCTTACTATGTGTTGTGTCTAAAAAGCAGCTAAACTCTTGAAAATAGTAGAATGGTGATTTCCAGGAGCAAGGGAGTGGGGAATGGGAAGATTTTGGCCAAAGGGTACGGATTTCTAGTTACAAGATGAATAAGTTCTGGAAGTCTAATGTACAGCTTGGTGACTATAGATAGCCACTCTCAAGTATATAATATAGTATCATTGAGAGCATAGATCTTAAATCCTCTCACCACAAAAGAAAAATGGTAATTATATGAGGTAATGAAGATATTAACTAACCTTATAGTGATAATTATTTCCCAATTCTTTGTGTGTCAAATCATCATATTGTATACCTTAAACTTATACACTGTTATATGCCAATTATATCTCAGTAAAGCTGTGGTGAAAGACAGAGATAATTTGTACGTGTATCTGTATTTTTTTAAAACCGATTCCGATGTGAGCCAAACTGCGAATCAGACTACCTGCAGTGCTTATGATACTTTAATATGCATAAGTTTTACTTGAGGACATTGTCAATATGCATATTTTGAGGCACTGTATCTGGGTTGTATCTGATATTCTGCATTTCTAATAATCCATAGCTTCTTCCAAACTCTTTACTCTCAAATATACGCTAATGGATAAAAATAATTTTTGAAAGTGTCTGCAATACTTACAAGTCAAAATTCTATACAAAAGTCATATTTGGGAGAATTATTTTTTTGACATTTTTCTAGTTTTATTATGTAATATTGTATATAATATATATATAATATATACTATATATATATGTGTGTGTATATATATATATATATATATATATATATCACATTTTCTTTATCCATTCATCAATCAGTGGACACTTAGGTTCTTTCATGTCTTGGCTTTTGTAATTAATACTTCATTGAACATGGGGATGCAGATATCTCTCCAGGATGATGATTTCATTTCCTTTGGATATGTACCGAGAAGTGAAATTGCTGAGTCATATGGTAGTTCTAATTTTAATTTTTTGAGTAACCTCCCTACTATATTCCATAGTGGTTGAATTAATTTACATTCCTGCTAACAGAGCCACAGGGTTACCTTTTCTCCACAACCCTGATAGCATTTGTCATCTCTTCTTTTTGATGATAGCCGTTCTAATAGTGTGGTGATGTCATTTTGATTTGCATTTTCCTAAGGATTAGTGATCTTAAACACCTTTACATGTATCTAGGCATTTGAATATCTTCTTTGGAAAATTGTCTATTGAGATTCTTTGCCCATTTTTAATTGGATAATTTCTAATTTTACTATTGAGTTGTATGAACTTCTTACAGATTTTGGATATTAACCCCTTATAAGATATATGGTTTGCAAATATTTTCTTCCATTCCATAGGTTACCTTTCTATTTTGTTGACTGTATCCTTTGCTGCACAGAAACTTTTTAGTTTGATGTGATCTTGCTTGGTTTTAATTATGTTGTTGCCTTTGCTTTTGGTGTCATATTTAAAAAATTGTTGCTAAGCCCATATCGAAGAGTTTTTTCCCTGTGTTTTCCAATAGGATTTTTATGGTTTCAAGTCTTCATTTGGATTATAAGTCTATAGTCCATTTTGAGTTAACTTTTGTGAGTGGGTAAGGGGTTTGGTGTCATTCTTTTGCATATGAATATTGTTTTCCCAGCACCATTTATTAAAGGGACTATCTTCCCCATTGAGTATCCTTGGCTCCCTTCTCAACTATTCGTTGATCATATATGAATGCGTTTATTTTGGGACTCTTGATTATGTTCCATTGGTCTCATGTCTGCTTTTATGCCAGTATCTTACTGTTTTGATTACTATAGCTTTGTAATATAATTGAAATCAGGAAGTATGATGCTTCCAGCTTTGTTCCTCTTAGAATTATTTTGCCTATTTAGGGTATTTTGTATTCCCATGTGAGTTTTAGAATTCCTTTTTCTGTTTCTGCAGGAACAAAATGCCACTGAGACTTTGGTAGGGATTGCATTGAAGCACTACTAATGTCTGCATTAGAAACACCATGAATTTTTGTATGTTGATTTTATATCTTGCGGCCTTACTAAATTTGTTGTCTAAATCTAATAGTTTTTGGTAGAGTCTTTAAGGATTTTCTCTATATGAAACCATGTCATCTGCAAATAGAGATTTTTTTACTTCTTTCTTTTTTTTTTACTTTCTTTCTTTTTACTTCTTTCTTCCAAATTCTGGTGCCTTTTCTTTCTTTCTTGACTGGACTTCCAACACTATGTTGCATAGGAGTACAAGAATGGACACTTTTGACTTGCTTCTAAAATCAGAGTAAAAGCTTTTGCTTTCAATCTCTCACCGTTGAGTATATTAGCTCTGAGCTTTTTTTTTTTAATTTTGAAATAAATTTTAAACACACACAAACTGTGATAGAGTGGCCACAGTCCAGGAGATAGCTATAGGAATTTAGGTAAGAGGTGCTGAAGCCCAACAGTGATGTATACAATGTAGAAGAATGGAAAGACCCAAAAGGTATCTTAATGGACTACTGACTAGAACTTGAGCGGATAGGGATAGGATAATGGCAAAAAGCTAAAGATGAATAAAACTGAGATAAGGAAAATGAATGGTGGCACAGTAACACATGGAACAAGTAAAAAGTGATGTCAGTGTAATACATTATTTTATGTTGGATGTTAATTTGGAAACAGTGGTCAGAGTCCGTGATTTGGATTCTAGCCAAATTCCTGTAGTAGAATCACATAGATTTTGGAGAAACTAGACAGTTTATCATCTACAAAAGTTGATTTAGCCCTCAACTTTCTGGATAGAAAGAAAAGTTTTCATTGTCTAAAGTGATAATGATCGCATAATGTTCACCTTTTATTTACAAACAATATTATATCTGGCTTTTTTTTACTCTCCAAACTATGTTCCTGATGCTGTCACCTGTTTATTTAAAAAATATATCTTTTACGCAGATTGAATTAACTTCTATTTTTAAAATCTAACTAAATTAACATAACTTATTGGATACCTAGCACTGGGTATTGTTATAAAGGTGATGGAATGCAAAGTAGAGAATCAAAGATACTTTAAATGTTCATATGATGTTTACAATCTAGAAACTAAAGGCTAAATCCACAGTCCTTCCCAGATGCTATAAGAACTTTTAATTTCAGTATTGGCTGTGTCTGATTCTTGAGTTATTCCTGGCCAAAGCAGACTTGGTGGTAAAAGGAAGTGATTCATGTTTCTTTGAAAATCCAGTGTCTAGTGTGAATTTCAGTAACTTGGAAATCCACTAAATTAAACTATAACCTTATTTTTACTCTTCATAGAGTGGATGGACTTCTGCCTCAGTTTCTCTGCATAGTCCACTTTACTGTTTTGACTGCCAATCTAAATCTAGTTAGATGTTTTCCTTAGGGATAAATTTTGTACATGGGCTGGTCTGACCATAAATATGCTTCAAGTGTATCTTGTCATCTGGACTTATCTTACTTTGATTTGTTCATCAGATTCAGTCATTCTTTAATTCAGTAGTTATTGAGCATCAAACATATTCCAGGTTGGCTCTTATAATTTAAAACTACACCTGACTGAATCAAGCCTAACCCTTCTGAGAACTCTACATTGAATTTTTGCAATACACAAATAGGATTAAGAACCTATAACCAAGACTCTTTCTTCTAATTTCTATTCTTTCCTTGAACCCATGTTGCTAAAGTCCTAGCATGGGTTGTGACTGGGTCTATCCAAGTCATTTAAGAAACAAGGGGTATCACATATAATTATATATTAATATAAATAAAAGTACTCTCTCTATATGTATCCATCCATCCATCCCAAGTGGGAGATTCCCTAAGGAAATTGAAATTAAGTGTGTAATGCCCTCTGCATAACACACCTTTTGCAGTTCCCTCTTTGAGCTCACTGGGCATGCAGTTTCACAAACTTCATGACATTTCTTGTATTCTTTCATCTGCTACCTGGTTTCCAACCCCCACACTTATCTCTATTCACCTACTCACCCAATCTTTTTTCACATGATAAATGCCAACTTCTTTTTCATTACTAAGCTCTGGCACAGTTTATTGACGACAATCTTTGGTTTTGTTTCTTTGGAGAGTAAATCAATCCTGCCTCTGTGGAGGCTTGAAGAAAGCATGAATTATAAAGAGGCTGCTTGCTCAAATTTTCCTATTCTGAGTCCCACAATATTAAAAGAAATTGTCCTGTGGATCCCATCTATCTAGATACTAACCCAACAGAATACCTGAGCAACTGAAAATGTTGTTTAATTCTGAGCCTTGTAAGGACAGTAAAATATGTAGTTGAGAGTGATGTTTCCCACTGTGGAATAATAATTGTATATATATCACTTAGCAAAACAATATGAAAACATTTTTTAAAGCTATACATGCAGTGGGGCTATGATACTAATCCTGTTAATCTTCACTAAGGAACAGTGAAAACCTTTAGGGTAATATGGCACCATTCTAGCTGCGATTCCTCTTTTGTTGTCAAAGTTATGCTTTTCTTCTCCTGTGGACTCCACACAGTTCTTGTCTTCTAAAAGCCTATTCACACGTGTTACTTCCTTATCACTAGATTTTTATCTTCAATGTTACCTTTTAAAATTGCTGAAGTTTTACATAGGTATCCAAACTGTGGCAGAGACAAGTTGGTTGTTCACCATATCCTCTTTGTCCTGAGCACAGGAGTAGATTAGTTGTCTTTGCAATGAAGTATGACCATGTGACTGAGCTCTGACCAATGGAATATGGGCCAGGAACCACATCTATGGAAACCTCTTCACACATGGTTCTCCATGCTCTGTTTCTCTTCCAACTGGTTAGAAGGGAGATGACTGCGAGGGCCACCTTCTGAGGCATGGATTAAAAGTGGAAATGTCATTAGAAAAAAGATGATGTTTTTAAATCACCACCCACCAGTTGGGAATACCTGTTTGAATATCATCGTACGGAAAAATAGTGATAACCTACTGAAATTTAAAGATTTTACCTATTATAGCAACTAGTACTATCTTAGTTAAGAATAATGCACTATGTTATTAAGCCTGGAAAAGACTGAAGTGCTATATTTCTGCTCATTGCCTTTATGGATTGGGTGTTTTGTACCTGGCTACTCATCTGGTAAGTGTTTCATCCATTTATCTTGGGTTTGAATTTCAAAGCTCTAATTAGCTTCCCATTACTTTCCTCCTTAAGTAGTAAACAATTATACCTTATGTCTAGTAGAAATCCAAGAGCAAAGATTTCTTATGCAACTATTCTCTTCCTACTATTTCTCTAGCATAAAGGAGATAGAAAACAGGAAAAGGAAAGGCATACAACTTCTCAATCAAGCACATTCTGCATCAGTGAAGGAAAACAAGGAAACCTTAGTGGTGATAAGACTGGTGCAAAGTATCTCTGGATGTGAAGGTAGATGAGCAATAAAAAAGACTCTCAAAATCAAATTCCAGTTTGCAAAGTGATCTGGGAAGCTGCTTTGTCTTAGAGTAGCTCATATGAAGACTGCCCACCTACTTGGATAAAGTCATGGTAT
Source organism: Acinonyx jubatus (assembly GCF_027475565.1). Taxonomy (NCBI): domain Eukaryota; kingdom Metazoa; phylum Chordata; class Mammalia; order Carnivora; family Felidae; genus Acinonyx; species Acinonyx jubatus. Next base: position 85,638,679 of record NC_069387.1, read on the forward strand.
GGGAAGTGGTAACTAGAAACTTCTTAGCTGTCACATCTCCTACCGTGTAGGTTTCTTTCCCCTCTGTCTGCCCATGGAGAGATACACTTATCTTCTCTGTGCTCAGGGGTCCCTCCCTTGGCTGATGGTACATACTTTTACCCTGGGCTTTGTTTCAGAACTTAGAACTTAAGTCATGCTTTACATTTCTTACTAACACCCTCTTTTGTTATGTTAGGAAGTTTATACAGGTTAGCTTATATATTCAGTCCAGGGTAAATAACTCATTCCATCTTGTCACACAAGTACCCATAATGCAATAGTGTCCCAGCTCTCCTGACCCAGATGTGGAGTCCTTACAAAATCTTGTGAATAGTAAAAGAAAAGCTTTTAAAAATGGGAATTAGACCTCTAATCTCTTTTCCTCAATAATACTACTCAACAAATACTTATTAAATATCTGCTGTGTGCAAGTCACTGTGTTTGGCTGTAGCCATGAACAAAGCAGACTCATCCTGCCCTTGTTGTGGCTTTAAATTTAGTCAAATATGCCTGGATGGGAAGGTGTGTTGTGCTCTTGATGCTAGGAATTATACTTTTTTGATGGTTATCTGAGCTGAAAATACCTTCCTGTTTAACATCATTAGTAGTTTGAAGGAGCTAAAGAACATATTTAAAATATAGTCCATATCCTGTGGGTCACAACAGCTGTATAATTGTTTACCTGCATTTTTAAACCAAGTTTTTACATTGTTTAGCACAAGAACCATAGTTTACAAATCATTATTTCTATTGCTAATCACAATTCCTGGCACATGGTAAACATTCAACAAATATTTAAGCATACCCAGTATGCCTGGGTACTATTTCTGCCAGCATCAACAATGGTCGCCCTATCCTGTTACCTTCTACTACTCCTATGAAAATCATGGAAATGGAAATATGCCCTACTGATGGTAAAAAGGTCTCAATCAGTCCTAGATAAATCTCTTCATTAAACCTGTTTTCAGTTCAGACTCAACTCACTTTCTCACACTGTTGCCAACATCTCCATTATATTTCTAACTTACGGAAAGTATTTCTGGAAAGTATACCCTCCTATTCACACTGAAAAATACAGGAGTACAACTTTACCTGCTCACCCTTATTTCAGGAGAAGGAACTGTGAGGGTACATGCATCAATCATTCTCTAGAAAGTAAAGAGAGATGTAAAATCTTTGGCAAATCAACAATAAGGTGAGTGGGTGTGCAGGAGACAGGTGGCAGAGTTGTAAAATCAGAGTAATTTCAATGACAGAACCTCCTTATTCCACACAATATATGAAAATATTAGGGGGAATATTCAAAATATCAAATTCTAATGAGAATACTGAGTACAGTTATCAGAAAGTCTGTGCCACTGACCTGACAATTCATTCCTGTATTGACTCTTTACAAAACTCTTCACAAAAGCTTAATTAAAACTTAGTCACTAGGGATCTTAAACTACTTACACAGATTCTTCATAAAACATGCATTTTGTAAAGTAAGCATTTGAATTTATTTGCATCTTTATTTTGTGGCTTCATGAGGAGAGGTTTTTCTATGTTACCATCAAATGCTTACAGAGTACATATATATCTGAAAGTTGTAATTATTTAGGTATATAATATTGATACATTTTAAAAGTCATATATATATATATATTCATATATAATCATCCTATGGTATAATTGGAGATATCTATGATGGTTTTTTAGCCTGTAAAATTATAATAAGTGGTTTAGGTGATACTCCTATCAGAAAGGGACAAAAAAAAAGGCTTTCATTTCATAGACCCCTTAAAGATTTTACTATTATCAGCATGTAACAAGGCAAACATAAGACTTATGCATTCCTAAAAAACAACCAACTTCAGTGAAGTCCAAAAATTAAAACCAGATTGTTTTATCATTTTTTTGTAACTTTTGCAAATTTTTAGAAACAAGAATAGGTTATACCATCAAGTTAGTTGGCAATGTCGTAATTAAAAATAAACTAATAAGAGCCAGGTACTGACTTTCATATAAAGATTCACTCAACTATTCCACATGGCTTCCTGCAAAAATTAAAATCCAAGGTACTGCTTATCTTAACCACTCATATTGTAGTGTTTATAAGAATGTTCAAAGAACGGAGTGATCCATTTCATTTAAAAGAGGAAATGTTTTAATAGTCAAAACTGGAACACATTGAGAAATACTAGAGAATAACAACAATAATACATTAATATATCAGACCTTTCAAGTTTTTGTCAAGAAAACCAAGATTAATAGATAACCAAAATTAAAATTTACCATAGGATATGAAATGAATAGGAGAAGAAAGGCTGCATTTCCCATATATGCATGTACATATGTATACATTTCTGTACATGTGTGTATATATGTATGTGGCTATATGCACAAACCAAAAAAGACTCTAAGGTTAGAAATGAAATACCCTTAGGAATCAATCTGTCAAATAAAATGGCATTGATTTTCAAAGGCAACATTGTTACCAGAACAACTACATGGACTGGGTCAATAATAAAGTCAGAATAAATCTCCAAACCAGCTATAATCCCAACTGCTGTCCCATAGTTCATACACTCTCAAATTTGAGTGTATACCCCCACAAAAAAAAAATCCCTGAGGTGCCTGGGTGACTCAGTCACTTAAGCATCCTACTCTTGATTTCAGCTGAGGTTGGGTTCTCATAGTTTGTGAGTTCAAGCCCCACGTCGGGCTCTGCACTGACAGTGTAGAGGCTGCTTAAGATTCTGTCTCCCTTTATCTCAGCCCCTCCCCCCGCTCACTCTCTCTCTCTTTTTCTCTCAAAATAAATAAATACATGAATAAACTTTTTTAAAAACCCCACTTCACCCTCAAACTTCAAGGTTATCTTACAGGTGGTGAGGAGTAGAACCTTCAGTGGATCCTGAGAATTCAATTTGATTTTTCCTGAGGCAGCATCCTTCCGCCCACACGTTATCTATCCTTTGAGTTGAAATAACTCTTAGCATGAAATGAACAAAAATTTTTAAATGCAGAAAATACAGCTTTGGAACTATTGAATTACAGGCCAATCTGAATATAAAATTTAGGGAGTTGGTATAAAACCCAAAATTGAGGCATAATATGGTAAACATGGGTTCACACATCCATCATAAATAGTCCTATTGGGAAAAATTAAAAGAATCCATGTGGAAATTGTCACCAAAATTCTTGTACACATTAGTCTTTGGTCACCCTTCACTACCACCACAACTATTTTGATTGTTTATAGAGAGTGATGGGGTAATAACAGAGAAATGTTCATCATAAGCACTCCTTCCCACATTATTGATTAAGTTCAGTCCACAGTATAAGAAGGGTATTTTTGTTTATTTTTCCCTCTCTCAGTACAGTTTTTCTGTTCACAGTTCTATTTTAAGCCAAAGTTACCAAAATGGCAGCTTAGTGCTTAGATTCCTCAGGTTGGCATTACAACACAAGCACATTCAAAGCAAATGTCATCGCACCATGCTAAGAACATGCACCCAGCTGCTCTGGATGGATTTGGACTTTCAATGCCTAAATTATACCAAAGAAGTGAAAATGTGGCTATGGTTTTCCATGTATCACAAAGTATGTACAAAGCAAAAAAAAGCAAATTCCATTCAATTTATACGTAGGAAAGAGGACTTAATTTCCTCTGAAAAGAAACTCCGATTTTGAATATCACATGTGTTTATATTTTTTGAATACAGGAAACTCATAAGAGAACAAAGAAAAAACATAAGTGACCATTATTTCACCACATGTTTAGGACCATCATTAATATTTTAGGACATTTTTCACATTTTTCTGTAAATTCATGTGTGTGTGTGTGTGTGTGCGTATGACTAACATTTTATTTTTACATAGCCTACATTTTATTTAACATAGCCTATCTGCTGTGTAATTAAAAAGTATTCATGGAAATTAATGGCTGCATAATATTTAAACAATGATTATGTTGTACTGTGTTTCTTTTTAATTTTTGTTTCCAGTTTTATTGAGATACAATTGACATATAACATTCTATAGTTAAATTGTACGACATAATGATTTCATACATATACATATATATGGAAATGATTACATTATATTACACAATATTTAGTTAACATACATCCCTTCACATAATTATTTCTTTTTATATGATAAGAACTTTTAAGATCTACTCTCTTAGCAACTTTCAAATATTCAGTACAATATTTTTAACTTCAGTAATGCTGTGCATTATGTAGCAGAATTTAATTATCTTGTAACCCAGAGGTTAGTACCTTTTCATCACCTTCACCCATTTCCTGCACCTTCACTTCCTGCCTCTGGCAGCTGTCAGTCTGCTCTCTGCTATCAGTGAGTTCATTTTTTTTTTTTTTTTTTTAGATACAACATATGAGACCATGGTATTTGTCTTTCTCTGACATAATTCAGTTAACATAATGCCCCCAAGGTCTGTCCAAGTTGTTGCAAATGGCAGAATTTCCTTCTTTTTTATGGCCCAATAATATTCAATGTAAATATATACTACAGTCTATGTGTTTATCTGTTGATAGATACTTAAGATTGTTTCCAAGTCTTAGCTGTTGTGAATAATGTTGCAGTGAACATGGAGGTGCAGATATCTCTTCAAAATAGTGATTTGATTTCCTTTTGATATATACCCAGGTGGAATTAGTGGATCATGTGGTAGTTCTATTTTTAATTTTTTAAGAAACTGCCATACTGTTTTCCATGGTGACTGCACCAATTTACATTCCTACCAACAGGGCACAAAGCTTCCCTTTTCCTCTATCCTCACTAAAACTTGTTGGCTCTTGTGTTTTTCATGACAGCATTTAAACAAGCGCAATATCTTATGGAGTACTTTTTAAATGTTTATTTATTTATTTCTGAGAGAGAAAGAGCATGAACAGGGGAGAGACAGAGAGAGAGGGAGGCAGAGAATCCCAAGCAGGCTCTGTGCTTGCAGGGCTTGAACTCACAAACCCCGAGACTATATAACCTAGGCCAAAATCAAGACTTAGACACTTAACCAACTGAGCCACACAAGTGCTCTGAAGCTCTCCCTTTTTTTTTTTAATAGATTTTTTAATGAATCAGTGTTCTTGCTAATCGTCAATCTGTTCAAATTTTCTCTTTCTTCATGATTCAGTCTTGGTAGGTTGCATGTTTCTAGGAATCTATCTCCATTTCTTTCAGGCTATCCAGTTTCTTGGTGTGTAATTGTTCATAGCACTTATGATCCTTTGTATTCCTGTGGTATCTTCCCTTTCCTTTCTGAGTTTATTTGAGTTCTCTTTTTTTCTTGGTAAGTCTGGCTAGCTCTCTCTCTCTCACACTCTCTCTCTTTTTCCATGTGGGGCATTAAAACAAAAACTTTTGGTAGCTACTCAAATACTTCTTCCCTCCCTCTTCTTTGCTCACATCTCGTTTAAAAAGTCAGAAAAAAAAAGCCATTTACTCAATTTCACAAGTTCTTTCATGATTAAGGTGGGCAGCAACAAAGCTGGGGTCATGAGGGAGACTGCTAGGAAAACTTCTCTTACGGCCTTTGCTTTCTTGATGAACAAATTGGAGGAGAGAGCTGCTTCTGCTTCAGCTTGTCCTTCCTTCTTGCACATTTGTTTTCAGCCAGACAGCTTTCTTGCAACTATGTATAATGAGAGTGAAGGTGAAATGCCAATATATTATGAATGGAAGAACAGAAAGATAAAGTGAGCCTGGACCTTGACCATATTGTTGAACTAGAAGTCGAACCCCGATACTGTTGTTACATAAACAATAAATGTGCTTACATTAAAATCCTTGTTTAATGGCTAACCAAGTTTTTGCTGTACCCAATAGATTTCCTAACTGATCATTTAGATTGTTTTCAGGTTTGTACTATATATAAAAAAATTATGAGTGAAAATTACGTACATAGACTTGTGTCCCCAATTCCTCTTATATATATTCTGTAAAATATAAAAGAAAATAAATGTTAGGTCACTTCATTATTTATGTTTGTAGAAAATTACTTAAAATATTTAATATTTTAACAATAGCTGTAGGTAGTATTTTACCATTTAAAAATTTTTAAATCTCTAAATGTAATAGTTCTCCTATTTTTGTTTGAGGTGATATTTATCAGAAAATAGACATTTGCTAAAGAAAATCTAAAATTAGCACTTCTCTTTTGCACAATGTTTTATCTTTGCATTTATAATTATTATGTCCTTTTAACTTTCTGCTTTCTTAAATTTCTTCTAAGTAAAAAAAATAAATAAAATTTTGGGCTATAAATTTACCCATAAGATCAGCTTTGGTAAGATCCCATAATTTTTTTTGTAACTACTTTTCATTTACTATTTTCTGTTTGATGTTGATAGAATAATTATTACAAGTTTTGTGATTTCCACAGAGTGGTTATTCCACAGAGTAGATGTTAATATATAAGATGATAGTGATTGTCATAGTTATTATTTTTACCTACTAACTTTGTTTATTCCAAACTGAAGATGAAAATCCTGAATTTTCTACTTTGTGAAATCAAGATGACTAAACAGTCATTGTTTGTTTGTGTGTTTGTTTAATATTGCAAACATATTTTGTGAATCCTACAGGGATGTTTAGCAAGGATACATATTTTCTGCCTCTGATTATAGACCTTAATATATTTCTATCAGTCCAGGTTCATTAATGTTATGACTCATAACTGAGATGTTCTCTCACGTAATGTTCTATCACTTAAAACTGATAGTGTTGTTAACCTTCCCAACTGTAATTTAAGCTTCTGTTCATTTCCCCTTGAATTCATAAAATTTATTTCCATATTTTGATTCACATAAATTCAAGTATAGTCTCTGGCTATTACAACTTCATTTTGGAATTTAATTTTAGGTATATAAAAGTACTTTTTTTGTTATGCCTTAATATATTTTCCTTACTTTTTTGTAAGCTTTTAAATTAACACCCTGTTTTAATTTTAGTGGCTTTTACTTAATATTTTGCTTACCTTTTCATTTTTTCTTTTTGATTAAAAAAATAGGTGTGCCTATTCAAAATCTATTGTTATTTTACCTAATTTTATTATAAGTGAAATGTTCAATGTCATTTTACACACTTTATTTTTTATTTTTCATTATTTTATTTTATTTTTTATTTATTTTTTATTTTTATACTGACTACTTTTCCTTTAGATTTCCATCCTTTACTATATGGTTTCTATTGTTCTTCCTTGTTCTATTATAAAATATATATTCTGTGTTTGAAAAATATATAAAATCTCTGGTTCTCTATATCACTATTTCATAAATTTATTCTGAGAAACACTAACTTAGGAGATAGTAATGAATAGTCTTAATGGTCAGAAGAGCTTGGGATATAACCCTCCCCCACTCCTGCCTCTGATGTTAACGGCTTATAACAACAGGTTAGCATTATTCTCTCAAAGTTCTATTGAGTGGGCTCAGCTATGGGTCTCTGAGTTTCAGTCAGGTGGGACAGGATTCTAGTCATTAGAACACACAGTCATGGTGGATGCCCAAGGTGACTGGCTCTGACAACTGGTTGCAGATCCTGACTGTTGGCTGAGACTGATCTGAGCCTACCAACTGGAGTGTCTACACAAGGTTTTAACATGTGGCTTTTGCTTGTCCCAACCCAGTGGTAGCTGGGTTCCAAGATGGAAAATCCCAAGAAAAATTGTTCTAAGAATTTCAAGCAGAATCTATAAGTCTACTTTATCTAGTCTCAGAAGTTGCAGAAAATGACATCTGATGCATTACATTGCTCAAAAAGGTATTAAGGCCAGCTCAGATTCAAGACAAGGGGAAACAAGTCCCACTTTGGGGGAAGAATAATACTCTCCTCAAGGAGGGAAAGAATTGGTAGAAGTCAGGTTTTAGAGACTAACAAAACTTTCTTGTAGAGTTACAAATTTTTTTAACATATCAAAGAAAAACTCTGTTTAATGGATAACCAAATTATTCTAGGCAAGTCGTTTTCTCACATTTAAATTGTCCTCCTTATAATAGTAGTTTCAGAAGTGCTGTCCTACACCAGCACTACCCCATAGAGATACAATACAAAACACATATAATTTTAAGTGTTCTAATAGTCACATAAAAAATAAAAATAATTCAGTAGTATATTTTATTTAACCTCATTATCTAAAGTGCTATCATTTCAACATGTAATCAACATGAAAATTACTAACGAGATGTTTTACATACTTATCTTTGAACTATGTCCTTGAAATCCAGTGTATATTTTACATGTTTTGTTGAGGTAAAGCTGACACCCTGTACATTAGTTTCAGGTGTGCAACATAAGGATGCAACAACTCTGTGCATTATGTCATGCTCACAAGTGTAGCTACCATGTGTCATCATACAACGCTATTCCAATATCATTGGCTATATTCCCTATGCTGTACCTTTCATCCCCTTTCATCATGACTTATTCATTCCATAACTAAAAGCCTGTACCTCCCTCTTCCCTTCACCCATTTTTCCTATCCCCCCAACCCACTCCCTTTTGGCAACTATAAGTTTGCTCTCTCTATTAATTCATCTGTTTATACTTTTTGTTCATTTGTTTCATGTTTTAGATTCCACATACAAGTGAAATTATATGGTATTCATCTTTGTCTGACTTAGTTCACTTAGCAGAATACCCCTATGTTAGAGTACATCACAAGGGCTCACTAGGCATGTGTGACTCTTCTGGAAAGTGGTGTTCTAGACTGTAGGTTCTTTAGAAGCAGGAATCATGTTCTGACACAAATCCGCTTGATACATGGGAAGAACTTATATGTGTTCAATAAGTGTCTTAAGGAATGAATTTCAAAGTCAAAACATTTTTAAATGCACTCCTCCAATTCTTCCTCCCTTGTAAATTGAGGTTATCGCTTGCCAGTCTTCCCATATTCACTGCTGGGCTTTGTCAAGAGGAATTTGCTATACTTTTAATGTTCTTAACTCACAGAAATAATTCATAGATCGCATTAATTTTATTAATACATTGATAGCAGTAACTTTGATAGTGAGTTTTGTTTTGCAAAGCCACTCATTTATTCCTCTTTTTAGTCAACAAATAATTATTGAGGTCCTAATATTTGCCACATTGTACTAGGAAGGAAATTTAAAACGATGAGAAAAATCAAACATAATTTCTACCCTCTTTCTGTTACTCTCCTTTCATTAGGCCTTAATTTGTTTTTTCTGAGTCTTCTAGTATAACATTTGGAAAAAAGTGATATGTTTTTGTCCTAGAGAAATTGTCAATGTATTTCTATTGATGCCAATTTGACTAAATATATATTCCTTGAATTGCTACCATTTCCCCTTAAATATAGACTATAGATATTTCTCTACCATCATCAAACACAAACTGTTACAGAGAAAAATTCTGAGAGTGGCATGATTATTTTCTAGTGGTAGTTGTTTGTTTTCTTTTTTTTTTTCTGCATAGTGCTTAGAAGATTGATTTTTTGCATGTCAAATTTCTTCAAGATGTCTCTTTTATTTACTTTTTCTTGCAACATAGTAAATTCCTTTAATCTTCACAAAGACTCATTTCTTTTTGTTAGTTCAGGAAAGATTTCTCCTTTTTTTTATCGTTGATTTCTGCTTCTGGTTCCATTTGTTTCACTTTGTTGTTTTCTCAACTTAAGCTATGCATATCTATCATATTTTCTTATGAAATTGTTTTTATTTTACTTTTTCTTCTGTATTTAAAAAGGATTTTTATTCTCCTCTACACAGAACTGTGCACAGTTGTGCCATCGTGACCAAATATTAGCCCATACTCCATTTGTCAAACCATGTGCTCTGAGAGAAGCTGAAACCACTCAGAGGTGTACCTTGTTCTTATTTTGTCATTTAGATGGGAGCTTATTTTCCTAAGTCATCAGCCAAGATAAAGCACCTTTTCCTAGCCTGCATTAAGGACCCTCTAAAATCTCTCGACAGCCCTGATTCTCTATCATTAACTTTGTATTCTGCCGGGCCATTTTCCTTTTTCATCAATAATGTTTTTCAGTTCCTTACTGATTTTTCTTTATCAGATCCATCGTTTTCCTAAACCTATATGTCAGTTGCTTGATAGGGTTTTTAAGTGTTAATAAACTTACCAGATTCTCCGCACCAATTTTTCTTTCACATATCATTGTTTTTATTTTCTATTTTTCTCCAACATTTGATTATGAAAACTTCTCAGCTACAGAATGTATTTTCTTTTATTCTTTGTCATACAAACATTACTATAACTCTGATGAAGCACCTGAAAACTCTTGTGACCCAACCTTCAGACCACAATGTCTGCCTCCTCAACTTGAGTCTGTCTCCACAGGCCCAGGTAGAGGCACTTGTGCTCAATTTTTTTTCCACCTTTTGAAAATTAGTATGTATTCTTGATTATAAAATTAGTATATGCTCACTTCAGACAGTTTAGAAACTATGTATAAATATTGAAAAGAAAAAAAATAAAAATAACCCATGACCCACCACCCAAAGTATTAACTTTCCAATGTGTTTCTTTTCATTCTTGTGTTTTCATTCTTTGCCTTCCTTGTACAACTTATATCATGATATTTCAACACCATTAAATATTCTTCAAAAACATAATTTAAAATTTTGTATACCATCCTACTATAATGATATTCCATAATTTACTTAACCATTGCTTAGTTTAGGTTATTTTAAAATTAAGGTTATTTTCAAATTTTAGCTATTAATGTACAAAAATATCTTTGAATAGAAACCTTTATATGTACTTTTGGTTACTTTCTTTGGCTTTCACTAAAGATAAAATATTTTTTACATACTTCTTTTGGGAAAATATCTCTTAATGACTCTGACCAATTTTTCTTTTGGAATGTTCATGTTTTTCTCAGCTTTATTAAGATATAATTGACATATAACATTGTGTAAGTTTAAGATGTACAATATGTTGTTATGACAATCTTATATTTTGCAAAACGATTACCACCATAGTGTTAGCTAATACTTCATCACTTCGTATGCTTACCATTACATTTTATTTCCCATTAGGACAAGCTTGTTAATTTAATTTAATTTATTTTTGAGTATAGTTGACACATCATGTAGCATTAGTTTCAGGTGGACAACATAGTGATCCAACTTCTCTATGCCTTATGCTATGCTCACCACAAGGGTAGCTACATCTCTCACCATATAATGCTATGACAATATCATTGACTAGGGTCCCTATGCTGTGTCAGTTATTCCTGTGAAATTTATTCCCATAACTAGAAGCCTGTATCTCCCATTCCTCTTCACCCATTTAACCCATTCTCTTACCCCCTCCTCTCTGGCACCCATTGGTTCTCTGTATATATAGGTCTGATTCTGCTTTCTATGTGTTTCTGCATTTGATTTGCTTTTTAGACTCCACATACGAGGGAAATTATATGGTATTTCTCTCTCTAACTTATTTCACTTAGCAAATACCTTCCAGGTCCATCCATATGGTTGCAAATGGCAAGATCTTATCCTTTTCTATGGCTACATAATGTTCCTGTTTGTATGTGTGTGCGTGTGTGCACATGTGCACGTGCGTGTGCATGTGCATGCATCTAAAAACATGCCACATCTTTATCAATTCATCCAGTGATGAACACTTGGGTTGCTTCAGGATCTTGGCTATTGTAAATAATGCTTCAATAAAAATAGGGGTGCATATATCTTTTCAAATTAGCAGTTTAGTCTTAAAGATGGCCAATAAACACATGAAAAGATGCTCAATATCACTAATCACGGATGTGCAAATCAAAACCACAATGAGAATGGATAAAGAAATTGTGGTTTATATACACAATGGAATAATACGTGGCAATGAGAAAAAATGAAATATGGCCTTTTGTAGCAACATGGATGGAACTGGAGAGTGTGATGCTAAGTGAAATAAGCCATACAGAGAAAGACAGATACCACATTGTTTCACTCTTATGTGGATCCTGAGAAACTTAATAGAAACCCATGGGGGAGGGGAAGGAAAAAAAAAAAAGAGGTTAGAGTGGGAGAGACCCAAAGCATAAGAGACTGTTAAAAACTGAGAACAAACTGAGGGTTGATGGGGGGTGGGAGGGAGGTGAGGGTGGGTGATGGGTATTGAGGAGGGCACCTTTTGGGATGAGCACTGGGTGTTGTATGGAAACCAATTTGACAATAAATTTCATATATTAAAAAAAAACACAATGAGATACCACCTTATAACTGTCAGAATGGCTAAACTCAAAAAAAAAAAAAAAAAAAGAAATGACAAATGTTGGCAAGGATCTGGAGAAGAAGGAACTTTTATGCATTGTTACTAGAAATGTAAATTGGTATAGCCACTAAGGAAAAGAGTATGGAGGTTCCTCAAAAAAATTAAAGAAATAACATATGTACTAATTTCACTACTTTTTACATATATTATTTTGTACTATTATTCTATGTGTTTTAGCCATTAACCCCTTATCTGATAAATGATTTGTAAATATTTTCTGCCATTAATTAGGTTGTCTTTAACTTTTTTGACTGTTTCTTTTGCTCTGCAGAAGCTTTTGAGTTTGATTTTGTCCCACTTTGCTTTTATTGCTTGTGCTTTTTGTGACCTATCCAAAAATCATTGCCAAGATCAATGTCAGGGAGCTTCTTCCCTGTTTTTTTTTTCTAGAAGTTTTATGGTTTCAGGTCTATATTTAAAATCTTTAATCCATTTCAAATTAATTTTTGCAGGTTGTATAAAATAGGGATTCAACATTATTTTTCTGCAGATGGTTATCCACTTTTCCCAGAACCTTTTTTTGAAGAACCTATATTTTCCCCCATTGAATATTCATTAATCACCTGTCAAATATTAGTTCGCTTTGTATGCAGAACTTCATTCCTGGGCTCTCAATTCTGTCCCATTGATGTATGTATCTATTTCTTTGCCTGTGCCACACTGTTTTGATTAGTATAGCTTTGCAGTAGAGTTTAAAAACAGGAAGTGTGATGCCTCTGGCTTTGCTGTTCTTTCTAGGATTGGTTTGGCAATAAGGATCTTTTGTGGTTCCATCAAAATTTTAGGATTGTTTTTTTTTTCCATTTCTGTAAAAAATGCCACTGGAATTTTGATAATGGTTACATTGAATCTATAGGTAGCTTTGGATAGTATGGACATTTTGACAATATGAATTCTTTCAATCCATGACATGATATATCTTATTTATTTGTGTCTTCTTTAGTTTCTTTCATCATAGTCTTATAGTTTTCAGTATACAGATCTTTTACCTTTTAGATTTAATTTATTCCTAAGTATTTTATTGTATTTGATGCAATCAAATGGCATTGCTTTCTTTATTTCTTTTTCAGTTGTTTTGTTGTTAGTGTATATAAATGCAACTGACTTCTGTATGTTGATGTTGTGTCCTTCCCAGCCTTTTGAGTTGCTATCAGCTACAAGTGCCTGAGGCACTTGCCCTGCCTGCCCTTATTACTTGTACTGAGTCTCCTCAGACATTTTCCACACTGGGGTCAATGTTGCCACTTGATCAGCCCTGTGGTTCTTATTATGGTTTCAGGACACACTTTAGCAGTAACCATCAGGCAACTTTGAGGAATAAGGTTTATTACTCACAGGTTCTGCAGGATAAACAGCATGTCAGCAGCCACACAGCAAGATCACAAGGGAAAGAAGGAGAGAAAGAGCAAGCAAGCAAGCATGGACCAGACACTTTGCCCTTATTAGGGTCCAGGGGTGGATTATCTAGAGATTTGCAGTTTCACTCTTTATTGTGTAACTTGAGGGATAAAAGTGGCATAAAAGCATCCACGTTTCCTGGACTTTCTGAAAGAAGAATCTTCATGGGTGCAGGTAGTCTAATTTCTTACCTAGATGTTTGTTAGTAGCTATGTTTCATAGCTGGCAATATTTGTATTCAAGATGGGTATCATTTGAGATGGGTGGCTTGACAATAAAAAGCTTAATGTCACTCACTCACTCTACCCTTTACCCTGTGAGGCATTAAAGAGTGGCCGATATGTAAAAGTCAGGGGTAGAGCAAGTAGTGGCCAAAAGTGTGAACATCTGCATAGGATTATAGTAACAAATCCTATAGTAATTATACAAGCAGTGGTCCCCAGGCTGTAGCCATTACCCCCAACTAGAAGAGTCCAGCCACAAAATATGTCAGTGATCTCAGGGACCCTGGAATCTGTTCAGAGATTTGGGTAATATTGCAGAATATTTTAAATCTTGGGTCATCTGGTAAAGCAGGTTTGAATGTGTCTTGAGTTGCCGATATACATGATACAAGCAGTCCCAAGGGGGCCCAAACTTTTTGTTTCTTGTCCAGTAGGTAGTAGGGTCAGATAGTTGTCTAAAACCATTTGGGCAAGAGACTCCTGGGAATGTTGCACAAGAGGCAAGGTTCTATGGAGTCACTCTACATGTTGGGTTAAAGTGGTCAGTAATTGCTGGTTGGTCTCAATTACCCAATTTTGAGTGCCTAGGGCCACTACACTTTTCCCAAGTCCAGTCAATCCTAGTAGTATCGAAATGTCCAGGAATAAGGGAATGAAGATGATCCTTTTGGATTAGTAGTAGCCAGTTAGGGAAGAAAATTCAGGAGGCCTATGACCTGAGGGGAATACTTATAGAGGCAAGCTGAGTGAGACAATAGTACATTAGAGTGTAGCCCAGGGGAAGCCAATCAGATGGTGGAGGAAGTATAGTGTGCCAGGTGAGGTCTTTACAATGTGGGCCTACAGTAAAACCTAAAACTGGATATTCCTAGTGTAAAATATTAATCAGAGCTTCTGGTGGTAAAACCAGAAATGTGAGCCTCTTCTTTGCCTATCTGTGCTATATGATTCCAGGTGGTATAATTTAAGTGGTATGTGGGCCAAGAGCTGTTTTTGCCTGGGCACAGAATCACCAAGGTGACCTCAAAGGCATCCCAAGATGAACTTCAAGGAGCAGGTAGGGCAGAAAATAGTTGGGGCATCTAACTAAAAGGAAGCTCAGGGTAAAGGTAGTGGTGGTAAGTGGAATTGGCTGAGGTTGAGTATATCAGTAGAGTATGAATTTATGATGAGGTATTGTCATTTGGAGGCCAAATCACAGGTCTAGCAAGCTCTGATTTCCAGTGCATGGGCAGCCCTCTCAGCCCAAAGGATATAAATGTTGGTGGTGTTTATGAAGCATGTTGCCAGCCATGTGGAAAGTCTAGTGGGAAGAGTAGTGAAAGTGGTCATGATAACATGGGGGGGTACTTGTGGTATGGGATTGTGGCATCACAGGGAAGTACTGGAGGCAGGTTCAGCAGATATGGGGTCAATGAAGTGAAACCTGTGGTATAACTGAGGAAAGCAGGAGAACAGCAGAAGTTTTGGTTGGGTATTCCCATGTAAGCATACAGAAGCTGAAGATGAGAGAGTATAGGCAAGGAGGAGTGA
This sequence comes from Acinonyx jubatus, assembly GCF_027475565.1. Taxonomy (NCBI): domain Eukaryota; kingdom Metazoa; phylum Chordata; class Mammalia; order Carnivora; family Felidae; genus Acinonyx; species Acinonyx jubatus. The sequence continues at coordinate 85,654,113 of NC_069387.1, forward strand.
TCTAAATGTGTTGTATTTCTAGGTAAGGGAGCTGTCTGGTTCCAAATGAACATTTTGGCCTGCCACAGTGGGGAGATATGATACAATGCTGCCCTGTGGCTGATGGAAGAGTTACTCAGTTTGACGGACAGCTTGGGTAGGCAAACAGAAGGTAAATTCATGAAAATAATATTCCACTGGATCCTCTGATTCCATCAGAGCAGTGTGTTTAACCCATCGTTCCCAGAAACTTTGAGTCCCCATTGTAGTATCTTGCTGAGTTTGCAATGAACTGGGGCAGGGGGTGGGGGGCGGGGGAGGGCGGGCATCTGAGTTAGTAGTAATATCTGTGATGCAGTGATATGTCCCTGGGGTGTCATCTATGATGTTGTGGGAATAGTCTTTTCCAATGATGACCACTTGGGTTAAGACATAGTCATCTCTAACCATGAACTCTTGAGTTGGGGTGATGTCATCTTGGGTGATGTCCTTTCCAGTGATGAGTCTGTTGCAGTTGGAGTTGAGATCCTCTGGAGTGGTGGTCACCGAGGGTAGGTGACCCTCCTATAATGTGGCTGTCTAGTTAGAGTATTGGTCATGGGCTGAGAGTAGAGTATCCTGATACAACTTGGAGGCTTCCCTGAGGACTGAGCTGCATATCTGCATAACTGTGGTTAGTGAAACAGATTTTTAAGAGGTCCCTGGAGTTGTTAGTGGCACATTTAGCATAGGAAGAGGTGCTGCCCTTGCACTCCCTCAGGAACTCATTCAAGATGTACAAAGATTCTGGGCAATATCTATATCCTGGGCTAAGGCAGATCTTATGGATGTTATTGAGGCATTCCTAGGACCAACCCATGAGAATGATTGAAAGATTATAGGGGCACAGTCTCTATAACCAGATGGGTTTTATGTATGAGCAACATTTGATGTATTTGGTAGGAGGTGAAGGCGAATGTCATTTAAGCATCACCTCCAGAAGGCCCATTGCATGTATAGAGATTTAGTCCCTTTGCTCAGTGGCATGCTGTCCTGAGCTCTTCCATCAGGGCTCTGCAACATTCCCTTCTTTTCCACCTTGTGGAGCAATTGGGGACTGGAGTGGTGGGTTTCCAACATTGCTTCTAGGTAAAGATTAGGCCCAAGGGGTCTTCTAGTAACCCATCACTCAGACTACACAAAGCAGTAAGAATAACAATAGCTGTATAGAGCACCAACATTTGATGAGCTTGGGTTAGATTCCTTCTGGATGAGCTACCTGCATGTTACTAATGGCTGAATGTGGTTCTCTTTGAGAAACTTTGGGTTACTTCTTCTAGCATGGAGTAAAGCCATGACTTGTACTTTTCTCTCCATGCTATCCTCTCTAAATATGGATCCAAATATGGCAGAGAGTTTCTTTCCTTCTTGCAGACACCCAAACTGTGCCACTGGTTGATCATGGGGTGATGATTTCCACCTCCTGTAATTAGTACGGGAATTATTTTCATTAGCCAACCTTTATAGACACTATATTCAGGCAGAGTGGCTGGCATGGAGGTGGCTGCTTTTGGAGACTCCTCACCGTTGCTAGGGTTTCCAAAGAAATGATCTCACACTAACTTGGTAGACATTTGACCCAGGGAGTATTCAGTGATGAGGGGATCAAACTAGTTGCCCTGGATCACATTGCCATTGAGATGCAAGTGATGAGAGGATGAAAAAATCATAGCAATAAGGGAACAGTGAGTCAGAAGATGAAATAAAAAAGGCAAAATCTTGGAGGGTAAAACATTCATCATCTTAGAGGATAAAAGCTTAAGGATTTCCAGAGACAATCAAAGTGGAATTTTAGGGTGTGTGGAATAGTTGGTATGTGCAGTATGAAGGCCCCAGGGATGAGAATTAAGCCAGGCAGGCAGAATTAAAGGGGCTTAGGGCAAGAGTTCAGTCCATTTTGGGAACCATTTTGGGTCAAGGATTCTTCCACAGTGGGAACAAATTAGAACATATTAGCTAGGTCAGTGACTGCAAAGGACATTTCTTGGGTCCATTGAATGTCCTCAATCAATTCTATAACATTAGTAATTGGAGTTTTAATGGGGGGAACCTGAGCATGGAGGTTTCTATAGACAATGGTGAGGCACTACTTATTAGTGACTGGCTTAAGTACAGGCCAACTGTGGCTATTGAAAGGGGAGATTAGTGACCCCATCTCAAGCATATCTTTAATGACAGGCCTTCAATGCCCTGTTTAGGTTGGTATTGGATGGTGTTTACCATATTGACTGGAAGAGGAAGTCACTGGCATCCATTTGGTGAGTCCCACCAAGAAAGCCAAGTACTTGGGCTTGTTCCATGTGGCTTGGCATAGTCTCAGTGTATCTATGTCTATAAAAGGGAACAAAAAATTAGCCAAGGGGGAAACCACCAGAGGAAGCTGTTTGAGTCAAATGATTACAAAAGTTACGTGAGAACAGATATGTTCACCTTTGCTTGTTTTACCAGCAGCACTCTATGTTGAAGGCCTTCCCTATTGGAAATGTAGAGAGATTACCTGGAATGATAGTGATTTGGGTTCTGGTGTTTAACAAGACCAAAAAGGACTATATATTTTTGTTGTCCCAATAGACCACCAGAGGCGTAGTTGTCCCCAGAAGGTGGGACAAGCCCCAAGGAGCCACTGATTTCCTAGGGTAGGGGCTTAATTGAATGCCAGTCCTGGAGATAAGGGAAGGATACACAAGAATTAGTGGAGACTGGGTTTGGGACAGAGGGTTTAGAAGTAGCTGTGTGGCAAGAGGGTAGATAGTAGAAAGATAGATATAGCTGGAGAATATGAGTTTTAGGGACTAGAGTTTAGAAACTGGGTCTGGTGATCAACTGGCCAGGAACACTGAAATTTTATAACTGCCAGTAGAATTTGCCTGTGTATTCCCATAAGTGGCAAAATTAGGTCAGGGATTTACTGAGGAGGAAGTAGGGACCCCTTTCATTGAGGGAAATTTTCTCAAAGGGAATTCCTCTGGAGCAGAAGGGGGTACAGGGAAATGAGCCTGGAGTATCTGGACTTCTGAATGAGAATGTCCTCCCTGTCTGACAACCATCTCAACACTCTCCAGTACCTTTTGAATGGTTTTGGCACTCCCAAATAAAATATAGTAGTGCCACCTTGTAATTGGAGGGAACACCTTGTAAAAAGAATTCTCTGGACCTGGTCCAATGGAGCCTCTTATAGATGATGAGGGGATCACTGGGTCACTATGATCATAGAAATGATAAAGCCATTGGACCAGGCTAATTTTGCACAGCAGGAAACTGGCCTTATTTGATGTTTTCATTCACTGTGAGCCTTGACAGTCATGTGATGAAAAGACAGGCACAGTGCCAGGCAATAAATACCAAGTGAGGAGAGGGAGGGCCCTGGTATGAATATCAGTAGCTCAAGAGCTCCTTTATTTTCTTCTCCCTCCTCGCTAGACATCTGGATAACCCTGTCACCTTTTCTCCTGGTGGCAGGAAGCCTCATGAAGCATGTTTCTTTGTATTGCACCATTCGAGGGGAAAGCTGAGGGGTGCAGGATCTGTGGTGTCTCAGAGGAAACAAGCATATAGCCCTGATGCATCTTGAAGAAGGTTATGGATTTTAGGTTGTTTTTAAAAAACTATTCTTTTTTCAATGTTTATTTATTTATTTGAGAGAGAAAAGGAGAGCAAGGGAGGGGAAGAGAGAAAGGGGGGGAGAGACCACCCCAAGCAGGCTCAGCACAGAGCCCAACTTGGAATTCGATCCCACGAACCATGAGATCATGACTTGAGCCCATATCAAAAGTTGGATTCTTAACTGACTGAGCCACCCAGGAGACCATGGATTTTAAGGTTTTTAGAGGTACCTGCCAGTTGGTGCATTTCGGCAGCCATAAGTAACAATTGAGAGCCTGTTCCAAAAACCTGTAGTAGCCAATCAGCTTCTTTATCTTGCTGCTACACAAAATCTTTAAAGGTTTGAATTTCAGTTAAAGTATAATTTTCAGTTTCAGTTTCTGCTTCCTAGTTTTCTCCTGTTATTTTGACCTTCCGTGTTGTTACTGGGAAAATTTGTGGAAGACATCCCTGTGAGCCCTCTTCTTAAGGGGCCACCTCCCTTCCAGGGTGTCCCAGTTGACCTCTCCAGAATTGGGGTCTGCCTCTACTTTCTTAGCACTCACAGGATACTTGGGGAAAGCTGCTAGGCCTCTGGAGTATCATAATACCAGAACCTTGGCATGTTGGTATACAGAGGAATCAAGCAATGCCCAGGAAGCTTCCATGGGGGGGGTGGGGAGGGGGGGTTGCACTTATCAAGGAACTGGTGAACCTCCTTGGGGGTTTTAGCTCAACTTGGCCCAAGGCATGGAGGACACAGTCCTGTACCCTATGCCAATTGTCTGTCCCCACCTACTAATAACAGTGTTATTAATTAGGAATGCCTAAGGCACTTACCTGGGCCCATACTTACTAGTAGTAAGCTTCCCGTGAGGGCCAGTGTTGTGGTGAGACCAGCCCTTGTGATGCTTATTTTGATTGCAGGACAAACTTCCAAAACCATCAAGGATTTGAGAAACTAGATTTATTACTCACAGTTCATAAAGAGAGTTCTGCTTACCCCAGGGTCACACAATGAGGTCACGGGTAAAGGGACCAAGGGTGTTAGGGTCCAAGTGTGTGGTGTCTGGAGTTTTCCAAGTTCATTTTTTATTGGCTAACTTAAAGCATAAGAGTGTGAATTAGGGCATGGGAAAGGACAAGAGGAGTTATCTAGGTTATTGAAATAGGGAATTCATGGGGGGATGGGGGCGGGGACCTGATGTCTGATCAGACAGGGATGTCTGATTGTTTTGCTGTGTCACACAGCTGGTAATGTTTATTTAAGATGGATGTCTTTTGAAAGAGATCCACTGGCAATCAAAAGCTTAATGTCAGGCAATTTTACTAAATTTGTTTATTCTAACAGTTTTTGGGTGGAATCTTTATGATTTTCTGTATATAAAATCATATCCTCTGCAAACAGACAATTTTACTTCTTTTCTGATTTGGATGCCTTTTATTTCTTTGTCTTGTCTGATTGCTCTGGCTAGTACATCCGGTACTGTGTTGAATAAGACTGGTGAGAGTGGGCACCCTTTTCTTGTTCCCAATCTTACAAGAAAAGCTTTTAATCTTTCACTGTTGAGTATAATGTTAACTGTGGGTTTGTCATATATGGCCTTTATTATGTTGAGGTATAATTTCTTCTACCTATACCCAATTTGTTGAGTATTTTTACCATGAAAAGATATTGTTTCAAATGCTTTCTCTGCATCAATTGAAAAGGTCATGTGATTTTTATCTTTCATTCTATTCATGTGGTGTATCACATTTGTTGATTTGCTTATGTTTTTTCAATTTTTTTTTTTATTGTTTATTCTTGAGAGAGAGAAACAGCATGAGCGTGGGAAGGGGCCGAGAAATCTGAAGGGACAGAATCTGAAGTAGGCTCCAGGCTCTGAGCTGTCAGCACAGAGCCCAATGTGGGGGTTTGAACCCACAAACCGTGAGCTCATGACCTGAGCTGAAGTCTGATGCTTAGCCCACTGAGCCATCCAGGTGCCCCTGATTTGCTAATTAACTGTCCTTGCATCTGATAGATAAAGCCTGCTTGATCGTGGTGTATGATCCCTTTAAAGTGCTGTTGAATTCAGTCTGCTAATATTTTATTGAGGATTTTTGCATCTATGTTCATTAAGGATACTGGTCTATAGTTTTCTTGTAGGTGTCCTTATCTGGACTTGCTATCAAGGTAATGCAGACCTTCTAAAATATGTTTGGAAGTGTCACCTCCTCTTCAATTTTTTGGAAAAGTTTGAAAAGGATTGACATGAATTCCTTAAATGTTTGGTAGAATTGACCAGTGAAACAACTAGTCCTATAGGCTGTTGTTGTGAAGGGTTTTGTTTTGTTTTTATTGAAGTATATAGTTGACATAAAATGTTATATTAGTTTCAGGTGTACAACAGTGAGTGATTCCAAAATTCTATACATTACTCAATGCTTACCATGAAAAGTGTAGTCACCATCTGTCACCATACAACGTTATTACAATAGTGACTTATTCTTAATGTGCACTTTTCATCTTCATTACTTATTTTATAACTGGAAGTTTATACCCCTTTATCCCTTTCACCTATTTTTCCCATTCCCCCACCCACCTCCCTTCTGGCAACCACCAGTCTGCTCACTGTATGTAAGTGTCTGTTGGCTTTGTTTGGTTGTGATTTTTTTGTTTGTGTTTTGTTTGTTTTTTTAGATTACACATTGAAGTGAAATCATTTCATACTTGTCTTTTTTTTGTCTGACTTATTTCACTTAGCATAATACCCTAGGTATATCTAGGTCCCTCCATGTTGTTCCAAATGGCAAGATTTCATTCTTTTTTATGGTGGAGCAACATTCCATTTTATTCATATACACCCTGCACCTTCTTTATTCATCTATCATTACACACTAGGGTTGCTTCAGTATCTTGGCTATTGTAACTAATGCTACAATAAACATAAGGGTACATATATCTTTTTCACTTAGTGTTTTCATTTTATTTGGGTAAATACAGAGTAGTGGAATTAATTGATGGGTTATTTGGTATTTCTAGCTTTGATTTTCTGAGAAACCTCCATACTGTTCCACAGTGGTTGCACCAACTTACATTCCCACCAACAAGGTACAAAGGTTTATTTTCCCCCACATCTTCACCAATAGCTATTTCTTGTCTTTTGGATACTAGCAATTCTGACAGGTGCAATGTGATATCTCATTGTGGTTTTGATATGCATTTCCCTGATGATCAATGATATGAAGCATCTTTTCTTTTGTCTATTGGCCATCTGTATGTCTTCTCTAGAAAAATTTCTATTCAGGTCCTCTCTCCACTTTTGATCAGATTGTTTTTCTGATGTTAAGTTGTAGAAGTTCATTATATATTTTGTATATTAACCCTTTACTGATTATCTCATTTTGAAATACCTTTTCTCATTTAGTGGGTTGCCTTTTCATTGTTTATAGTTTATTTTGCTGAGAAAAAGTTTTTTATTTTGGTGTGTTGTGAGGTTTTTGATTATAGATTCAATCCCTTTACTCACTAATCTGTTCAAATTTTCTATTTCTTTAGGATTCAGTTTTATCAAGTCATAAGTTTCTAGGAATTTACCCATTTCTTCTGGGTGTCTAGTTTGTTGGCATATAGTTGTTTATAGTAGTCTCTTAAGATCCTTTGTATTTCTGTGGTATCAGTTGTAAGGTCTCCTTCATTTCTAATTGTATTTGTATGTTTTCCTTTTAGGTGAATCTAGCTAAAAACTTGTCACCTAGTTTATCTTTTGAAAAAATCAGCTTTCAGTTTCATTTATATTTTCAGTTGTCTTTAGTCTCTATTTCATTTATTTCTGCTCTGATCTTTGTTATTTCATTCCTTCTGCTAACTTTGAGCTTCATTTGTTCTTTTTCTAGTTTCTTCAGGTGTAATATCATGTTGTTTGAGATCTCTCCTTTTACTTAATGTAGACATTTTTCACTATAAACTTCCCTCTTAGAACTATTTTTGCTGTAACCCATAAGTTTTGGTATATTGTATTTTCATTTTTTTCAAGATATTTATTTTTTATTCCTTCTTTGAAATATTGGCTTTCAGGAGTGTGTTGTTTAATTTCCACTATTTATAAGTTTTCCAGTCTTCCTCCTATTATTGCTTTCTATTTTCATATGATTGTGGTCAGAAAAGATACTTGATATAATTTCTAACTTCTCAAATTTGTTGAAACTCGTTTTGTGGCCTAACCTAAGATCTGTCCTGGATAATGCTGCATGTGCCATTGAAATTCTGATTCTGCTGCTGTGAGATGCAATGTTCTATATATGTCTGTTAGGTGCATTTGGTCTATAGTGTTGTTCAATGCCACTATTTGCATATTGATTTTCTGTCTGGATGATCAATCCCTTGTTGAGAGTGGGGGTCCAGAAGTCCCCTACTATTATTGTATTGCTTTATATTTCTCCTTTAATTCTGTTAGTATTTGCTTCATATATTCAGGTGATCCAATGTGGGTGCATAAATATTTACAATACTTATGTTTTCTTGATGAATTGACCCTTTTATTATTATATTATGAACTTTTTTGTCTCTTGTGACCATTATTCACTTAAAGTCTATTTTGTCTGCAATTAAGTATAAGAATACCTTGTTTTATTTCACTTTCTTTACTGCACTTCACAGATATTGTGGTTTTTACAAATAGAAGGTTCATGGCAACGTGCATGAAGCAAGTTTATCAGCACCATTTTTTTCCCAATAGCATATGCTTCCTTTGTGTTTCTGTATCACATTTTGGTAATTCTCACAGTATTTCAAATCTTTTCATTATTTTCTTGTGTTCTCTATGATCAGGGATTATGACTAGCTAAAAGTTCAGATGATGGTTAGCATTTTTCACCAATAAAGTGTTTTTTAATTAAAGTACAGATATTGTTATCTTAGATAATGCTATTGGACAGTCAATAGACTATAGTATAGTATAAACATAACTTTTATATGCACTGGGAAACCAAAAAATTTCTTTGGCTCACTTTATTGCAGTGGTCTGCAACCAAACCTGCAGTATGTCCAAGTTATCCTGTATAGCTACCTCTGGCCTGTGTTAATTAGTATGTAGTTGGAATATCTTTTTCCATCCATTCACTTTCAATCTATGCCTGTATTTTAAAGCTACAGAGAGTCCTTTGTAGGCAGCATATTACTGTATCTTGATTTTTTAATCCATTCAGCCATTCTTTTGATTAGAGAATTTAATCCGCCTACACAAAGTCATTACTGATAGCTATAACTTCCTATTTTAAATGGGGCTGCTAGCTGGGCTCCACAATCATCTCTGGGTGGGTGCAGTCACAGGGTGTGTTCCCTGGCAAGGTGGTACCATTGGTTGCAGTCTGCAGTGAGTTGGTACTATAAGCTGGGGTCTTCAATTACTCCTGGCCAGATAGGGTCTCAGACTGTGCTCCTCGGGTGGATGGTACTGCTATCTGGACATTGTTCAGGCAGGGCTTCAGGTGGAGCTTCACATCAGACAAAGCCTCAGGCTGTGCTCCAAGATCAAGAGAGCAACAAGCTGAGCTCCATCATTAGGCAAGTGCTGGCTGTGCTCTGCTGTTGGACAAGCTCACAGGCCAGGCTCTCTGATCAAATGGGGCCTCTAGCTGTGCCCCACAGTTAGGTGTGGGTGGAGGTTGTGCCATGTAGTTAGGCAGAGTCACTACCCAGGCTTCCTGTTTGGGTGACACCAGGGGCTATGCTAAACAAATGAGCAGGGCCAATAGGTTGAGTTCAGCTGTTAGATGGAGCTCTGCAGCCTGCCTGTACCATAGGCTGAGCTCCAAGGCTACTCAGATCACTGTTTGTGCTTCCTGGTCAAATGGAACTGGAGGTTATGCATTTGGGCAGGTCTGCTGACTTGCTTCCTTCTACTAGTGTGCCACAGTGTTCTTTGCAGTTTCATGGCATCTATGGTTTCTGGTGGGGCAGGGATGGAATCTATACTCACCAGTTGAATGGGGCTGCTGATTTGCTCTCCTATCCAGGTAGGGCCATACAATGTTCTGATAAGGCCCTTGTCTGGGGATCCCAACCAGGCAGTAATGCCACCTGACTTCCTTGGCCCTGCAGGCTCATGGCTGGGGTCTCAGCTTGGGTACCACTTTCATCAGAAACATGGTCTGCCAGTATCCATACATTGGTTGCTCTAATCCATGGCCCCTTCTCCATCTCTATCTGATGCCTGGTGGTCCAAGCACCCCAATTATTTCAGTGGTCCCTGTGAGGCAAGACCCAAGTGGCCCTCGTGGGAAGCATCCTGCAATTCTGTGGAACAGGATATTTACCTTGGGCTCTCTTTGCCCACTGGAGAAATCCTAGGCTGAAGGACTCCTCTGTGTGCCACTGTGCTGGCCTGGGGAAGGAGCAATGCAGAATGAAACCAATTCTGTTACCCTTCTAATGTGGTTCTTCTCAGCCTCATTCCTAGGATATGCTTCTACCTAATCCCTGGGTTCTGGGATTTTCACCGCTGTGTCTTGTCTGTGGATAGCTTCTAGTTGCTCTTTTTGTGAGTGGGATTGAAGTCAGGAACCACCTATTCTGCCATCTTGATGATACCACCTTGTTTCTTTTAATAAGGAAAAAGTAACCTGGCTCAGGACTGTCAGTAGAAAGAAAATACAGATTACCCTTCTTTCTGCTCCATAGTTATTAGGCTGCCTTTAAGTAACTACTGTTAGGCTTAAACTAAACAGATATAAAATGAAATAGCCCACTTGTATTGATTCATAGGAATTCATCAGGTATCACTTTGCTGAACAAAGGTAAATCTCTGCCTTCACTCCTTGATTCTCTAGTTACCAAAGTATGTAAGAATTTACTAATGGAACCTAGGAAGGGGATGATCCTGATTCAGCCTTAGAAACCAATGCTACACAATGGGAAATTGGTTGCCATGGTTCTTATTGCTGCATAATCAGCATCAGAATGCTAGAGGTAGATAGTAAGGAGGACTAAATCCACTTTATGATAGATGGCTCTATTTCTATATGGCAATATGAATCACAGTGTTATATCCTCAGCTCCTTATGATCTAAATTTATTGTGATCTGTTCTGTCCCATATATATGCTATTTTTAAATGCAGTCAATTTCAGAGATCAATTAATCACAATATCAGCTTAGCTGATGTAACTAAAGTGATAATAATAATATGAAAATAGTGAGAGAGTCCAGCATTAGTCAATACTAGCGACCAGAGAGAATTCAGGTATCCCCTATTGTTTTTTTACCATTGTCTGTCAGGATTGCATCTCTTTGGAGTGTTACCTTTGGATCTTCTTTTGAGATCTTCATCCTTTGTAACTCATTTAAGGTTAGTACATAGGACTGGTCAATTATCTTCCATTTGGGAATGGTTTCTTGGCCTGGAAAAGCCTGTAGTTCTCAAATGAAGGCAGTTTTTCCACTAGAGGACATTTGGTGATGCCTAGAGACATTTTACATACTGAAAAGCATAGAACAGCCCTCCACAACAAAGAATTACCCATCCATCTCAATATATCATTGTACTGAGGTTGAAAAACTCTATGCTAAAATGACCAGGATGAAGACCACACGGAGGAAAGAGCCAAGAGTAGGTGACATAGTACTTACATTATTACGTGTTATTTCTGATTTTCACTATCAAAGTAATCCTGTCATATAGGTACTATTATCCCCATTTTACACATGAAGAAGGTATTGTGTGTAGGCACACATATGCAGATAGGTAAGTAGACAGAAAGAAACATTATAAATAACCTTAAAAGTCTATTTTAATTATCTGTTTCCTGTCAGTGCTCAAAAAATACTATAACAGTTCAAAAGGAATATTGGACTCATAGCTCAAGAGCCAAGATCTAAATCCAAGTCTGTCCCATTGTAAACCCCTCACCTTCCCATGGTAGTACTCTAATACTAATATACGAATGCATATTTGTTCATCTGTGAAGCATTGGTGAACACTCAACTGTTATTTTGCTCTAAAGGGTAGGTGGCCCTGGAAGCATCCGCCTGCATGTATTCACACACATGTAGCTCTGTGCAGTTGTAGAAAAGGTTTTTCATATGTTATCTCATCCTCAAAATAATTGTTGAGGTAAATGAAGTTTTATACACCATTTTTCACTTGAGAAAACTGAGGCCACATGAATTTAGGGATGCCAAGACTCAAACTCTGATCTTTCTGATTCTTTACGTTAGTCTTTGCTAGAAAAGCCATTCTTAGCTTAGCTTTCGTCATGTTCACCCTGTTCTTTCAACGCTTCTCACAGTTGAACATAGTCGTAATATTTGCTCTTTGCCTTTGGGCAAAGCAAGGTGTTATTTGCTTACGATCCTGAGATTCCAGCTGTTTCAAAGCCTCCCAGGCCAAAATAGCTAAATGGACCAATAATTTGGCACATCAGTACCCTACACTAGTGCATTGTGTACACTGTGAGAATATCCACTTAGTCTCACAAATAGGCTTTATAAGATATCTCAATTGACTCCATTGCTCCTAAAATGCTGTAGGCTACACTGTTAATATGTCAATAAGAGTACAAATTTATAATCAAAATTATAGTGATTACTGCCCATATTGGGTATGCTACCTACACAAACATAGTATTTTCATGTTTTTTGCTACTGTAAGCATTAAAGAAAGATCAGTTCGAATACTGCCTACATTATTACTGGGATGGGTTAAAGATATAGTTGCCACCTAAGGATCTTTCACCCAATATATTGTGTCTCCTTATCAACAGAAATCAGTAAGAAAAGTAAATTATGATATAACCCTGGGGTTTTTTTTAGCCCACCATTAATCGTTACCTTTACGTGCTATTGAAATTCACTTTACCTAACAAAAACAACATTCTTAATGATATATTAGCTCAAATTTAACAAAGTATGTCAGGAATTAGAAATGTGAATCTCAGACGTAATAACATGTCAGTATGAGTGAATTTCCTTCTGTGTCTGTGTCACTTTTGAGCCTATTTTTCCCCCATCACATCTTGATCTCTTCAAATAACACCAACCCCCATCACATCATTATAAATAAGTTTTAAACCCTTCTGAATTAAATAATTTCACAGTTTCCTCTTGGCTAACCTTTTTCTCTAGCTAATCTAGAATTTCTACAAAATGTGAACAGATCAAATAATCACATGCCATCCTATTTCTTACTTGAATGTGATAATTGTTAACATCTTGCAGTATTTTCTATTATCATGAATAAGATCACATTGATTCACTTCATCAAAGATGCTGAAAAGATTAACCGTTTGTGGGAACAGAATATGTTGAATGCTCTAGTTTATTTGATGGGTTTTTAGTAAAATTGAATTATGATTGGAAGAGATTGTGAACTTTTCAAATATGTATCTCAGAAGATGTCTATATGCTTTATTATGGCTAAATGCTTTCAATCTGCTATGTTAATTATATTTAGTAACTTATACTCCTAGTGAAGAGAAGATATATTCTTACAGAATTATAGAAAACAAACTAGAATGCCAGTCACCTGTGAATTAATTGTCTAAAACCTAAGCTCAATAATTTAAATATTATAAGATCATGTGCCTATGCTTGCTTTCTTTTTTTTTATTTTTTAATGTTTATTTTTGAGAGAGAGAGAGCAGAAGGAGGCAGAGAGAGAGGGAGACACAGAATCTGAAGCAGGTTCCAGGCTCTAAGCTGTCAGCACAGAACCCCATGCAGGACTTGAACCCACAGACTGTGAGATCATTACCTGAGCCAAAGTCGGACACTTAACTGACTGAGCCATTCAGGTGCCTCAGATAATGGGCCTATGCTTTTAAAACAAACACCTGGTATTTGTACCCCATATGTTTTGTTTTTAATATAGAAATTAAACTGAAAAACAACAACAACAACAAAAACTGTGATCCACCTTTCTGTTTGTCACCAAAACTGCTTAGCTCTAATAAAAGTAAATTTTTTTTTCTGTTTAATCTGAATACAATGTTTATAACAGCAACTCCTGCTTGGAGTTACACATACACACACACATACATATGACATACAAATTCCTTCCTCCTTCTTATTGCAAGTAATGAATTCTGCCTACAAGTTGAGAAAAAATTAATTCAAAAGTATTTTATAGACAGTGACTCATAATTTGTAGAATATAAGAAAAAACGTTTTGAATGTAAATCTGTTTAGGTCTCTCCACTTTTAAAAAGTCTTCCCTAATCCCCTACTTACTCAAGGATAAATAATAAGCACATTATTAGGCACCCAAGAACCTTCATAACCAGAGCTAAGCTTGTTTTCCAGCCTCATCTCCCATCCCTTCTCACCATTTCTTCTGATCCATGTCTGGTCTATCTGATGCTCCTTGGACCTACACCCCAGGACACTGTTATTTCAAGTCTTTGCCCATAAATGGCTTTTCCAGGCTTCTCACTTCATGAGCTCCCATATTTTCTTTATCTCAATGAAAATAATCAGCATTCTTGTCTTATCTCATGCCTGTAGCCCTAGTTTGCCACCTAGTCCTATGCTACCTTGTACATACCTCTCCCTGATAGAACCTGACAAATTTGCACAGAACAGAAATATTTGATCTTCCTCTAAGAAACATACAGGACCTTAAAATGTGCATTTTGTACTCTAATCTTATACCTGTTTCAACCTAAACTTATTTTCCCTTTATAACCTAATTCCTGCACTTATTTTGGCTTTACCTTGTTCTCTTTTATGAACACATTTTCAAATAAATAAATATAGTTGTATTTAACTTAAAAGCTGACATCAGAATTATTAAAGAGAAAATTGTCTTTATTTTGAAGCACATTTTTAAGCCATTGGGAGAAAAGGTAAACTCCTTTGGGCAGCCTTCAGGGCAACAAAAGTGATCATCAAATTGTTCTGCAATAACGATGAAGAGAAATTTGTCAGGAAGAAATGAAAAAGAAAGAAGGTAGGGGAGAAAAGAATATAATATATAGAAGATTTAAACTAGAATTTTGAATATTTCAGAGGAATTTAGGAACAGAATTATCCTAAGATTAATATTAAGCTTATTTCATTGATGTTAATACAAACCTATGCATCATTCCAAATACCAAATACATATTGTGCACCAAGGGACAGAATTCCATGTCTTGAATGTCTAGATACATAGCAGGAGACTGCTAAAAAGAGGATCTCTAAACTAAGCTAATTGTTGAGTTTGGGAGCTAAGTCAGTTATATCCATAGGAACATAAGAACCCCTGATAGTTTCAAGAATGTTGTCCTAGACATTGACCACAATCTATGGAACACATATTAAGTCAATTCGAGCTATACTTTAAGGACAGTGTGATTCCACCAGATAGCTACTATGGAGGAAAATCAGTCGTGGCATTATTAACATAAGACTTTGTTTGAAAATGCTTAGGCAGAGAAGGCTTCAGAAATCTTTCTAATTCGAGAAATAAGGGCAGTAATTTTACAGGATTTTAGCAGGAGGGCTTACATAATTTTCAGCTTATTTTAAGAATAGTGTAAGGGCAAATATAAATTAAAAATAAGACAATTTTTGAAAATAAAGAGACTGCTGCCCTTTTCCTTAGAACATTTATTTTAGAGAACTTACTGTAAGTTCTTTTCTGTCTCTTTGAAATGCATATAAATCTTTTTAGAAGTTATTAAGCCTCTTGCCAGCTTTATGACCCCGAATGTCTTTCTCAAGGACCTGGCAGCCATCTCCTTTTAATGTAAGAGTCAAAAGAGTTTGCATCCCTTTCCCCAGTTTCTAGGGGAGGGTAGGAGCCTAACTTGAACAAGTCCCTGGCTCCAAGTTGCAAAACTACCTCCTACCAACAACATATGAGAAATTTATTTTCCCTTGATATTAAAACAAGTAATACAGATTATCACCCCAATTACCAGGTGAATAAATTTAGGGTGAACTGTATATGACACATGGTGCTTTCAAACATTCTTATTTGAGAATCAGTTATCATTTATCTTTAGAAAATGTATGCAATGGGTTGTATCTACTTCCCTATATAAAAGGATGTGATTTCTTCCTGTTTTTTCAGTCTCTTAGCACATTGCCTATGGTACGTATCACATTCTGGTTTAATGCTCATTTGTTAATAATAAAACTGGTTACTTTCTTTACTACCCTTGTGAGAAGTTTTCTGGTTGGGAGAAGATTTAGTTTATGATTATGTCCCCAACAGTTGGTCAAACAATTGACCAACAAGTGGTCAAAAGATGGTTTTCCCAAAGGGAGAAATTTTGCTTCGGGTTAGCAGCAACTGGGCAATTTGGATTTACTGAAAGAATGTGTAGGAGGGTATATTACACCATCAGAGATCATTGTCTTTTGCGAAAGAGGGTGAGGAAGAACAGCTGTGTGTTGGTGGAGTTGGAATAAGGACATGTAAAAATCACAGTGGAAAATCCTCACTCAATGTCCATTATGATGAATTATAGAAATTGACAATTATTTATTTATTTGAATGATCTCTCTCCCATTAAACACATTGACATTAGACTGTGTAACTCATATTTGTATTCTTGATGTCTCGAATATATTACTGTCTAATGGACATTAGTATTGATATATAATTGGCATAACATTGTGTAAATGTAAGGTGTACAATGTGTTGATTAAATACATCTATCTATTGCAACATGATTCCTCCCTATCTTTAGCTAACGTCTCTATCATATTACATAATTATCATTTCTTTTGTGTGGTGAGAACATTTAAGATCCAGCCTCTTAGCAGTTTTGAGGAATATAGTATCATATCATTGATGATAAACACTGTGCTGTGCTTTAGATCTCCAGAACTTATTTATCTACTGCTTGCGAGTTTGTACCCTTAAATAATACCTTCTCAATTCCCCCACCTCTCAGTTGCTGATAACCATCATCCCGTGTTTCTGCAAGTTTAGCTTTTTTTATTATTATTATTCCAAATATAAGTAATACCATACACTATTTGCCTTTCTCTGTTTGGCTTATCTCACTAAGCATAATGCCCTCAAGGTCCATCCATGTTGTTGCAAATGGCAGAATTTCCTTCTTTATTATGTCTGGACAATATTCCATTGTATATAAATAGCCATATCTTCATTTATCCACTGGGAGACACTTAGGTTGTTTCTAATTCTTGGCTATTGTGAACAATGATGCAATAAACATAGGAGTGCAGATATCTTTCTGATATACTGTTTTCATTTGCTTTGGGTATATACCCAGAATACCATTGCTGGATCATGTTCTATTTGTGGTTTTTTGAGGAACCTCCAAAACTGTTTCCCATAGTGGCTGCACCAATTTACATTCCCACCAGCAGCACACAAGGGTTTCTTTTTCCTCCACATCCATGCTTACACTTGTCTTTTCTCTTTTTGATCTTAACCATCCTAACAGATATGAGGGACTGTTTCATTGTGGTTTTGATTTACATTTCCCTGATGATTAGCAATGTTCACCACTTTTTCATATACCCGTTGTCCATGGATGTCATCTTTGGGGAAATGCTTATTTGGTTCTTCTGCCCATTTTTTAATCAGGTGGTGATTGTTGTTGTCGTTGTTTTTGATGCGGTTTTTACTGGGTTGTATGACTTCTTTGTGTATTGGATATTAACCACTTATCTGATACATGGTTTGCAAATATTTTCTCCCAATTTGCAGACTGCCTTTCATTTTGTTGATTGTTTCTTTTGTTGTACAGAAGCTTTTAAGTTTAACTTAGTCTCATTTATTGAGTTTTGCTTTTGTTGCTTGTGCTTTTGGCATCAAATCCAAAGAATGACTGCCAAGACAAAGGTCAAGGAGATTTTTCCCTATGTTTTCTTATTGGAGTATTACAATATCAGGTCTTTTGCTTAATTGTTTAATCTGTTTCAGGCTAATTGCTGTTAATGACGTAACATGGGGGTCCAGTTTCATTTTTCTGCATGTGGTTATTCAGTTTTCTCAGCACCATTTATTGAAGAGACTGTCCTTTCCTCAATGAATATTCTTGGCTCCTTTGTCAAATATTAGTTTGTTGCATATATGGGGGTTTATTTCTGGGTTCTTTTCTGCTCCTTTGGTCTATGTGTCTGGTTTTATGCTAGTATATACTATTTTGATGACTGTAGCTTTCTGGTATAGTTTAAAACCAGGAAATATGATACTCAGTAGTGAAAGAAAGCTTTCCCTCAAAGATCAGAAACAAGATAAGCATGTCTACTTTCAAAGCTTCCAGCTTTGTTCTTCTTCCTCAGGATTGCTTTGACTATTCAAGGTCTTTTGTGGTTCCATACGAGTTTCAGGATTTTTTTTCTATTTGAAAAATGCCATATAATTCTGTTAGGACTGCCTCAAATCTATAGATAGCTTTGAGTATTATGGGTGCTTTAACAAATCAATTTTTCTGAATTATGAACATGGGATATGTTTCCATTGTTTGTGTCATTGTCAATTTCTTTCATCAAAGTCTTGTAGTTTTCATTATACAGATCTTTCATTTCCCAGGTTAAATTTATTCCTAAGTATTTCATTGTTTTGATGCTATTGTGAATGGGATAGTACACCTCAGTTCTTTTCAGATATTGCATTGTTACTGTAAAGAAACACAACTGATTTCTGTATGTTGAGTTTATATCCTAAAATTTTACTGGATTTATTTATTAGTTACAAAAGTTTTTTGGTTGAGTCTTGAGGATTTTCTATATATAATATTATATCATCTGCAAACAGAGATAATTTTACTTTTTCTTTTCCAGTTTGGGTATCTTTTATTTCTTCACTGATTTGATTGCTTTAGCTAGGACTAAAGAGTACTATGTTGGATAAAAGTCATGAAAGTAGACATGCTTGCCTTGTTTCTGATCTTTGAGGGAAAGCTTTCTTTCACTACTGAGTATAATATTAGCTGGGGGTGGGGGTGTCATACTGATCATTTATATGTTGAGATATATTCCTTCTATATCCAATTTATTGAGGGGTTTTTTCATGAAAAAGTATTGTGTTACATCAGATGCTCTTTATGCATCTATTAAGATGACCATATGATTTTTATCTTTCATTCTATTGATGTGGTGGATTATGTTTTTTGACTTGTATTTTGAACCACTCTCACATCCGAGGGATAAATCTCACTTGGGTATGGTGCATGAACCATTTCACATGTTGTTGGATTTGGTTTGCTAATATTTTGTTGAAAATTTGCATCCATATTCAGCAAGGATTTTGGCCTGTGATTTTCTTTTCTTGTGATGTCCTTGTCTGGCTTTGAAATCAAGCAATGCTGACTTTATAAAATGAGTTTAGAGTGTATCCTGATCATCAGTTTTTTGGAAAACTTTGAGAAGGATTGGCATTAATTCTCCTTTACTATTTGTTGGAATTCACCAATGACGTCATCTGATTTGGGGCTTTTGTGTGGGGGAAGGTTTTTGATTATCTATTCAATCCCCTTACTAGTAATTGATCTATTCATAGTTTCTATGTCTTCATGATTCTGTCTTGGTGTCTTGTGTTTCTAGAATATCATTTCTTCTAGGTTACCCAGTTTGTTGGCATATAATTGTTGATGGTAGGCTTTTATGATTCTATGTATTTTTGTGGTATCAGTTGTAATGTCTTATTTTCTAATTTTGAGTCTTCTTTTTCTCTTAGTTTGTCTAGCAGAATTTTTATTAATTTTGTTTGACTTTTTGAAAAACCAGCTTTTATTTTCACTGATAATTTTTTTTTAAACATTTATTTATTTTTGAGAGACAGAAAGGGACAGAGCAGGAGCAGGGGAGGGGCAGAGAGAGAGGGAGACACAGAATCCAAAACAGGCTCCAGACTCTAAGCCATCAGCACAGAGTCCCATGTGGGGCTTGAACTCACAAACCATGAGATCATGACCTGAGCCGAAGTCGGACGCTTAACCGACTGAGCCACCCAGCAGCCCCTTTCACTGATAATTATTAGTCTCTATTTCATTTATTTCCACTCTGAACATTATTATTTCCTTTCTTCTGCTAACTTTGGGCTTAATTTGTTCTTTTTGAAACTAACAACTGACAAACTTAGGCCATGTTTTAGGCTTCCACTACCAATTATTTTTAGAAGGAGTCTAGTTGTATGCCACTTAAAATAAGAGGTCTTCTTACAGATACAGATGAACCCTTATGTCTTTAATGACCCTATTTCTCTGATTATTTGTTGGAAAGGGTAATTAAGCTCACCAGAACCACAGCCATCCAAATCTGCTTTTGCAATTTGACTTTTTCTTTATGGTAGTTGTGTTTGTTGATTTGTTTTTTAATTTCTCTCTCTCTTTTTTTTTAAAGAATAAACTCCCTGTCACTATACTAACACCTTTTGTTATCAAATGTTCCTTTAAAGTATACATGTCCCATGGTATAGGTTTCAAGAAAACTTGGAATTTAAGGACCTAGGTCTCTTGTTCTTAGCACAGATCACATCATGGCACTGGACACTCTCCTTATTACTGTCCACTTAAGAGACAGTATGTTGCTACAGTTCTTGAAAGATCACACATCCAGGCCAGAGGGCTGCTTTAATCAAATCTTTAACCTCAAGGGGCATAAATAAGCATTTCCTCCTCTGCTATTATACTACTAATCACCCTGCTATAATCATGTCTAACCTCTACACCAGCTCTTCTACCAGATTGAGAGGTCCCAGATCAGAAATATACTCTATTCATATTTCTGTCAAATCCAGTACCCTTCCTGGTACTCAATAAATGTTTTCTGACTCAATGAATAAATTGTAACTTCTTCAAATACAAGTGAAATTTGCTGAATTAAAATAAAATGAGAGAGAAAGTTTATGTAGTGTGCATCTCTGGATAATTGGTGGTGACCATCTGGAGAGCTATATTGAGAAGGGCTCTAAATATAAATATGTAAGTAAATAAGCACGTAAATACACATACACCCCTTGAAAAGACTGCTATAATAAATTAGCAATATTTTCTGTGCACTAGTAGAATAGTGCTGGCGCGAATGACACATAGTTATCACCTCAAGACCAAATGATGAAAATATCTATATTTTATAGTTAGTTTTCAAAGACTACAATGTAATTTAAAGCATTCGACTTTCACATCAACCTTTTTCCTGCTTTACAAATGTGTAAAAAAGAGATGAAAGCATGGTGATTTTCCAAAGCTTAGAACTTACAGGTCAATAACTGGCAAACCTGAAACTCACATCTGAATTCTAGCAACAATAACAACAAAATACCAGAGATATCCCCGCTACACCACTATTGCCGTCTTTTCTATTACCTGTAATGAACTCAGCTCATGTGCAGGCATTCCCAAGATACACATGGATGGCTACAGTTTGGGCATAATTATAGCAAGGGAACAGGCTGGAAAGTGCAAACTGAACAATTTTACCAAAGTGTATCCAGATGTGTTTCTTGCAAAGTCCTGTTGCATTAACAGTCACTAATGATATGTTCTTAGACATTTCATTTCAAATTCCTGTATCATCCAATGATTGAAGGTTATTTAAAAGTTAGCTTAACAATAGAAATGTCCAGATAGTGATTGAACTTTGATTGTGAAATGAAGTTGAAGTCCTTTGCTCTTTGCTTTGTATTGCCTAGAAAAGTCAAGTTAGCATAAACAAGCAAACTCTAACAGCTATAATCCAAATGGTAATGTAGCTCAAAAATGTGTAAGGTGAAAGTATAAAACAAGAGGAGGAAACTCAAGAAAACTGGCCCAATGCATTATCAGCCTTTCCATGTATTTGATATTCTTTTCTTATTCTGTTCAGTCCCCACCCCCACTCCAGTCCACCTCCTCAAGCATGTAGAATTGTTGGTCGTCAGAGAAACAATTTCAAGGATTTCTGCAATCCCGTATAAAATCTGCTAAGGCCTTGCTCTGTAGTAGTGTGTCCTGAATTGGAGACTGAGGAATAAAGAGGTTTGGGAAGGTAGTACTTAGATGTGGGAAGACCTTCATGTCAGCATCGGCAAAGAGATTTCCCACAGGTCTCTGGCCTCAGATCTCTCACCAAACAGGATAACATGGAGACGTTAGGAGTCTCAAATGTGCAAAATGCTTAGGAAAATGCCAGGCATGTGTCAGCCACTCAATAACTGTAAGTCACTAGTAATAAAAGTAAGTGTGGTTATCAAATTGTTTTCTTTTTAATATAAATAGTATTAAAATGGTGCTATAGTGGAGAGAACATAAATTCTGAAGCCTAAAGATCTGGCTTTGAATCCGTCCCTGCTGTGCATGTAAACAAACCTCTAAACCTCACTATTTCTTAGTATCATCATCAAGAAAATGGACCTAATAATATTTAATTCAAAGGTATGTTGTTAAAATCGGGGCTTTACACATTAAGAAAAAGGGTTTTTTTGCAAACTCAAGGAAAAGTGCTACGTAATCATTGGTTACCCTGTCTGCATAGAGTAGGCAGAGCCAGTCTGACTTGAGGGTGACTGAATCTTCCTAAAATCACTTTCTAACAGGCCTCGTGTAGATATTTTTTTCTCACCCTTACAAATTATTTTTGTAGCCAATCCAAGTGCTTCTAAAGAAGATGTAAAGCTGTTATATCAATTATGCCATTAGGTAGGCCTAGACTTGTAACAAAGGTATCCCACTCACTTCTGCTCTGACAACTAGGTGAGAACAGATCTGAATGAGGTAGAGGGTAGCATCAGAAGAGAGACCTAGCACATAGAAACAATATTTTGGAAGGACAGAGTGTGTAATAGGTGGTA
Organism: Acinonyx jubatus; assembly: GCF_027475565.1. Lineage (NCBI taxonomy): Eukaryota > Metazoa > Chordata > Mammalia > Carnivora > Felidae > Acinonyx > Acinonyx jubatus. Next base: position 85,676,428 of record NC_069387.1, read on the forward strand.
TGAGCAACACACATTAGACTTCAGAGAGAGAGGACATTGGCAGAATCAAACACTGAAGAGAAATTTCACTTGCAAACAACACAACTCAACTAAGTTTGAACTCACAAAGACTTTTTGTCATTTTCTTTTTGATAAAAACTATGAAGATTATACTTTTGGATAAAATATTTTGCTTTGTTTGATATGAAAGCCATTTTAAAAAAATGTTTATCTTCTTCGCTTATGTTACTTGTCAGTCCACTGATTCATCTAAATGAACTATAGACACAAACTACCATATTCTTGAATCACTGAGTGGGGGGAAAAATCCTCTTTTATTGTAAAATCTTTGTTTTTTTTCCCCAAAGATTCTGTGATGAACACTACATAATTTTGATGTGTTATAGTCCCTGAAACTAACTTTATAAAGACAGAAAACAACATTCTGGCTACCAGAAATCTCTCTGTAGTGATGCTGACATCCTGAAGGAGCAGAGAAAACTGGGAGAGGCCACTTTTCAGTGGGTCTTGGTAAAAGGAAGGATGTCTCCCTTCACAGCAGGCAATGGCTATTACTCTTTAATATGGAAATGAGCAGGCTTGGCATTGTTTCAAAACTTATGAAATGTCACCACACAGATTTCCCTGCACCTGCGTGAGCCACAGAAATTACAGCAGTGCCCCCAATTCATTCCAGACATCACTGACAATCACCTTACTTTTTGTTTTGAAATTATTAACTTATCTCCCTCTCTGTTTTCTATCCTAAGTATACATATCCAGACTTCCCTGGGAAGCCGCTAGACTTTGGGTAGAACCTTCTGAGATACACAATGGTAATGCTGATTCACACACAAGATTGTGAATTGCCGAGGATTCTAAATTGTGTCCTATACCATGCTTAATTATTGTGCAAACTTAATGTGTTCCTTCTCAGTTACTCTTGCCTGCCTAGTCACAGCAAAGCCACAGAGAGGTCTTTGGGGGAGATTAAGAATTAATACTTGAACTAGTAACTAGACTGGGGAATGAGATATTAAGATAAGATGAGTAAGATGAGAAATACGGATTTAAGCATAACTTAGACTATAAACATATTTTCTACAAGGTTATGAGTACTTTGGGGGGACCTCTCATTCACTCCGTATTGCACTCCTTGCAGCGTCCTGCTCAAATGGGCATTTCATAAATACCTATTGATGATAACACACAGATACAGCTTTTTTTTTTAATGTTTATTTTTGAGAAAGAGGGGTAGGGACACAGAGAGAGGGAGACACAGAATCCAAAGCAGGCTCCAGGCTCTCAGCTGTCAGCACGGAGCCCAATGTGCAGCTCCAACTCACAGACCTTGAGATCATGACCTGAGCCAAAGTTAGTCACTTTACGACTGAGCCACCCAGGTGCTCCGACATGACTTTTAACAGTATCCAAGCAAGGAACTCAAAGCTCCAAGTTTTATTAAACCCTTTTCATTGCATTTTTCACCCGATTCCCTAGTTATTTAGAATAGTAGAACATTTAGCTTCCCATTTACATTCTGGACCTAAATACTATTTTCTAACATTCTAATCACTCATCTCTGGACAGTTGTTACTGTCTGGGATGCTTGTGAATGGAGCTAAGTGGCACCCTTTTTTTTTTTCTTTTTTGAAAGTTTGTATTGGCAGGTGTCCTCTTCTTAGGAGGCTGACAAGTTGGCCAGATAAAAAGAGAACAGGAGAACCTCTCTGAAGTTTGTAAATGTAAAAAAAATATTTCTGATGAGCTAGAATAATCTCACTGAGATCAAACTTCAAAACAATACCAGGGCTCTGGAGAGGGAAATCTACATAAAGGAAAACATCCCAGAGTGATGATCTGGCTGCAACACCAAGACCTAGGCGTGTTTAGAGATATCAAGGCTCTGGCAGAGCTTGTGGTTCAGTGGAATCCATACTGTGCCAGTCTCCCTAGCATTTGCCACATTTCTTAGGGTAACACCAAGGGGCAAACTCCCCAAGAGATAACACCACTTCTTGCTCCAAAGATGGCTATAGGACACACTTTGATTAACTGCGGGCTCATTCTCTAACTTTGCTAAACCTGTGCATGTAACTAGCAGCAACATGTGCAGACTTCTGGCTTCCCTGTGGGCCTGATTTCTCAGAGAAGCAAGGACCACTTGACTGCAGCAGCACTGCTCCCAGCCAACTCAGGGGTTGGTGAGTTCTCTCTCAAGTGGATCACTGACTTCTAGGGCCATTTACAGTTGAGAAGTACATTCCTAGGTTAATGATTATCTTTGGGAGTTTAGAGAAAATATTTGAAGAAGTAAACCAAGGAAAAGAAACTGGATTTTTTTTGTTAGTTAATACGTCGGGTATTTGAGCCTTGAGACCTACGACAAATTGTCAACATGACCTTATTTAATACTGAGTTGTCCAACTGATATACCTAACCATCATCCAAATTGCAAGAACTCTAGGGATTATCTGGGATACAAACAAATAAAACTAATGATAATACAGAGTCTTATTAATTATGACAAATCAAAATGTCATTTCAATGGCACACACATCATGCCATTATTTCTACTTGCACTAGCTTTCCTGCAAGTTGTCTGTGAGCTAGTTTAACATGGCTTATACATTCATTTCCCCAGCTAACCTTCATGCAGTGAAGGCATACATACCTCCTACTGATAACCAAGGGATTCTTATTTCCCTCGTTTGTGAGACACCTCCCATTCAGCCTCTTTTAACTGATGCCAAAGCCATGATGCACGTATTGTGAATAGTCTGACATACCCAAGGAATTGACTCATCTCACTTTTAGTCACCTTCTTTCCCCTTCATGCAAATGTTCTGCCCATTGACTACCCTGTGGAGTAGTCATGTTGAACTTTCAGCTCTCTCCAGCTAACCTACCTGCCACTTGCACAGTGGTATTTCAACTAATTGCATCATATGCAGTGGATTTTCCTTTACCACTTTTAAAGGTACAGGAATTTAGAATGTTGATTTTTTTTTAACTTGCTTTTCAAAATAAACAAAAGTTTATGATAATCTGCCCAAATATTTGAATTTTTTAAATTTCGTTTATTTATTTTGAGAGCAAGAATGAGAATGCATGTGTGCACAAATGGGGGAAGGGCAGAGAGAGAATCCCAAGAGAGAGAATCTGCACTGACAGAGTAGAGCCTGACACGGGGCTTGATCTCACGAATCGTGAGATCATGACGTGAGCAGAAATCAAGAGTCAAGTGCTTAACCAACTGAGCCACTCAGGTGCCCCTCAAATATTTGAATTTTTATTTTATTTGTTCCATATTTATGATTATAAATTTTATAAAATCTGCCTGATTCTTTTCCATTGTTGGCAAAATAATCACATACTAATTAATAGCATGTAAAACCATATCAATTCTTCTTTAGTATCATACATGTTCTCCTGTAGTATGGATAACTTAGAGCTTTTGAGGAAAAGTTTAAAGGAAAAAGGGAACCAAAATATCTATAATTAAATATAAATATGACCCTATTAAATAAGAAATGTAATAGTATAACTAAGGAAGTTAATATAGTATGAATCATGAATAATGGCAGGGTAGTATTCTTCATAGGACTCAGTTATTATTGGCCCACCTACTCCCAAGCCGTAGTGGTAACTCATAAAACCCTATTACCTTCACACACCAATCCCCACCAAGGTTCAGGGGGAAATAACAAGTGGCCTTTAGCAGCAGCAGAGCGAATAAAGATTTGAGGAAAACGAAGCTGTCGTAGTTCTAGTATCACATAGACTTATGCAGTAGCAAACAGGGAAATACAGCTGCTGGTAGTTTAATACAGTTGATAAAGTCTTCATACCTTAAAATCTGAATTGTATACATTTACAGATTGCATAAGAATTATCTGGCCTTGGATATCAAGACTGACACACGGAAGTGATCGCATTAATGTGATGAGCAGGCTGGTTTGTGACACAAAAAAAGAATTAGAAAACAACCAAACTCCGTACAGGAGTCTTTACAGGAAAGGCTAAGGATGGAGACATTTAACACATACAGTCAAAACTAAATATATCTCCAGAGACACAAATATTAATGATTCAAGTAAGATGGAAATTTTCTTCCCTCCTGTAATAGTGCAAGACTGGCAGGCAGACTCCACTCTGTCAAGCTATCTGGGGTCCAGGCTAGCAGGACATCTCGACCATCCTGTGGGTATTATTCTCCTCTGTGTGATAGAAGTGAATTTCCAGCCAGGATACCTGGCAAAAAAGAAAAAGAGAGCATGAAGAAGCCTATCTTAAAGCCCCATCCAAAGGGAACACATTTCACTTCTGTTCATATTCCATGAGAAGAAGTAGATAGCAAAATTTGGACAGCTAGCAGAATTGGACTTAATAGCAAGTCTGCACTACAGGTGCATTTTATTTTTGGTTTGAGAGAGACAAATGGTTGGGTGGATGACTGCCATGTATTAGTGATTTTATAAATAATTTGTAACTTATGTTATCTAGTTGATGTAATGACTTTAATTAACACTTTTTATCATATTGTACAATGCCCTGAGGGGTTTTTTTTTTATTTTTTAATGCTTTTATTTATTTTTGAGAGACACAGAGAGACAGAGCATGAATGGGGGAGGGGCAGAGAGAGAGGGAGACACAGAATCCAAAGCAGGCTCCAGGCTCTGAGTGGTCAGCACGGAGCCTGACACGGGGCTTGAACTCACGGACTGTGGGATCATGACCTGAGCCCAGTTGGACGCTTAACTGACCGAGCTACCCAGGTGCCCCCACAATGCCCTGAATTTAAAGAAAAACTTAGGCTGTTGGGGGAGAAAAAAGCTTATTGATCTGATTGGATTCAAATTGCAGAGGTTAAAATGTTAAGAATAAGGAGAGTAGGTAAGCAGCAACATGACCAAAGGCTATCTAAATCAGGACTTCTCTAGACCCTCCCTTTACTGTGTTACTAAGGATTTACACCTATTTTGCCACATCTTAAACTTTCTTTATTGATGTATTGATGTTTCCTACTTTCTGAATAGTGAGCAATGATAGATAGGTACAATATACCTATTCACATATATAGCACATCACTGAGAAACATACTACACCAAATATCAATAATTAAATGTGCTGCGAGGATGTGAATAAAAGGGAACTTTTCTGCTTTTACAACTGTTGGTGTGAATGTAAATTGATAGGGCCATTATAGCAAACAGTATGAGGATTCTTCAAAAAATTTAAAATAGGTATGACCCAGCAATCCCATTTCTGGGTATATAACCAATGGTAATGAAATCAGTATATGTATTCCCATGTTCATTGCAGCATTTTTCACAATAGCTAAAATATGGATAAACCTTTGTCCATCTGCAAATGAATGGCTAAAGAAGGTGTAATACATGTATATGTGTGCACACAGTCACACACACACACACACACACACACACACACACACAGTGGAATCTTACTCAGCCATGAGAAAAAAAGGAAATACTACCATCTGTGACAACATAGATGAACCCAGAGGACATTATGCTAAGTGAAATAGAGAAAGGCAGTACTGTAGGTGGGATGACTTATGTGTGGAATCAAAAACTAGAAGAGAAAAGAAAAGAATAACTTATAGAAGCAGAGAGTAGAATGGTGATGACCAGGGGTAATAGGGTGGAGGAAATGAGAAGATATTGATCAAAGGTACAAAATTGTGAGTTACATAGAATTAATACATCTAGACATCTAATATAGATCATGATGACGATAGCTCACAACACTAGAAATATTACTAAGAGAATGGATTCCGGGTGCCCTCATCACAAAAAAATAGTAACCATGTAAAAAAAGTTTATGTTAATTAGTTTGATGGTAGTAATTATTTTGCTATATTTATGTATATCAAATCATGCTGCAATCTTAAATATATATAATTTTCATTTAAAAATATTTTTAGATGTGCCTGGGTGGCTCAATCCATTTAGCATCCAACTCAGTTTCGGCTCAGGTCATGATTCCACAGACCACACTCAGCATCTCTCTCCCGCTCTGTCCCTCTCCCACACTTTTGCTCTGTCTCTCAAATATAAATACATACATACATACATACATACATACATACATACGAAAATAAGTAAAAATTTTATGAACAAATAAATAAAATTTATTTGTAATGTGCTGTAATCTGGTCTGGAGACAAACTAATTGACCCCTAATATTTGGGAGGAAAAGGGAGGTTTTTCAACAAGTTCCAGCCATTTGGCTCATAAAACTACTCTCTTTCCTCAAAGCAAAGCATGTCAAGAAGTTACCAGGATCCATATTTAGTATTGTCCATGTATGTAAAGGCCTGACTCCCAACTGCTTTTGTATCTCTGATCTATTCATTTTTATCATTTCCCCACTAATAAGATAATGGAAATTTGGGAAGGGGGTTTATTCCAACCATCTGAGTATTTCCTGATCTGATCTGAGAAGGGTAGTCTATCCAGGAGAGTTCAGAGTACATTTAACCTGACACTTTTCAACTAGATCATTTGAGAGTCACAGTCCAAGTACCACTTTTTTGGTTTTCCCATCACATTGATCTCAGCAACATCTAAATAAAGAGGAAAGGATATTCTCAAAAACTAGTTTTCTACAACTCGTGTGAGCTATGAGCAAGTGGCAGCATCCACAGAGTGTTGCATGGAAACAGGATCACCATTTTAAGATGCTTCTGTCATAGTATTTCTTAAGGTTTAGGATTTTAAGCTCATTTCACTGACAAGGAACTGTTGCTTCATCCCTATAAAAAATAATCTTCCAACACAGTTTTTATTTATATACCAGTATTTTTTTTCTTTCTTTCATTCTCTCATTCTTTCGTTCTCTCTCTCTCCCCCTCCCTGCCTCCCTCCCTCTTTTGTACATCAGTATCTCTTACATGATGCAGAACACAGTAAGGAAAATAAAGTAGCTAGTCTTACATAGTGGTTAGACATAGAGATTTTGCAGGCTGGCCAGTAGATAATGCACCCACTGCTTGTTAGCTTTGAATCCAGCCAAGTTATTTAAACAATCTAGGACTCCGTTTCATCATCTGTAGAAGGACGGTCATGTTTATGCCATGGCATTGTCTGAGGATTAAATGAGCTCTTTTGCCTGGCACATGGTAAGCAGTCAATAAGCATATGACAGTTACTAACTATCGTTTATCCTTTGATTGACTTTGAGTTTAAGAATAATGTTGACCCCTTTACAAATTATGACATAATACTGTTGAGGTCTCTTCCCAGGTCTGCCATCTGCATTGTCTTTCATTAGTATTTAAATTGGCTGTAAATATGTACATTTCCCCAGCATTTCAACATTATGTTTTCCTATATGTTTCAGTGGTGACTGATGGTCAAAACATCTGAGACTCACTATGCTTGAGAAACTGGTAATGAAGCTTAGAGAGCTTATTGAAAGTGCCATTTAACAAAATATATTAGTCCATTCCAAATGTCATCTCAAACTCTATTGTATTTCACGTTAAACGCCATGCAAAAACAGAACTAAAAGGCTCCAATTACTTGCTTATTTCCAAGGGCATGAGGAAAATGTCCCTAGCTGACAAAGTAAAAACGAAGGTTTCTGTAGCACCCCTCTGACAAAATGGTGGAAAGCAAGCTGAGCAAAAAATAGTCACTGATAATGACTCATCACTTATTGGGAATAATTGATGTTTTCTGATTTCCAAATCTTCTTTCAAAATAGCATCTACTCATTTCACTATTTCATGGTATCCTTTTTGTATCCGTTAATGTAACATTTTCTTCCACAATTCAGTGGGGGAGATTTCTCCCTCCTGAAATGTCACCCTCCATAAATAAGTGGAGTGTGAGATTTCCATCAATGTAATAGTTAAACTATGGCAAAGCTGAGTAATTGAAACAGAAAGAGAAGTCACCTTGACACTCCTATAACTAGGAAAGCAGCTTAAGGCACTGGAGCTTTTATTGTGAATGAGCTGAGTGAGTTTATATCTCTTTGCCAAACAACATATATTTAAATAATATTCCAGCTTTGAGGCAAATCTTCCAACAAAAAATTCTTGTTGGATTTTTAATATTCTATCAATTACAGTAAAATATACATACTTTGGGAAATAAAGTGAAACCATAGTTTCTCTAGGTATTATGCAAATTATTGATATCACTTTGACATCTTTTTAAATGATTTTTTAAAATATTTTTGTTTATTTATGTAGAGATAGAGACAGCGTGATTGGAGGAGGTGCAGAGAGGGAGAGGGAGAGAGAATCCCAAGCAGTCTCTGCACTGTCAGTGCAGAGCCTGACATGGGGCTCAAACCCACGAAACCATGAAATCAAGACTTGAGCTGAAACTGAGGGTCTGACGCTCAACAGACTGAACCACTTAGGGACCCCTCACTTTGTCCCTCACAGGCATCTTTTACAAAAAAAAAAAAAAAAAAAAAACAACTCACCAAAATGAAAAATAAATGAAGTCATTGCTGTTGACCTTCATATGAATTCTAGGATTCATTAAAGTTTGGGTCTTGTTTTGTTGTTATTTAATACCCCACAATAGGCATTAGAAAAACAGGTATACTAAACTGTCTGGTAGATTTGGAGTCATGCTAGCCCAAGTAGGTATTAGGGGGAAAAAAACTAGAAGGGATTTAGAAAGGTAAGGATGCCACTTTACTGTATAGCTCACTGGAGTAAGATTTTTTTTTCTCCTGAATTAAACACATAATTGTACCAAATTGCCATTTTGGCATTGCTAATGTAGGCTCATTCTTGAACATCGTCATTATTATTTTTTATACATACAAGAAAATGGCAACACTTAACTTTACATAATAAAAGTTATTTTTTGGAAGACTCCTTTGGGTCATGAGGATATAGAATATTTTATAACCTAGTTTGGGCAAAGACCCCATTTTAATGATCTGAACTGAAATTAAACTTCCAGCTCAATATCATTGACACTTAAATTCCATGTAGCAAATACTGTATGACCCAATAATAAAAATAAGGGCTATTCATAAAAATTAGAACTCTTAGCCTTAGTGTTTATTGCCTATCAAACAGATTTTCTCTAAATTTAATAAAATGCAATGTGTTCCTGCTTTGATGCATTAACATTTCCCATCACACTTTCAATAGCATGGTGATTATTGCTTAAAATTAAATTAAACTTGAACAGGCCTTGAAGTCTAAGTTCAAGAGCTGTTCAGTTGCTGCATTTTTCTGGAAATGATAGAAATGTAAGGAAAGATGCAAAGGTGGAAATCATGGTGCCTTTGGTACCATGGTACCTTATGGTACGCCACTGGGCAAACTGAGTTACTTCATGGAATAGTTACAGAATAACTTGTTTTGATGGAAGTAGTTAGAGACCCTTTTAGTAAATTCAGGCCCCATGCCAATTGGGAATGTGTAAAAATCCTGCACACAGACTCTATATGCAAACAAGGAAGCATTGTTATAGGTGGCCCAGAAATGACTGCTCATGTCTCATTGGACTCTTCAGGGCCACCTGATCTTTCAGTTAGGAATCTCAGTCTAAAATAGTTCTTCCCTGATAGAATGTTTATTGCCTACATATAGGATGCTTACAGTTCCTATCCAATTACAGACACATAAACACACTCAAAGATGGTCATATGTTGGATTATAAGAATATTTTTCTTTTAAAAAAATCCTTTTACTCAGTCAGTTGAGCGGCCGACTTCGGCTCAGGTCATGATCTCACGGTCCATGAGTTCAAGCCTCGCATCGGGGTCTGTGCTGACAGCTCGGAGCCTGTTTCAGATTCTGTGTCTCCCTCTCTCTGACCCTCCCCCGTTCATGCTCTGTCTCTCTCTGTCTCAAAAATAAATAAACGTTAAAAAAATTTTTTTTAAAAATCCTTTTACTTGGACTTCCTATTTTCCTTCATGTAAAGCACAGTGAAAACAAAAATTAATACCACAAGGCACTTGCTATAGTGCTTCAAGTCCAGAAGCATCAAGAGATGACATTTTTAGATTTGTGTTCCGTGTATTTTCCTGGTTTCTAAACTTTGAATGTTTATTTATCAGTATGTATCAGTGGTGTTTTTATTTACCAAAACTGAAAATAATGCTGCAAAGTATGATATACAAGTACACTTACAAAGAAAACAGAGGAGGACTTTTAAAATCAGAATTATATTTTAAAAGTTAGGTATATTGTTTCCTGGGTCGTCTTATGCTCTGTGGAGGGGCTGCCCATCTGGGCAGAATATTGGCAAGGCCACACTGAGCTGGTGTTATAAGGGCAAAAATATCGAATAGGTCTGGCCCTAACTATAGGCCTCTAGGCTTGGTCCTGAAATTGCCGTTAATATAAGTCTTAATGTACTTTGCTGAAAGCAAATTCTTAAAGGGCCAAGCCTGGCAATTGTCTTCATACTTAAATGACCTTTTAAAAACTATTACAATAAATCCATAAAATAGCTATATGCTGCTCTAGTATGAGGGAGCCGATGGTTATCCTGACATTTTTTACCTCTGCATTATACTTTTCGTTCCCATAGCAATGCTATAAATTTTAAGTATAACCACCCTTTTATAGAAAAAGGTATTTAACATAAAATTCAGCTTTCAGCATTGTTTGACCTGAATATTACCAAATTATAAATCCCCTTGTTCTCAGTCAAGCAGTGCTCAGTGAGATTTTGTACACTTACTACATTGCCTTCGCCAGGCTGATTGATACCTGAAAAGCAGAAGATAAAATCAGCTGCTACTTAGTTTAAACTATCTGAATAATTAATTCAAATTTACATTTTACCTGGAGTGTGTAAATAAACCATCTTCCTTTATGTACATCCTTTCTTTGGACTCATGATCCCTGATGAAGTATCCTCAGTGTTTCTTCCAATTGTCTTGTCTCTGCGTAACAAATACAGTGATTATCAGTTCACTATTGGATTGACTTTTTTTAATATAACTTATTGTCAAATTGACTTACATGCAACACCCAGTGCTCATCCCAACAAGTGCCCACCTCAGTGCCCATCACCCACTTTCCCCTCTCCCCCAGCCCCCATCAACCCTCAGTTTATTCTCTGTATTTAAGAGTCTCTTATACTCCCTCCCTCTCTGTTTCTAATTTCCACCCCCCTTCCCTGCTCTCATGGTCTTCTTATTAAGTTTCTCAAAATCCATATATAAGTGAAAACATGTGATATCTGCCTTTCTCTGACTGACTTATTTCACTTAGCATAATACCCTCCAGTTCCATCCACATTGCTGCAAATGGCATGATTTCATTCTTTCTCATTGCCAAGTCATATTCCATTGTATATATAAACTGCATCTTCTTTATCCATTCATCCATTGATAGACATTTAGGTTCTTTCCGTAATTTGGCTATTGTTGAAAGTGCTGCTATAAACATTGGGGTACACCTACCCCTATGCATCAGCACTCCTGGAATCATTTGGGTAAATTCCTAGCAGTGCGATTTCTGGGTCAGAGGGTAGTTCTATATTTAATTTTTGAGGAACCTCCATACTGTTTTCCAGAATGGCTGCATCAGTTTGCATTCCCACCAACAGTGTAAGAGGGTTCCCATTTCTTCACATGCTCACCACCATCTATAGTTTCCCAGTTTGCTCATTTTAACCGCTCTGACAAGTGTGAGGTGATATCTCAGTGTGGCTTTGATTTGTATTTCCCTGATGATGAGTGATGTTGAGCATCATTTCATGTGTCTGTTGGCCATCTGGATGTCTTCTTCAGAAAAATGTTATTCATGTCTTCTGCCCATTTCTTCACTCGATTATTTGTTTTCCAGGTATGGAGTTTGGTGAGTTTTTTATAGATTTTGGTTACTAGCCCTTTGTCTGATATGTCATTTGCAAATATCTTCCCATTTTGTTGATTGCCTTTTGGTTTTGTTGATTGTTTCCTTTGCAGTTCAGAAGCTTTTTATCTTGATGAGGCCCCAATAGTTCATTTTTGCTTTCATTTCCCTTGCCTTTGGATACATGTTGAGTGAGAAATGGCTGTGGCTGAGGTGAAAGAGGTTGTTTCCTGTTTTCTCCTCCAGGGTTTTAATGGTTTCCTGTCTCACATTGAGGTCTTTCATCCATTTTGAGTTTATTTTTGTGTATGGTATAAGAAAGTGGTCTAGTTCCATTCTTCTGCATGTTGTTGTCTGCTTCTCCCAGCACCATTTGGTAAATAGACTGTTTTCCATTGGATACTCTTTCCTGCTTTGTCAAAGATTAGTTGGCAATATATTTGTGGGTCGAATTCTGGGTTCTCTGTGCCATTGGTCTTTGTGTCTGTTTGTGTGTCAATACCATACCTTCTTGATGATTACAGTTTTGTAGTAGAGGCTAAAGTCTGGACTTGTGATGCATCCCGCTTTGGTTTTCTTTTTTACCATTACTTTGGCTATTTGGGGTCTTTTGTGGTTCCATACAAATTTTTAGGATTGTTTGTTTTATCTTTGAGAAGAATGCTGGTGCAATTTTGATTGGGATTGCATTGATTGTGTAGATTGCTTTGGGTACTATTGACATTTTAACAATATTTGTTCTTCTAATCCATGAGCATGGAATGTTTTTCCATTTCTTTGTCTCTTCTTCAGTTTCCTTCATAAGCTTTCTATAGTTTTCAGCGTATAGATCTTTTACATCTTTGGTTAGGTTTATATCTAAGTATTTTATTGTTGGTGCAATTGTAAATAGGATCATTTTCTTTATTTCTCTTTCTGTTGCTTCATTGTTGGTGTATAAAAAAGCAACTGATTTCTGTACGTTGATTTTGTATTCTGTGACTTTGCTGAATTCATGTATCAGTTCTAGCAGTCTTTTGGTGGAGTCTGTAGGGTTTTCCATGTAGAGTATCATGTTGTCTTCAAAAAGTGAGTTTGGCTTCTTTACCAATTTGGATGACTTTTGTTTCATTTTGTTGTCTGAATGCTGATACTAGGGCTTCCAACCGTATGTTAAACAACAGTGGTGAGAGTGGACGTCCCTGTCGTGTTCCTGATCTTAGGAGGAAATTTCTTAGTTTTTCCCCACTGAGGATGATATTAGCTGTGGGCTTTTCATATATGGCTTTTATGATGCGTAAGTATGTTCCTTCTACCCTAACCTTCTTGAGTGTTTTTATTAAGAAAGGATGCTGTATTTTGTCAAATGTTTTTTTCTGTATTGATTGACAGGATCATATGGTTCATATCCTTTCTTTTATTAACATAATATATCTCATTGATTGATTTGTGAATATTGAATGACCTGTCTCACAATGTGAGACCTGTCTCACATTGAGGTCTTTCATCCATTTTGAGTTTATTTTTGTGTATGGTATAAGAAAGTGGTCTAGTTCCATTCTTCTGAAGCCCTGAAGCCCAGGAATGAATCCCGCTTGATCATGGAGAATAATTATTTTTCTATGTTGTTGAATTCGATTTGCTAGTATCCTGTTGAAAATTTTTACATCCGTGTTCATCAGGGATATTGGCCTGTAGTTCTCCTATTTTTGTGGAGTCTCTGTCTGGTTTGGGAATCAAGTACTGCTGGCTTCATAGAATGAGTCCAGAAGTTTTCCTTCCACTTCTGTTTTTTGGAACAGCTTGAGAAAGATAGGTATTAACTCTGCTTTCAATGTCTGGTAGAATTCCCCATCTGGTCCAGGAATCTAATTTGTTGGGAGATTTTTGGTAACTTATTCAATTTCTTTACTAGGTATGGCTCTGTTCAAATTTTCTATTTCTTACTGTTTGAGTATTGGTAGTGTGTGGGTGTCTAGGAATTTGTTAATTTCTTCCAAGTTTTCCAGTTTGTTGGCATATAATTTTTCATAGTATTCTCTGATCATTGCTTGTATTTCTGAGGGATTGGTTGTGATAAATCCATTTTAATTTGTGATTTTATCTACTTGGATCCTCTCTCTTTTCTTTTTGAGAAGCCTGGCTGGAGGCTTTGCAATTTTGTTTATTTTTTTCAAGAAACCAACTCTTAGTTTTATTGATCCATTCTACTGGTGTGGTTTTTTTTTTTTATTTTATATTGTTTATTTTTTGCTCTGATCTTTATTATTTCTTTTCTTCTTCTGCTGGGTTTGGGGTTTCTTTGCTGTTCTGCTTCTAGTTCCCTTAAGTGTGCTTTAGATTTTGTATTTGGGATTTTTCTTGTTTCTTGAGATAGGCCTGGATTGTGATGTATTTTCCTCTTAGGACTGCCTTTGCTGCATCCCAAAGGGTCTGGGCTGTTGTGTTTTCATTTTCATTTGTTTCCATATATTTTTCTAATTTATTTTTTAATTGCCTGGTTGGCCCACTCATTCTTTAGTAGGATGTTCTTTAACCTCCATGCTTTTGGAGGTGTTCCAAACTTTTTCCTGTGGTTGATTTCAAGTTTCATAGCATTGTGATCCGAAGTGTGCATAGTATAATCTGAATTATTTTATATTTATTGAGGGCCGTTTTGTGACCCAGTATGTGATCTATCTTGGAGAACATTCCATGTGCATTCTAGAAAAATGTGTATTCTGCTGCTTTCAGATGAAAAGTTCTGAATATATCTGTCAGGTCCATCTGGTCCCATGTATCATTCAGGGCCATTGTTTCTTTATTGATTTTCTGTCTAGATGATCTGTCCAATGTTTTAAGTAGAGTATTAAAGTCACTTGCAATTACCATATTCTTACCAATAAGATTGCTTATGTTTGTGATTGTTTTATATATTTGGGTGCTCCTGAATTCAGTGTATAGACATTTATAATAGTTAGCTCTTCTTGATGGATAGACCCCATAATTATGATATAATGCCCTTTTTCATCTCTTGTTACAGCATTTAGTTTAAAATCTAGTTTGTCTGATATGACTACTCCAGCTTTCTTTTGACTTCCAGTAGCATGATAGATGGTTCTCCATCCCTGCACTTTCAGTCTGAAGGTGTCCTCAGGTCTAAAATGGGTCTCTTGTAGACAGCATATAGATGGGTCTTGGTTTTTTTTGTTTGTTTGTTTGTTTTTTATCCATTCCCATATCCTATGTCTTTTAATTGGAGCACTGAGTCCATTTACATTCAGTGTTATTATTAAAAGATATAGGTTTAGAGTCATTGTGTTATCTGTAGGTTTCATGTTTGTAGTGATGTCTCATGTCCTTTGTGGTCCTTGCAACATTTCACTCACAGAATCCCCCTTAGGCTCTCTTGCAGGGCTGGTTTAGTAGTGATGAATTCCTTCAGTTTTGTTTGTCTGGGAAGACCTTTATCTCTCCTTCTGTTCTGAATGTCAGGCTTGCTGGATAAAGGATTCTTGGCTGCCTATATTTCCTGTTGATCACCTTGAAAGTTTCCTGCCACTCCTTTCTGGACTGCCAAGTTTCAGTAGATAGGTCTGCTACTACCCTTATGTGTCTACCCTTATAGGTTAAGGCCCATTTGTCCCTAGCTGCTTTCAGAGTTCTCTCTTTATCTTTGTACTTTGCCAGTTTCACTGTGATATGTCATGCAGAAGATCTATTCAAGTTATGTCTGAAGGGAGTTCTCTGTGCCTCCTGGATTTCAATGTTTGTTTCCTTCTCCAGATTGGGGAAATTCTCACCTATGATTTGCTCAAGTATACCTTCAGCCCCTTTCTCTCTCTTCTTCTTCTTCTGGAACTCCTATGATACAGATATTGTTCCATTTCATTGAATCACTTAGTTTTCTAATTCTCCCCTCATGATCCACAATTTTTTTATCTCTCTTTTTCTTAGATTCCTCTTTTTCCATAATTTTCTAATTCACCTATTCTCCCCTCTGCCTCTTCAGTCCTCACTGTGACCGCCTCTGTTTTATTTTGCACCTCATTTATACCATTTTTAAAAAATTCATCGTTACTATTTTTTAGTTCCTTTATCTCTGCAGCAATAGATTCTCTGCTGTCTTCTATGCTTTTTTCAAGCCCAGCCATTAGTCTTACGACTATTTTTCCAAATTCTTGCTCCATTATATTGTTTATATCTGTTTTGATCAATTCTTTAGCTGTCATTTTTCCTGGAATTTCTTTTGAGGAGAATTCTTCTGTTTCATCATTTTGGCTAGTTTTCTGTCTCATAGGTGCTTTAAAAGCTTGTTGTGTGCCCTGGACCTGCGAGCACTACTATTTTAAACAGGGGTCATACACTGTCCAGGGCCTGGCCCTTCAGGAGGTGTTTTTTGGAGAGTGTTACTTGCTCTATGTTGTGAATTTGGTTACTTTAGCTCCCTACTCATAGTGATATTTTGGACCCTCCACTAGGTGTGCTTTGATTTGTTCGTTGAAGTAGCCCTGGAAAGGAAAACAAACAGAAAACGAAAACAGACAAACAAAAATACCAAAAACAAAGTAAACAACAGGATGGAGGCAATGCTGATGGAAGAGGCTTTATCCCATCTAAGGAGAGAAATGACATGGGTGGGGAAAAAGAAAGAATAAAAATTGACCACAGAGACTATACAGCTTAATCCAGAGAGAGAGAACAGAAAATAAAGAAGGATGTGGAGAGAGAGAAAAAGAAAATAAAGTTATCCAGACAGAGAAACTATATGGATTAATCCAGGGAGAGAGAAAAGAAAATTCAGAAGGAGGTGGGGAAAAAGAAAAGAAGATAAAGTTGTCCAGACAGAGAAAGCATATGGCTTAATCCAGAGAGAAAGAATGGAGAATAAAGAAGGAGGTGTGGAACATGTATCAAGAGAATGGATTAAATATGTCTGCTTAAACAAACCAACAACCAGAGTAACCAGACTAGAGGAGTGAAGAGATAAGAAGGAGAAAAGGAAGGAAGAATGTATCTATATAATAAGAATTGTCCAAGAATTAAACCAGGCAATGCAACAGTGCAGGTCTGGAGGAGGAGCCGTCTGTTACCTCAGTGTCTATCCGGCTTGAGTGGATGTGCAGTTACCGGGAGCAGAGGGGTGGGGTTTGGTATAGGCGGGTCCTGGACACCAATCCCTGAGGCCTTGCCTTGGTGGTAGTGCGGAGAAAAATGGTGACACCCCAGTCTCTTCTCCACAGACCCGGTGTCCTAAACCACTCTGTTCGAGCCATCCTCACTGTGCTGTGGGCGCAAATGAAGCAGTTTGTCTCACTCTGCTGACTCCTGTGCCTGGCATTTGGCTTGATTCAGACTCTCACTCTGCACGCCCCAGTACTAGGGAAGCATTGCTCCGCACCACCCAATATGTGGTCCCTTCTGGCGGTCACAGGCAGGGTTTGTCCTGTCCCATAGCTCTCCAGGGAGGGGATAGATTTCTTCTACTGCGGACTGCGCCCCTGAGCTAGCCACTGAGCCTGGGGCAGGCTCCCCTCCTCCCCAGGCTCATGATCCAGGCAGCAGGCCACAGTCCAGAGCAAGCCCCACAGTTAGAGATCTGATCTTTCTCCCTCCAGTTCTGAGGTTTTTCTCTTGTTCAGATACAGTCCCATGCTTCCCCAGCCGCACTTTATCTTCCCTTTGTTTCTCTGCAGAAGTGGATCCCTCCCCTCTGTTAGTTTTATCTCTCCCAGTTCACAGTCACACACCTATGGCCCATCAGGTTGTCCTGGCGGGTCGCTGGAAGCGCGACCTTCTCTTTTCCTCTGGGACTCTTGGGATTCAAAGTAATTTGGCTTCAACACTTCTTTGTTGGAGAGAAAAGGGAAGTTTGGATCCCCCTACTTCTCCGCCATGTTGGCCCCCTCTCACTATTGGATTGATTTAAAATTCCACGTTAATATTTAATCCTGTGGTGGTATGTATCTTTTCCACAGAATAGACTGAAAAATTAAAGAATCTAGTTTGCTCATTTTATCAAGACCCCTCTAACAGCAAGGCACTAGAAACAGAGATTCTTTCAATCTATTTGATAGGGAAGAAAACAGAGTAAATTTTGTTTTCTGGTATATTTGTCTAGAGTCTATCCCTATAAAGCTTTGAAAAAAATAGAAATGGGGTTGGGGCGCCTGGGTGGCTCAGTTGGTTAAGCGTTTGACTTTGGCTCAGGTGATGATCTCACAGTTCATGTGTTTGAGCCCTACGTCAGACTCTGTGCTGACAGCTCTGAGCCTGGGACCTGCTTTGGATTTTTTGTCTCCCTCTTTCTCTGCTCTTCCCCCACTGATGCTCTATCTTTCTCTCTCTCAAAAATAAATAAACATTAAAAATATATAAATGGGGTAAATGCTTGGGTAATCTGGTCAAAGTGTAGAGTCAAAAAAGATAACCTGCTTGTCTATCCCTTATCTCCACTTACATTTGTGATATTGAATACACAATTTCTAGATTTCTACTTGGCTCAGCTTCCTGAAGATAGAGTCTAAAAAAGGAAACAAAATTCACCATCCCATTTACTGGGACCCTGGAAGAAGCCCAGTGTAAGTCAAGAAAGATAGTGTTGTTGGAACATGGCATTTGCAAATATGTCATAAAAAGTTACATGAATTCTTGTTTTTTAAATCTAGGGTTTTCTTTTCCTTGTCACTCATGTCTCAACTGAGGAGATTGTTCTCATAACATTTTTCCATTAACATCAGTGACAGAAGGAAGGCCAAGGGCTTAATGAACAGAACTCACAAACAGGAAAAATCAGATGGCATCTTGAGTTACATTTTGCAATAGGTCTTCTTTACCAATTGTGCCACTGCAAAGACGCTGACTACTATATAATAACGACATACCGAAAAAGAGAGTCTCCTGATAGAATAATTGACAGAAATCATGATTCACACTATATAAATAGATGACAATAATATGCAACAAATCTTACTTACAAATGTTAGAATCAACCCTCAGTAACAACAAAACAATGTATTGTATTTCAAAACTTTTAGTTTGACTGGTATGAATTTGGATGTGTATTTGGATTGTTCCCTCTGGTAGTTGCAACTTTCCATTATCTGAATGTCCTTTTCTTTTACCCTTTAGCCTAGTAGGATAAAAGTATTTTTAAAATAAATGTATTCATTGGGACACTGCCCAGTGATGGTGATAATGATGACAACTTAAGTAGGAGAACCTGATTGACATTAATCAATTCACTAAATTCTTACAACTTCAGAGTTAGATCCTGTTGCCCTTACTTTATAGATGAAGAAATAAGGACACAGAGACCATAAATAGCTTGTGCCAAGCCATGGAGCCTGGACTGGAACCCTGGTCTTTCTGATTGAATACTCCAAGCTCTGAACTACTAAGTTAAAATACCTCTGTCCTTTTAATGTAACAATTCTTCCATCAAAAGAGAGATCACAACTTCAAAAAATTCAACAGCATCTTCTCTTCCACAGAATAATTAAGATTTCTGAAATCACTGGGGCACCTGGGTGGCTCAGTCGGTTAAGTGTCCAACTTCAGCTCAGGTCATGATCTCATGGCTGGTGAGTTCAAGCCCCGCATCGGGCTCTGAGCTAACAGCTCAGAGCCTGGAGCCTGCTTCAGATTCTGCGTCTCCCTCTCTCTCTGCTCCTCCCCCACTCGTGCTCTGTCTCTCTCTTTCTTTCTCTCAAAAATAAATAAACATTAAAAAAAGATTTCTGAAATCACTAACTAGACTTTCAATACTGAAAAAGAAAATTAGACAAAACAGTTCCTCTGGCCAAAAGGCCAGATATTTTATTTCAATTGAGAATGTTTTCACTTGCATTTAAGACAGTGAGAATTAAGTTACTATCTACTTCATGAAATAGCAGTCATTACTATGTTTAGTAAGCTGTTTGCAGCAAGATCTTTTAGAATATAAATACACTGTTATACAGCATTTTCTACCAATAGAATCATTGTTTCCCTCCATATGTTCTTCCTTTAGGTGTCTAATGAGTTTCCACATATGAAAAATTAAAAGGGAATCTATCTGAGGAATAATTCCAGCAACCACGGCATATGGAGACATAGTTTTCAAGTCACTTTGCCATGATTTCTAGGCAAAGCAGCAAGATTTCCCGGTGGTAGCAGCTAGCAATACTGTCGTCCTCCACTTATAAGTTCTACTGTGTTCTTTGCTGCAGATCTTGGGCTATTCTATTTTACTCCATGTCAAAAGTGATAATGGGAAATGAGGCACATTTTCTGTCAGACTTTGAGTACATACTTTACCTTGTCCAAACCATAGTGGATGCTTCCCTGCCCTCAGCTCAATGCCAGGACTCTGTGAAAGGAATTATTAGGACATTTGCATATGGTGCATTTAGCTCTGCCTCATTTATGAAGCTCTTTCATGTTTCTGAGTGGCTGATGCTCCCCCAAATACTTGTGAGAATGTGCCACACTAACTGGCTGTGTTTCAGTAAGACATTTTCCAATCCATAACTCTACTTTTTCCTCATTCAAATGAAGAAGACCCTAACACCTTTGATATAGGGTAGTAGAGACATACAGTAAAAAGTGACTCTCCACCCGCTCTGTCCTTCCAGATCCTTAAAGGTAGTGATTATATGGCTTATTTCTCTTGCATTCCACTTATACATACATATATTCACTCATCAATTTACTCATTCACAAATATTACTGAGAAAATTCCTGGATTGAGGAATTCATACTACCTTTCATCACACTTTTGTGTGTGTGGTGCTACCTAGGAGTACATATGTTTACTTCACCGATTACATGCCAATTCCCAGCTTGGTCTTTGGTGTTTTGACATTAATGGAATTGACACAGTCTTCACTCAGGCCTATACTATAATTCTAAATTGTGATTCAAGCAAGTGGCTGTTCCAGCCTTCTCTCTCTCTCTCTTTCACCTGCCTGCCCGCTTCATCACTTAAATAAATGAATATGAGTGTCTGCTACCTGCCAAACACTGTCTTGATACAAGGAAACGATGCTGAAGAAAATAAACAAGATGTTACCCTCATGGGATTCACATTTGAATCAAATGAGAGGTATAAGAGTAAACTAGGTAATATCATATCTTGATGAAAGCTTTAAGGAGAATGAAAAAGTTAAATGGTAGAGTGAATGGACAGAGTAGAGTGTAACCTACTCTAGATAAGAAAGGTGTCTGTTTAGGAGGAAACATTAGAAAGGATATATGAGTGACAAGAAGACAACCAAGTGAAAATCTGGAGGGATGCCTTTCCAGACAGAGAGAACAGCTCTAGTAAGGAATATGGAGTTTATTCTGTTTTATTTAAGTCTGGTCAACTTATGGTGGGGCTTATTTGGAGGGGTGATTTATACATTTTTAAAAGAAATTTTTATTGAGAGAATTATAGATCCACTTGCAATATTAGAAATAAAGATAATGGATACCTGACCTGTTACTGAATTTTACCAATCTTATCTTGCAAAACTATAGTGAAAAAAAAACTATAGTAAATATTACAACCAGAATACTGACATTGATAAAATCCACCCCACTTTTACTTACCACTACCTTTCATTTTAGCTAGCCATATTAAAATATGAGTAATGAAGGCTTATTGTGGCTTTAATTTCCCTAGTACCTAGAACATATTTTCTTTGCAATCTCTGTATCCTCTTCAGTAAAACATTTATTCATGTCTTTTGCCCATTTTTCTTCTTAGATCTTTTATTTTATTGCTGATCTTTTGTTTATTTGCTTGTTTAGATTTAATTGATGTAATATAGTATTGGTTTTAGATGCACAAAAAAATATGCCTTGATATATGTGCATGTTGCAAAATGATCATCGCAATAAGTTTAGTCAAGACACAGTTATAATTGTTTTCTTGTGATGAGAAGGTTGAATATTTACTCTTACCTCTTAGTAGTGTCCAAATATATAATACAATATTGTTAACTAGAATTGCCATGTTGTATATTACACCCCCAGAATTTACATAACTCATAATGGGAAGTTTGAATGTTTGGCAACTTTCACCCATTAGTGCACCCACCCAAACCCCACTTTGGGCAATCACTACTCTGTTCTCTATACCTGTGAATTTGGATTTTTGTTACATTCCACATATAAGTGAAATCAGACAGTTTTCGTCATTCTCTGTCAGACTTATTTCACATAGCATAATACCCTCAAGGTGCATCCATGTTGTCACAAATGGTAGAATTTCCTTCTTCTTTATGACTGAGAAATATTTCTTCTTTTAACAGCGAATAAAGCAGAATTTTAATCTTATACTACTGTACTTTTTTAAAAACATAATTTATTTTCAAGTTATCTAACATACAGTGTATACAATGTGTTCTTGGTTTTGGGAGTAGATTCCCGCAATTTACTGTTTCCATACAACACCCAGTGCTCATCCCAACAGGTGCCCTCCTCAATTTCCATCACTCATTTTCCTCTCTCTCCCACCATCAACCCTCAGTTTGTTCTCTGTATTTAAGAGTCTCTTATGGTTTGCCTCCCTCTCTGTTTGAAACTATTTTTTCCCTTTCCCTTGTCCCATGGTCATCTGTTAAGTTTCTTAAGTTACACATATGTGTGAAAATATATAATATCTGTCTTTCGCTGACTGATGAAATACCTTCCAGTTCCATCCATGTTGCTGCCACTGGCAAGATTTAATTCTTTCCCCTTGCCAAGTAGTATTCCATTGTGTATATAAACCACATCTTCCTTATCCATTCATCCGTTGATGGACATTTAGGCTCTTTCCATAATTTGGCTAT
Organism: Acinonyx jubatus; assembly: GCF_027475565.1. NCBI lineage: Eukaryota > Metazoa > Chordata > Mammalia > Carnivora > Felidae > Acinonyx > Acinonyx jubatus. The sequence continues at coordinate 85,698,979 of NC_069387.1, forward strand.
TGTTGAAACTGCTGCTATAAACATTAGGGTATATGTGCCCCTATAAATCAGCACTCCTGTATCCTTTAGATAAATTCCTAGCACTGCTATTGCTGGGTTGCAGGGTAGTTCTATTTTTAATATTTTGAGGAACCTCCACACTGCTTTCCAAAACGGCTGCACCAGTTTGCATTCCCACCAAAAGTGCAAGAGGCTTCCTGTTTCTCCACTTCCTCACCAACATCCATTGTTGCCTGAATTGTTAATTTTAGCCATTCTGAACAGTGTGAGGTGGTATCTCAATGTGGTTTTGATTTGTATTTCCCTGATGATGAGTGATATTGAGCATCTTTCCATGTGTCTGTTGGCCATCTGGATGTCTCCTTTGGAAAAGTGTCTATTCATGTCTTCTGCCATTTCTTCACTCGATTGTTAGTTTTTTGGGTGTTGAGTTTGGTAAGTTCTTTATAGATTTCGGATACTAACCCTTTATCAGATATATAATTTGCAAATATCTTTCTCATTCCATCAGTTGCCTTTTAGTTTTGTTAACTGTTTCCTTTGCAGTGCAGAAGTTTTATCTCGATGAGGTCCCAATAGTTTATTTTTGCTTTCATTTCTGTTGCCTTCAGAGACAGGTCGAGCGAGAAATTGCTGGGGCTGAGGTCAAGGGGTTATTGCCTGTTTTCTCCTCCAGGGTTTTGATGGTTTCCTGTCTCACATTGAGGTCTTTCATCCATTTTGAGTTTATTTTTGCATATGGTGTAAGAAAGTGGTCCAGTTTCATTCTTCTGCATGTCGCTGTCCAGTTTTCCCAGCACCACTTGCTGAAGAGACTGTCTTTATTCCATTGGATACTCTTTCCTGCTTTGTCAAAGGTTAGTTGACCATACATTTGTGGGTCCAATTCTCCGTTCTCTATTCTGGTCCATTCGTCTTTGTGTCTGTTTTTGTGCCAATATCATACTTTCTTGATGATTACAGCTTTGTAGTAGAGGCTAAAGTCTGGTACTGTGAGGCCTCCTGCTTTGGTTTTCTTTTTCAACATTACTTAGGCTATTCTGGGTCTTTTGTGGTTCCATACAAAGTTTAGGATTGCTTGTTCTATCTTTGAGAAGAATGCTGGTGCAATTTTGATTGGGATTGCATTGAATGTGTAGATTGCTTTGGGTAGTATTGACATTTTAACAATATTTGTTCTTCTAATCTATGAACATGGAATGCTTTTCTACTTCTTTGTATCTTCTTCAATTTATTTCATAAGTTTCTACAGTTTTTAGCATACAGATATTTTACATCTTTGGTTAGGTTTATTCCTAGATATTTTATGGTTCTTGGTGCAATTATAAATGGGACTGGTTTCTGGATTTATCTTTCTGTTGCTTCATTATTTATGTATAGAAATGCAACTGATTTCTGTACATTGATTTTGTATCCTGTGACTTTGCTGAATTCATGTGTCTGTTCTGGCAGCTTTTTGGTGGAGTCTTTGGGGTTTTCCATGTAGAGTATCGTGTTGTCTGCAAAAAGTGAAAGTTTGACTTCTTCTTTGCCAATTTTGATGCCTTTTATCTTATTTTGTTGTCTGGTTGCTGAGGCTTGCACTTCCAACACTATGTTAAACAACAGTGGTGAGAGTGGACATCCCTGTCATGTTTCTGATCTCAGGGGGAAAGCTCTTAGTTTTTCCCCATTGAGGATGATATTAGCTGTGAACTTCTCATATATGGCTTTTATGATGATAAGGTATGTTCCGTCTATCCTGACTTTCTTGAGGATTTTTATTAAGGAAGGACAAAATAAGCTGTATTTTGTCAAATACTTTTTCTGTATTGATAGATGGAATCATATGGTTATTATCCTTTCTTCTATTAATGTGATATATCACCTTGTTTTGTGAATATTGAACCAGTCCTGAAGCCCAGGAATGAATCCCACTTGATCGTAGTGAATAACTCTTTTAATACACTGTTGAATTCAATTTGCTGGTATCTTGTTGAGAATTTTTGCATCCGTGTTCATCAGGAATATTGGCCTGTAATTCTACTTTTTAGTAGGGTCTCTGTTTGCTTTGGGAATCAATGTCATGCTGGTTTCATAGAATGAGTCCAAAGCTTTCCTTCTGTTTCTATTTTTGGAACAGCTTGAGAAGGATAGGTATTAACTTTGCTTTATTTTTTAAACATGTTTCTAATGTTTATTTATTTTTAAGAGAGAGGGACAGAGCATTAAGGGGGGAGGGTCAGAGAGAGGGAATCACAGAATCGCAAGCAGGCTCCAGACTCTGAGCTGTCTGCACAGAGCCCAATGCGGGGATCGAACTCATGAACCATGAGATCATGACCTGAAATGAAGTCAGACACTTAACTGACTGAGCCACTCAGGCACCCCAGATAATAACTTTGCTTTAAATGTCTGGTAGAATTCCCCTTGAAAGCCTTCTGGGCCAGGACTCTTATTTGTTGGGAGATTTTTGATAACTAATTCAATTTCTTTGCTGGTTATGGGTCTGTTCAAATTTTCTGTTTCTTCCCATTTGAGTTTTGGTAGTGTGTGGGTGTCTAGGAATTTGTCAATTTCCTCCAGGTTGCCTGATTTATTTGCATATAATTTTTCACAGTATTCCCTAATAATTGTATTTCTGTGGTATTGGTTGTGATCTCTTTCATTCTTTTTCATTCATGATTGGGTTCTCTCTCTTTTCTTTTTAAGAACTCTGGCTAGGAATTTATCAATTTTGTTTATTTTTTCAAAAAACCAGCTCTTAGATTCATTGATTTTTTTTTGGATTCTCTATTATTTATTTCTGTTCTAATCTTTATTATTTCTCTTCTTCTGCTAGATTTGGGGTTTCTTTGCTGTTCTGATTCTAGTTCCTTTAGGTGTGCTGTTAGATTTTGTATTTGGGATTTTTCTTGTTTCTTGAGATAGGCCTGGATTGCAATGTATTTTCCTCTTAAGACTGCCTTTGCTGCATCCCATAGGGTTTGGACTGTCATGTTTTCCTTTTCATTTGTTTCCATATATTCTTTAATTTCTTCTTTAATTGCCTTGTTGACCCATTCATTCTTTAGTAGGATGTTCTTTAACCTCCATGCATTTGGAGGTATTCCAAATTTCTGTGTGTGGTTTATTTCAAATTTCATAGCATTGTGATCTCAAAATATGCATGGTATGATGTCAGTTATTTTATATTTATTGAGGGCCATGTTGTGATCCAGTATGTGATCTATTCTGGAGAATGTTCCATGTGCACTTGAGAAGAATGTGTATTCTGCCACTTTCAGATGAAAAATTCTGAATATATCTGTCAAGTCCATCTAGTCCAGTATATCTTTCAAGGCCATTGTTTCTTTATTGATTTTCTGCAGAGATAATCTGTCCATTGTTGTAAGTGGAGTATTAAAATCCCCTGCAATTACCATACTGTTATCAACAAGATTGCTTATGTTTGTGATTAATTGATTTATATATTTGGGTTCCTTCAAGTTGGGGACATAAACATTTACAATTGTTAGCTCTTCTTGATGGAGAGACCCCATAATTATGATAAAATGCCCTTCTTCATCTCTTGTTACAGCCTTTAGTTTAAAATATAGCTTATCTGATATAAGTCTGGGTACTCCAGCTTTCCTTTGACTTCCAGTAACATGATAGATGGTTCTCCATCCCCTCACTTTGAATATGAAGGTGTCCTCAGGCCTAAAATGAGTCTCTTGTAGACAGTATATAAATGGATCTTGGTTTTTTTTATCTGTTCTGATACCCTATATCTTTTGATTGGAGCATTTAATCCATTTACATTCAGAGTTATTATTGAAAGACATGGATTTAGTGTCATTGTGTTATCTATAGATTTCATGCTTGTGGTGATGTCTCTGGTCCTTTGTATTCTTTGCAGCATTTCACGCACAATGTCCCCCTTAGGATCTTTTACAGGGCTGGTTTAGTGGTCATGAACACCTTAAGTTTTTGTTTGTCTGGGAAAGCCTTTATCTCTCCTTCTATTCTGAATGACAGCCTTGCTGGATAAAGGATTCTTGGCTGAATATTTTTCCTATTCATCACATTGAATATTTCCTGCCACTTCCTTCTGGCCTGCCAAGTTTCAGTGGACATGTCTGCTACTACCCTTATGTATCTACCCTTGTAAGTTAAGGCCCATTTGTCCCTCACTGCTTTCAGAATTCTCTTTGTCTTTGTACTTTGCCAGTTTCATTGTGATATGCTGTGAAGACCTATTCTTTTAAAATATTCATGTATATTATATATTTATATTAATATATATTTATATTTATATTTGTATATATCTCAAATCAGAAAATGCAAAACCACTGGACTGATATCTGACTGTGCCTTGCAACCAGTGGTTGTGCTGGTCTGGAAGAGGGGCTCTCTTCTTTGGGCTTGAGGGGCTCTCAGTGTCAATCTTGCTCTGATACACAAGTTACCAGTCATGGAGAGGCATGGTTTGATGTAGGTGGGCCCACTGTCCATTCCCTGAGGCCCTATCTTGTTGGTGATGGGGAGAAACATGGTGACACCCCAGTCTCTCTGCCCCCCCCCCCCACTGCCCCGGTTCAGGTGTGCCAAACCATTCTGTTCAGGCTGTCCTCTTAGTGCCGCTCAGGCATGAGCAGGCCAGTTTGTCCCACTCCACAGTCTCTCATGCCTCTCAGATTGTCAGCTGGCTTTCAAACCCTGATGTCTTGAAGGATCCCACTCCGCTTGCCCTGGTTTCATGGCAGAGCCACTCTGCCACACGAACAAAGGGCCTCTGGCTCCTCACTGTGCCCTGTAGGCACGAGTGGGCCTGTTTGTTCTGTTTCACACTCTCCTGCACTTCCCAGGCACTCAGCTGAGATTCAGACCTTGATATCTTAAAGGATCCCTTTGGTGTGTCCCAGTTCCAGGGTAGTGCCACTCTGTCAGCCAGCTGGCAGAGGGCCTCTCTGACTAATATTTCATTGTATGTATATATACCAACTTTCTTTGTCTATTCATCAGTCAATGGACATTTATATTTTTCCATGTCTTTTCTATTTAAAATGAAATTTTAATGTTTTTTTCTGGGGGAGAGAGAAAGAGAAACATGAGTAGGGGAGGGGCAGAGAGAGAGAGAGAGAGAGAGAGAGAGAATCCCAAGCAGGCTCCATGCTGTTAGTGCAGAGCCTGACATGGGGCTCGATGTGGGGCTTGATTTCAAGAACCATGAAATCATGACCTCTGCTGAAATCAAGAGTTGAATGCTTAATCAACTGAGCCACCCAAGCACCCCTACTTATATTGTTTCCATGTCTTTCATATTTTAAATAATGCTACAGCAAACACAGTGTTGCAGACACCTTTTTGAGATAATGGTGTTGTTTCATTTGGATATATACTGAAAAGTGGGGTTGCTAGATTACATGGTAGTTCTATTTTTATTTTTCTGAGGAACCCCATACTGCTTTCCATAGTGGCTGCATAATTTACATTCTACCAACAGCATACAAGGACTTTATGGATTCTGCATCCTTGCCCACACTTGTTATCTATTGTCTTTTTGATAACAGTCATTCTAACAGGTATAACCTGTTACCTCATTGCAGTTGATTTGAACTTTCAAATTTTCAAATTTCAGGATTTTTCAAATTTTCAAATTTGAATTTGAGATGGCAAAACTGCTATCTCATTGCAGTTTTGACTTGATTTTCCTGATGATTTGTGATGCTAAGCACCTTTTCTTATTATCCATTTGTATGTCTACTCAGACAAAAGTCTATTCAGTTCCTCTGCCCATTTTTTAATCATATTGTTTATTTTTTAGCTATTTAATTCTATGAGTTGTTTTAAAATACATTTTGGAGGGGTTCCTGGGTGGCTCAGTCAGTTAAGCGTCTGACTTTGGCTTAGGTCATGATCTCCCAGTTCTTGGGTTCTAGCCCCATGTCAGGCTCTGCGGTGACAGTTTGTATTCTGTGTCGCCCTCTCTCACTCATGCTCTGTCTCTCTCTCTCAAAAATGAACATTATATATATAAATATGTATATGTTATTAACCCCTTACCAGACATGAATTGTAAATATTTTCTCCCATTCCATAGGTTGCCTTGTCATTTTATTGAAAGCTTCCTTTGCTGTACAGAAAGTTTTTAGTTTTTTTGTAGTCCCATTTACTTATTTTTACATTTATTGCCCTTGGTTTTGGTGGCAAATTAAAAAAAAAATCAATGCCAAGGCCTATGTCAAGGAGTTTACTAAACATGTTTTCTCCTAGAAGTTTCATGGTTTCAAATCTTATGTTGAAATCTAATTCATTTTGAATTGATTTTTGTTTATAGTATAAGATAGTGGTCCAGTTTCATTCCTTTGCTTCTGGCTCTCCAGTTTTCCCAGCACCACTTATTGGAGAAACCATCCTTTACCCAAATTTTGGCTTCATTGTCTTAATTGACCCTATATGCATCAATTTATTTCTGAATTCTCTATTCTGTTCTATTGATACATGTGTCTGTTTTGATTACTGTAAGTTTGTAACATAGTTTGAAATCAGAAAAGTGTGGTGCCTACAACTGTTCTTTCTGAAGATTGCTTTGGCTATTTGGATTCTTTTCTGGTTCCATACAAATTTTAGGATTGTTCTATTTCCATGGGAAATGCCATTGGAATTTTGATAGGAATTGCACTGAATCTGTAGATAGCTTTGAATGGTATGGACATTTTAACAATACTAATTTTTCCAATTCATGAGCACAGAATATCTTTTTTTTATGCCTTCAGTTTCTTTCATCAATGTCTTATAGTTTTAATTGTACAGTTTTTTCACCTGCTTGGTTAATTTATTCCTAGATTTTTTTATTCTTTTTGATGCAATTGTGAATGGGATGTTTTCTTAATATCTCTTCAAGATAATTCATTATTAGTGCATAGAAATGTGACAGATTTTTATATATGGATTTGTATACAGCAACTTTCCTGTATATTTTAATTAGTTCTAACAGTTTTTGGTGGAGTTTTTAGGGTTTTTCTACATATGATATTATATCATTTTCAAATAGAGACAGTTTTACCTGAATAACTTTTATTTCTTTTTCTTGTATTCTGATGCTTTGGCTCAGACTTTCAGTACTCTACTGAATAAAAGAGGTGAGAGTGGGCAGCCTTTTTTGGTTCCTGATTTTTGAAGAAAAGTTTTCAGCTTTTCATCATTGAGGAGGCTGTGGGCTTGTCATACATGTACGATTTTTATTATGTTGAGGTACATTCCTTTTATACCCACTTTATTGAGAGTTTTTATCACAAATTGATGTTGAATTTTGTCATACATTTTTTCTGATCTATTGAGATCATATGATTTTTTATCTTTAATTTTGTTAATATATCACATTGATTTGTGGATGTTGAATGATCTTGCATCTCTGGAAAAGTTCCATTTGATTGTGATATGATCCTTTTAATGTATTGTTGAATTTGGTTTGCTCTTACTTTGTTGAAGATTTTTGCATCTGTGGTCCCCAGGAATATTGGCCTATGATTTTCATTTATTATGGCATCCTACTCTGGTTTTCATCTCAGGGTAATGCTGGCCTGGTAAGATGAGTTTGGAAGTGTTTCCTCCTCTTTTATTTTTTGGAAGAGTTTGAGAATTTGGTATTCTTTTTTAAATGTTTGGTAGAATTGAATAGTGAAGCCACCTGATCCTAGACTTTTGTTTTGCTGGAAGTTTTTGATTACTGATTCAATCTCTTTACTAGTTATTGGTCTTTTCAGATTTTTTATTTATTCTGGGCATGTTGTATGTTTTTAGGAATGTATCTCTTTCTTCTATGTTGTCCAACTTGTTGGCATATAATTGCTCATTGTAGTTCTTTTACAATATTTTTATTTCTGTGTTACCCTTTCTAATGTCTTCTTTTTCATTTCTGATTTTATTTCAGTCTTCTTTTTTATAGTGTGTCTATCTAAAGGTTTGTTATTTTATCTTTGAAAAAAACCACCTCTTTCAGTGAATCTTTGTTATCATCTTTTTAGTCTCTATGTCATTTATTTTCACTCTAATGTTTGTTATTTGCTTCCTTTGCAAACACTGGACTTAGTTTGTTCTTATATTAGTTTTTTAATGTATAGATTCGGATTGCTTATTTGAAATCTTTCTCTTTTCTTAATGTATGCATTTTTCACTATAAATTCCTTTTTAGCACTTTTGCTGCATCTCGTAAGTTTTGGTACATTGTATTCCCATTTTCTTTTGTCTCAACATTTTTTTAAATTTTTTTGTTGACCCATTGGTTGTTCAGTAGTATGTTGTTTAATCTCCATATATTTTTTAATTTTCTACTTTTCTTCTTGTAACTTCTAATGTCATACCATTATGATTGAAGAAGATGCTTGATATGATTTCAGTCTTCTTTAATTTATTAAGACTTGTTTAGGACTTAACATATGATCTCTACTGGAGAATGTTCCCTGTGCCCTTGAGAAGAATGTGTGCAAGACATTCTATAAATGTCTAAGTTTATCTACTCAATCAAGTCATTTAAGTCCAGTGTTTCTTTATTGATTTTTCTGTCTGGCTGATCTACCCATTGATGAAAATGGGGTATTGAAGTCCTCCAGTATTATTAGATTGCTATCTTTTTCTCCCTTTTTGTCAGTTAATATTTGCTTTATATATTTAGGTGCTCTTAGAGTGGATACATAAGTTTTTATAAATGTTATATCCTCATGTTGGTTTCACCCATTTATCATTATCTAAAAACCTTGTTTGTTTCTTACTACAGCCTTTGTCTTAAGGTACTTTTTGTCTGATATACATACAGTTACCCCAACTTTCTTTTGGTGTCTGTTTGCATAAAATACTTCTTTCCATCCCATTACTTTCATTTTGTGTGAGTGTCTTCTAGGCCACGTGTAGTTGGGTCCTATTTTTTATCCATTCAGCCACTCTGTGTCTTTTGATTATAGAATTTAGTCCATTTACATTTAAAGAAGTTATCAATATATATGTACTTATCACCATTTTGTTAATTGTATTCTGGCTGTTTTATAATTCCTTTGTTTCAGCCTCCTACCTCTGTGCTAGTCTCTGGAGGAATAGTCAAGGTGAGTAAGCTAAAGTCTATTAAGAACTGTTTCTTAGTTCCCTCTCACTTGTCACGGTGCTGGTTTTATGGCAAGACTGTATGTTATTGTGCTGGTGTTTATGGTAAGGTCATGGCTGAACCTCTTCTCCCCATTTTGATGTGTGGTTTTTTTTCTCATTAATCTGATGTGTAGGAGTTGTCCAGCTAGTTTTTGGATTTCTTTCAAAGGGAACTGTTCCATATGTAGCTGTAGACTTGGTGTATCCATGGCAGGAGGTGAATTCACAGTCTTCCTAAGTTGCTATATTGAATCAGAACTTCTATTGTTGACTTTTGAGAGTTTTTATATATTCTAGATACTATTCATCTGTTGGGTATGTGGTTTGAAAATATTTTCTCCAAATCTGTAGTCTGTATCTTCAACCTTTTCACATTGTCTTCCACAAAGCAAAAGTTTTTAATTTTGATGAAGTCCCAGTTATGAATTTTCTCCCTTAATGGATTATGTATTAGTCTCAAATCTAAGATTTCTTTACGTAAATCAAAATCCCAAATATATCTCCCACTTAAAAAAACATTTCTATTATTTTAAGTTTTACATTTAAGTCCATAATCTGGATTGTTTTATTTATTTATTTTTTAATGTTTATTTATTTTTGAGAGAGAGACAGACAGAGAGTGAGCAGGGGAGGGGCAGACAGAGAGGGAGACACAGAATCCGAAGCAGGCTCCAGGCTCTGAGCTGTCAGCACAGAGCCCATCTTGGGGCTCGAACTCACGAACCGCAAAATCATGACCTGAGTTGAAGTAGGACGCACAACTGACTGAGCCACCGAGGCGCCCCAAGGATTGTTTTAATGTTTGTACAAAGTATGAAATTTTGTTTAAGGTGAGGTGTTTTTTGTTTATTTGTTTATTTTATCTGTTTTTGTTGGTTTGTTTGCCTATGAGTGTACAATTGCCCCCGCACAATTTGTTGAAAGATAGATTTATTCTTTTAAAAGTTTTTTTCTGGCTGTTGTGTGCAGAATGGATTATCGTCAGTGGTCTGTATAGGAGTGGGAGGACCAATTAAGAAACTTTTTCATTTACCTAAGTAAATCACCTGGTGAATTAGGCCAGGGTGATGGAATAAGAGATAAAGAAAAATGGACTCAAGGTATTTGGAGCTGTTAAGTGAATAGTGCTGCTGATGGAATAGATGTGGAGGAAAGAAAATGAGAGAAGAATTCAAAGATGACTAAGTGTTTAACATGATAAACGAAGTATAGGGTGATTTTAACATTAGAGGAGACTTAAGAAAGAAGGAAGAATGATCTGTGTTACTCATGTTCTGTTTAAAATACCAATTAGACAGCTGAGTGAGGATGTCTGGTTGTAGGTTGTTAGACTAATGATCTTATAATTCAAGGGCAAGAGCAGGGCTGAAAACACACATTTGAAGAGTCATCAGTGTAGATGATCTTGCTTAGGAAGAAAGTCTAAATAGTGAAGAGAAAAATTTTCATCATTGTCATTGTTCAAGAAATTAAATCTCCTGAAATACTCACATATAGAGATTTCCTAAAAGTGATTAAGTTGGGATACTATTAATCTAACATAGCAAATCTCTATTTAATTATTTATACTGGCATTAATCTTTGATTAAATATTTTAATACATTTTATTGTATATACTTATATAAGAAAATACTAATGATCTTAATGAAATGACAGATTTTACATTAAAATCTTGTATGTGCTTCATTGCACCAAATCAGAATCCAATGAAATAAAATGACTTAGTCTATATTGATTAATATTTTATCTTTTAAAAATAGAATCCAGGGGAGCCTGGGTGGCTCATTTGGTTAAGTACCTGACTTTGGCTCAGGTCATGACCTCGCAGCCCATGAGTTCAAGCCCCACATCAGGCTCTGTGCTGACAGCTCAGAGCCTGAAGCCTGCTTCAGATTCTGTGTCTCCCTCTCTCTCTGCCCCTCCCTGGCTTTACTCTGTCTCTCTCTCTCTCTCCCTCTCTCTCTCTCTAAAAAATAAATATTAAAAAAAATAAAGATAGAATCCATAAAATAAACAAAATACACTGGCATAAATTACCACTGGCCAAACATTATAAGTTTTCAACCTTAATAACTGTGATTCTAAGTGAAGGCAACCCTCACAATACAATTAATCTTCACTTTTATGTGATTCAAAGGAGTCTTGAGTGAATGGATTAGTTCTGGATATAGTAAAAATACTTGTGACTGCTTTTAAGTGGATCAAATTTTGTCTCTAGGAATTGTTAGTCAAAGATATTGATGGATTCCTATAAATTGGAAAACAAGTTTATTTACGAGTGACTGAGAAATTGAAAATGGGGTAGGAAAAATTACCTAAAAATATTGGTAGAGCTGCAAAGAGAACTTTATAAGGAGCTCCAATTATTAAAAAAAAAAAATGTGCAAAAGATGAGAGCACTTTAAGTATAGACTTTACAGTATAGGCTTGCATAAATAGTAACTGGAAATCAAGAACTGAGAAATATGGGAAATTCTTATAAAACTAAAAGTCTCTTTAATTTCTCTTAACACCCATATCCCTCTGTCCTAACTAGTTGCTTATGTTAAATGGTGGTTGAGAGAGAATTGCAAAATAAAATAGAAAGTATAATGTACTTTGGAGTTTGGGGAGATTTGGATTTGATATTCAATGATTTACTTAATGGTTTTATAGCCGTCAGATAGTTACTTATACCTATGAATCAATGTTCTCTGTAAATTTAGTGATTATGTATATTCTCACATGACTGTAGTAAATATCAAATGAAATTAAATCAAGGGTCCAATATTGCAGTAGGTGTGTTTTAAAATACAGTATCTCTCTTTAATTTGTTTTACTTCTGCCTGCTTTCTCAAAAGGAATTAGTCTTTATTGTAGAGGGGTAATTAACATTAGAAATAAGGTAGCAAGTGCATATATGAGGGAGGAGATTCTTTTAACATGATTTCATTTGATATGGATGGTCTCTCAAAAAATTATTGAAAGAACTCCTAGATTATAATGTCAAACCCTTGAATGAAATCATTGATTAGTCACAGATAGTGGAGAAATGCTGGAAGACTAGGGATAGTAAACGTACTTTTGATTTCCAAAGATCGAAAGAATAATAATGGTTGGATTATGGTACAAATAATAGGCGTATCCTATTCTAGGTTACAAAATAATTTCAAGTTACATAGAATTCCTTTGATTCCTTTGATAATAGTGTTAACATAGCTACACTACAGTTAAAAAACATGACCAAGCTACATAATTTTTTTAAAAAAGACATGTAAACCTCCATATGGTACTTTGTTCTCATTTGATGGAAATTTTGACTCCCGATAATAGGACATTTGTTTAGGAATATTAAACTGGACATGGAAAAGCCTCAGCTTGTGATAGCATCCCATGCGATATCATAGTTGTGTGAATATTCAAATACGACATCTGGTCAGCAGTTGGGAACATGTGATGACTCACCGGGAATATTGGATATTTGCCAATTTCTTCTTTTACTTTTTCTAGTCCACAGGGACTAGATAAATAAATGGTGTTGATGTACATGGAAAGTTGTCCATGAAAATATGGCCTTCAACCTTAGCCTTATTTTTACAGCACTCAAATCACCTGATCTAGAAATTATAGGCATCTCTGCACATTACCCATGTGATCTATAGTGTTTTCCTATACACAACTAAAGGGAACACCATGATTGATAACAAGTCAACGCTCATGAGCCACAGACTTGTGTAGTCAGACATCTAGGATTTGAATCCTGCTCTCACACTTAATAGCTATGTGATGTATGTCAATTAGTTAATCTCTGCTGCTTTAATTTCCCATCAGAAAAATGCAGACAATAATAGTACCTGCTTTACGAAGTGGCTGTGAGCACTACAGGAGTGAAAATTTGTAGAAGGCTTAAACCATATATGACAAATAAATATTTGTAAAGTAAATAATTAAGCTGTTGTTTACATTTTGTCTTTAAACTGAGGCTGCGAACTGACTTGAACATGCTCTTTTGAAGAAAAATAAGCATTTCTAATTGGGAGTAAGAGAATTACAGTGCTACTCAGTCCTTAGGATAGCATAAGAATGCCACACACCTACCCTATTTACTCAAATCTATAAATGTTTAAAAGATAACATCCTTCTAATTGTAGTAGTATTAAAACCTTGTAAGAACCACAGTGTAATATGCCCTTGTTTTAATTAACAATGTACTGTAAATAGCTCTCACTGATAGAAAATGTTATACAGATTTCACCAAGATCATATGCCATGTGTCTTCTCTGGCACACTCTCACAATGAAAATAATATTAGAACACATTTTCCTAGCATGTTTAACTTTGCAGAGAATTAACCAGTCTCTCACTTCATCTTCACAATAGCTCTGGGCAGCAGAGAAAACAGATATTATCATTTATCTTTCACTAGTAAGAAAATTGAGGCCCAAAGAGGTTAAGTCATTTGCTTGCCTAGGGTCACAATTTATCAATTCGGGGCCCATATTCTCTACAGTGCCCTCAAAAAATGCCTAAGTCACGAATTGAAAATCTCTGTCACTCTTATTCTCTGTATTCCTTTGAAACAAAACAGGAGGCAATATCTCTTTCATGATGGAGAAACTCAACAGAGATTCTGTTTATGGTTGTTCCTACTGGACACTGCACGACTCCTCAGGACCGACATCTACATAATGATATATGTCACTGGTACTCCCTGGATTTGTAGTGTCTAACCTGTATGACCACTTGAGGCATGGATGGAGCAACTAGTTTCGCTGATCCAAAAGCCTGAGTCAGAAGGAGCAAGCAACAGTAGAATTGACATCCTGGTTTCCATTTCATTGTATGGTTTCACAGCAAATAAGAAAAAAAAATAATAATAAAATCAAACAAAAGTAACTTTAAGAGAAAAATATGTCACTCAGGTTGAATTTTCTCTTAGTTGAAATTCACCCTGTCTATATTCAATTGAATAGAATGACATTTGATTGAACTGACTGGGAAAAAAAGTGACACAATACATCTGGATTCAGGCTCTCAAATTTGGTTTATTGTTTAGTGCAGCAACCCCTGAAATTAAATGAACACATACAGGAGATTCATCATAATGCTATCTGTGGAATCCTGTTATAGGAAGACAGTGCTATTACAAAGTCCTCCCACAGTTAAACTCCCAAGATGGACTCGATATTCTGCAAAATAGCACATTGCATTTAAGCTGAGCCTGGGATTTTTCTCTTTCTTTCCATTTTTTGACTTAAATAAGAAAATCTTGCAATTGGATTTTAAAAAGCTCCTTGTGAAGTAATTATCTATAATCCATTCGCAAGTATTCTTTTTCAGTAAACCTGTAAGAGATGCTAAGAGATATCTCATACTTTCCCTTTCACAACTGCCACATGGTTCTCATCTAAACTGGTTCTGATAATGAGTCTTTTAAAACAGAAAATGGACCATTTTAACTTTTTAAAACTAAATAGGAATCATAATAGAAGAAAGGGGCCTAATGTTAAGCCAGAGGTGAAATGAGGAGGGTCAAATGAGTTTCATATAGTATCACTAGGAATGCTACCAGAAACAATTAAGGCAACAAGAATATTTAAGCTTCCACTAGTGTTTAGGGATACTGGCAACATACATCATTAGGTTGTTATGAAACAATATGAAATTTAAAAACTTCTAAAATTATCTTGATAAAAGCATAAAGGAAATTCACGAAAAGAGCACTGAAGGTGAAAATCAACAGTGACCACTGCTGATAATTTTAGTAAAATATTTGAAATGACTGACAATGAAAGAGCAACAGCAACAGATTGTGTAGTTCAAAACAAACAACTTTTAAATTGTAATTTGAGATTTGAGTGTGTTTCTTAATGCCTGCAAAGTAAAAAAAAAAAAAAAAAAAAAAAAGAAGGATGTGTTTTCTATGTGAACTCACCAGCAAAGACTGACAACAGTTGTTATGTAATATCTTTCTGCCATTTAGCAGCATGGAGATTATGAGGAACGGTTTAATCCTTCAGATTGTTTAGCTGTGACATTTTTGATGAATAGTACAAGAGATTTAACTATCAGCCAGAAAACAAAAAGAATTAACGTGACATTTGCACTGCAAATCACCATCACGCTCCATTTGCCAGAATCTTTCCTAACAGCTGATACTCAGCATTTTGAATAAGGAACAAGTTAGTCAATCAACAAGAGCAAACTCAGTTATTACTAAATGTGCCTTTAATGTAGTGTACATTAAATCATGCAATGATTCACTTAATAAGCAATGTCTTGGCTGCCTGCTGCATCCCGGAGACTGTTATGCAGTAAGATTATCAAGAGAAAAAGACTAGGATTGCAGAAGTTAGCCAGACAGCAAACAAAGGAACATTGCAAAAGAAAGCAATGTGAGCATGTAGAAAAGGCACCTACATCCTGTGCGGTTCAGGGGAGACTTGATGGAGGTACATACTGTAAAGGAAAGCTCTAAAGTATTTTTTTCTGTCTCATATCAAAATCATTTTACCAAAAAAAAAAAAGACCTGAGAATGGATGGATCACAAATAATTACCTCACAAGCAACTCTACAAAACATCTCTGTAAAATATTTTTAATACAAATTATAAAATATCAACAGAAAAAAAATAAGATTAAATTTTTAATATACACTACCCTTTGTAGAACCCTGAATTAAGTCCTTGTTGAGAGTAAGTCCTTGTTGAGAGTTGGGTTGTAGGAAGACTTTACCTCAAAACTGTTTTACCAGTATGAGTCTTGTGATAACATCTCAATATTCATCCACTTATTTTTATGGTGGAAATATTAATTAGCAACGGAATTTGATAATTTAAACTTACAGATATGAGAAAGGGCTGATTGGAAATAGCTAGGGAAAGATGGAGAAAGAATCCTTCAGAGGCAAAATGAGTGTTTGTAGAAGCAGATATGTTCTAGGAAGTATATACAAGGACTTGGTGTGACAGGATTTGTTGCATAGGGGAGGAGGTAAGAAGTAGGTAGGGGCCAAATAATGGAATGCCACTTATGTTTGAGTATAGAGTATAGGTTTCATTTCAGGATAGTGGGGAGCCATTGAAGAATTTAAAGTTGATGTATATCAAAATCCCATTAGGATTGAAAAGATTACCGAGATAACCAAGTAAAGTTTGCATTGAAGACTATCATGAAGCTACTAGTGGTGATTGAAAAAATGGCTCCAATTCTTCATCCTTTCCTGCATCTAGCCTTGTATTGTGACTTTGCAGCAACTTTCACCAAAAGGTGGAGCCTTTTTCTCTACTCCTAGAATGTGACCTACCCTTATAAGTTGCTTTGGACATAGAATATAGCCAAAGTGAGTATGTCCCAGTCCTAAGCCTTTGCCTATCTATCTTTATTGTCTCAGAACCTCGCTTTCTGTGCCACGAGAACAGGCAAAGCACATGAAAGATGACATACCACGTGGAAGTAACTAAGTTGCTCCAGCTAAGGTAATGGTAGATTGGCCTATATCCAGAAATCTTGAACACATGTGACAGTCCAAACTGAACACTGCCTGTGCATCCACAGCCACCAGCAGTCACAAGTGTGAGCCCAGCCATGACCAGCACAATTTCCCAGCTGACCCATAGATTTGGAAGCAATAATTGAGGGTTGCTGTTTTATGCTTCTGTGTTGTGGAGTTGTGCATTACATAGGAATATGCCTCTCTAACAGATCTTCCCTTGATACATGACAGTTGGGCACAAAAACAGGAAACCTCACTTCCAATTATGAACCAGAGGTAAGCCTTCAATATAGAATGCCATCTATTTGGTAGTCTTTCTTCCATAACATGCTCAGACATTGCTGAGGTTCCCAGTAATTAATACATACCTGTCCTCATCAAAAGAATAGGCTTCTTTCTAAGCTATTTTATCTCCATCCTCTTCATTTCGCCATCTTACATCCAGCTGGTTCTCTTTGTAGTGCTGCTATGACCTCAGCACCTCATGTCATCTTTCTGAACATTCTTAAGCTAAGTATCTTCAAATTCAGTTTATTACCCCTCCCAAGAAGGATATCTTTTGAAAAGAAGGTAAAGCTTACTACATTTGACCCTTGAACAATGCAGGGGCTAGAGGCACTGATCCCATGTACAGCTGAAAATCAATGTATAACCTTTTTTCTAATTGAAGTATAGTTGACATACTGTTACCTTAGTGTTAGGTTCAAACCAGCGATTCAACAGCTCTGTACATTATGCTGTGTTCGGGGGTGTAGCTTCCATCTGTCACTTCCATCTGTCATACAACACTGCTGAAGTACCATTGACTATTTCCCTGCGCTATACCTTTCACTCTGTGACTTGTCCATTCTATAAATGGAAGCCTGTACTTCCCACTCCTCTTCATTTGCCCGTCCCCCAACCCCCTCTCCTCTGGCAATCGCCAGGTTGTTGTTTGTGTTTATGTGTCTGTTTCTGCTTTTGTTTGTTTTGTTTCAATTTTTAGAGTCCACATGTCAGTGAAATCATATGGCATTTGTCTTTCTCTGACTTATTTCACACATAATAGACTCTATGTCATCCATGTTGTCACAAATGGCAAAGTTTCATTCTTTCTTATGGCTAAGCAGTATTCCATTGTGTGTGTGTGTGTGTGTGTGTGTGTGTGTGTGTGTATTTACATGTGTTATCTACCCACCACATCTTCTTGATCCATTAAGCTATCAATGGACACTTATGTTGCTTCCATATCTTGGCTATTGTAAATAATACTGCAGTAGACATAGAGGTGCATATATTACTTCAAAGTAGTGTTTTTGTTTTCTTTGGGTAAATAGCCAGTAGTGGAATTAATGGATCATATAGTATTTCTATTTGTAATTTTTTGAGGAACCTCCATACTTCAGTGGCTGCACCAATTTACATTCAAACCAGGAGTGTACATTGGTTTCTTTGTTTCTATATTAATAACACTTGTTATTTCTTGTCTTTAAATACTGGCCATTCTAACTGGTGTAAAATAATATTTCATCGTGGTTTTTATTTGCATTTTCCTGATCATTAATGATGTTGAACATCTTTCCATTTGTCTTTTAGATTTAACCCCTTATCAGATAAATCATTTGAAAATATCTCCCATTTAGTGGGTTGCCTTTTTGTCTTATTGATGGTCTTCTTTGACGCACAAAAGTTTTTATTTTAGTATATTCTCAATAATTTGTTTTTGTTTTTGTTTTTTCTTGCCTAAGGACACATGTCTAGAAAAATGTGAAGGCTGACAAGATTATTGCCTGTGTTTTCTATTAGGAGTTTTATGGTTTGGGGTCTCGCATTTAGGTCTTTAATCCATTATGAGTTTACTTTTGTGGATGATGTAAGAAAGTACTCCATTTTCATTCTTTTGATTGTAGCTGTCCAGGGTTCAGTGTTCCCAGTACCATTTATTGAAGAGATTGTCTTTTCCCCATTGTGTATCCTTGCCTCCTTTGTTATAGATTAACCGACCATAGAAGAATGGGTTTATTTCTGAACTCTTCTGTTCTATTGATCTATGTGTCTATGTTTGTACCAGTACCATACTGTTTTGCTAATTATAGTTTTGTAGTAAATCTTATAATCTGAGATTGTGATATATCCAGTTTTTTTTTCTTTCTCAAAATTGCTTTGGCTATTTGAGGTTTTTTGTTGTTCCATACAAATTTTGGTATTATTTGTTCTAGTTCTGTGAAAAATGTTGCTATTTTGATGGGGATTGCATGAATCTATAGATAGCTTTGGGTAGTATGAACATTTTAACAGTATTAATTCTTCTGGTGCATGAAAATGTTAGATATTTGCATTTGTTTGTGTCGCCTTCAGTTTTTTCATCAATGTTTTATAGTTTTCAGAGTACAGGTATTTTACGTCTTTGGTTGATTCTTAGGTATTTTTCTTGTTGATGGTGGTAATTGTAAATGGAATTCTTTCTTAATTTCTTTTTCTGCTACTTCGTTATTAGTGTATAGAAATGCAACAAATTTAATTTAACAAAAATATTAATTTTGTATCCTGCAACTTTATCAAATTCATTAGTACTTTCAATAGTTTTTGGTAGAGTCTTTAGAGTTTTCTCTGTACAGTATCATGTCATCTGCAAATAGTGACAGTTTTACTTTTACCTTACCAGTTTGGATGTCTTTTATATACTTTTCTTGTCTGATTGCTGTGGTTCAGACTTCCAATACTATATTCAATAAAAGTGGTGAGAGTGGACCTTCCTGTCTTGTTCTTGATCTTAGAGAAAACTCTCTCAGGTTTTCATCATTGAGTATGAGGTTATCTATGGGTTTGTCATATAAGGCCTATATTATGTTGAGATATATTCCCTCTAAACCCACTTGTTGAGAATTTTTATCATTAATGGATGTTTGAATTTTGTCAAATGCTTTTTCTACATCTCTTGAGATGATCCTATGATTTTTTTCCTTCATTTTGTTAATGTGGTACCATCACATTGATTGATTTGCAAATACTGAAACATCTTTGCATCCCCATAATATATTCCACTTGATTGTTTAATGCATTGTTAAACTAGGTTTGCTAACATTTCGTTGAGGAGTTTTGCATCTGTGGTCATTAAGGATATTGGTCTGTAATTTTCTTTCTTTCTTCCTTCTCCCTTCCTCCCTTTATGTCTTTCTGTCTTTCTGTCTTTCTTTCTTTATCTGGTTTTGGTATCAGTGTAATGCCGGATGCATAGAATGTATTTGGAAGCTTTCGTTCATCCTTTATTTTTTGGAATAGTTGAGAATAGGTCTTAACTTTAGAAGAAGAATAGGTCTTCTTTAGATGTTGGTAGAATTCATGTATGATGCCATCTGGTCTCAGTCTTCTATTTTTTATTTTAGTATTTTATTGATTACCAATTTAATTTTGTTACTAGTAGTCATTCTGTTTAAATTTTCTATTTCTTCCAATTTATTTTTGGAAGATTGTATGTTTCTAGGAATCTATCCATTTCTTCTAGTTTGCCAAGCTGTCTGGCATATAATTTTTCATAGTAGTCTCATAATTCTTTATGTCTCTGTGGCATCATGTTATTTTCCCTCTTTCATTTATGATTTTATTTATTTTAAAAAATTTTTTAACGTTTATTTACTATTATTAAGAGACAGAGAACATGAGCATGGGAGGGGCAGAGAGAGGAGAAAACACAGAATCTGAAGCAGGTTCCAGGCTCTGAGCTGTCAGCACAGATTTGGATGCAGGGCTCAAACTCACAAACTGTGAGATCATGAACTGGCCGAAGTCAAACGCTTAACGAACTGAGCCACTTAGCCACCCCATTCATTTCTGATTTTAAATGTTTGGCTTCTCTCTTTTTTCTTAAGATTGACTGTCAATTTTATCCTTTCATAGAATTAGCACTTGGTTTCATTGATCTTTTCTCTTGTGTTTTTGTCTCTGTTTTTATTCATTTCCATTCTGATCTTTATTATTTCCTTCTTTATACTAACTTTGGGTTTTCTTCCTTTTTTTTTTCTTGTTCTGGTCCCTTTAGATGTGAGGTTAAATTGCTTATTTGATATTTTTCTTTTTTGTTTGTTTGTTTTTTAATTTTTCTTATTTCTGAAGTAGGCATGTATTGCTATAAATTTCCCTGTTAGAACTACTTTTGCTACATCTCAAAGACTTTGGACCATTGTGTTTCATTTTCATTTGTCTCAGGTATTTTTTATTTCCTCTCTGAGTTTTTCATTGACCTGTTGGTTGTTTAGTAGCATATTGCTTAGCCTTTATGTGATTGTGTTTTTTCCAGTTTTTTTTTCATGTAATTGATTTCTTGTTTCATACTATTATGGTTGGGAAAGATGCTTGATATTATTTAAGTCTTCTTTAATTTATTGACCCTTGTTTTCTGGCCTAACACATACTCTGTCCTAGAGAATATTCCATGGGCACTTGGAAAGAATGTGTGTTCTATTGTTCTTTGATGGAATGTTCTGTATATATCTGTTAAGTATATCTGGCCTAATATGTCATTCATATGTTTTCTTATTTTCTGCCTGGATGATGTATCTATTGATGTAAGTGGGGTGTTAAAGTCCCCTACTAGTTAATTGTCTGTTTTAGGTATTGCTATTCTGCCTTTGTTTGTTTGTTTGTTTCATTTGCATGGAGTATCTTTTTTCATCCTTTCACTTTCATTCTGTATGTGTCTATAGGTCTGAAGTGAATCTCTTATAGGCAGCATATAGAGGGGTCTTGTTATGTTTTTTTTTTTTTTAATTCATTTTGCCACCCTATGTCTTTTGATTGGAATATTTAGACCATTTACATTTAAAGTAGCTATTGATAGGTATGTACCTATTACCATTTTGTTAATTGTTTCTGGTTGTTTTGTTGTTCTTTGTTCCTTCTCTTTTTCCCTTTCCTTGTGATTGATGAATTTCGATAGTGTTATGCTTGGCATTCTTACTCCCTATTTTTTTATTCATCTGTTATAGGTTTCTGACCTGAAGAGAGTTTCAGCAGCTTTCCCCTTCCATTTGGTGGAGTTCTAGTGCTGCATCTTTTATATTGTAGTTGCTCCTTTAAAATATGTTTTTTTTTTCTTATGCCCCTAGAGCCTGTAGGGTTGTTATGTACTAGGGGCCTGAGGCTTGCTAAGGCAGCAGGGCAGTTATGGTACCTGGATCCTACTATCAAGGTGGGGTGAGAATGTAAACCATGGTTCTTGCCAGCCTCGCTGACCTGAAGTGGGTATCAGCTGTTACCCTGCCATTTGTCAGGATTCCAGGGCTCGTTCCTTTATATTTCAATTGCCCTTTTAAGCCATGGCCTTTTTGTGAGCCCCAGGGTAAACGAATCTGCTCGTGGCCATCAATACTATCCCTCCACACTGCAGTGTGCAGCATTGGGGGTGGCGGTTCCTTTTGTTACTGTGTCTCTGTCTCTCTTCCTATTTTGTACATGGTCTCTCTGTCTTCTGTTGTGCAAAAGCTGTTCAGTCAGGCTTCAGCTTTTCTTCAGGAGGAATTGCTGTATAAGTAGGTGTATATTTGGTGTGTCCATGGAGGAAGTGAGTTCAATGTCTTTGTCACCAGCTTAGACCTGAAGTCTCCTGTATAACTTTGGACTCTCCTAAAACTTAACTACTAATAGCCTATTGTTGATCAGAAGTCTTATCAATAACATAGTCAATTAACACATATTTTGTATGATATATGTATTACATACCATATTCCTAAAATAAAACTAGAGAAAAGTAAATGTTATGAAAATCAAAGGAAGAGAAAATATATTTCTAGTACTGTACTTTAAAAAAGTCCATGTAAAAGTGGACCCACACAGTTCAAACCTGTGTTGTTCAAGGGCCAACCATACTTATATTGTGTTCATTGCTTCTAACACAATTCTTGGCACACAAGAGCACAAAATGATTTGTTAAATAATGGCTCTCTCCTTATTCCTTATGTCTAATAAAACTGCTCTCCAGTTTCAAATCTAGTTTCTTTGCTCCTCTCTAAATTTATAAACATCATTCCCTTTTATTTTACTTGCCCTCTGGGGTCTTCCTCTAGCCCTATCATATACTCCAATAGCATGTAAACTGACAACCTGCTATTTACTACTACACAGGTTAAAACCCTGGCTTTGCCACTTACTGTGACACTAGGGAAACTGTTTAACCTCTCCATGTCCCAGTTCTCTTATTACAAAATGGTAGTAACAACAATATGTATCTCAAATAATATTAACTTAAGTAATAAAGTTCCTAGAACTCTTGTCACAGAGTAAGTACTCAAGTGATGCTAGCCTTTTTTTAGACTTTGGACTATGTTCATCCAAAGATGATCCCAACTATTTATTTTCACCTGTTCATTGTCCAGACTGCATTATACTAAAGGAAAATCACATATCTCTACCAATTAGGTGCCCTATATTTTGACATTATTGCCTTGTGAGCTCTGAGTATCTAAAAACACCAGTTTGCTTCAAATATTTTCTCTTCCCCTTGATTTCAAACCGAACTCTGTATCTTGTATACTCAGCAGATAAATCTCATCTATTTGAGACCTGCATGTGCCGCTGTTCCCTCAGCCCAGAGGCCCCTAGGCATTATTTCTCTTAATCGCACTTTTAAATAGCTTCACTCATTTTTGTTCATTTATCTAACAGCAGAAACACAGATTCTTCTCACACTAAACCGTCCCTTTGATATTCCCAACCTATTACCAATAAATTGGTAATAAATTGGTAAATCTTCTTTTATCAATTCCTCCTTCTCTACTTCTTTTTCAGTCAGCCTGTGAATGTTTCTGGTCCATGTCAAAACATAGATATATTTCCGCTTGTTCTGCCACGAGTTATTCTTTAACCTTCTTTGCGGCCACACAAGTTTTGAAAAAAGTGGCTTAAATATAATGCCTCTACATCTGCCCATATACCAGTGGGCCCCCGAATTTTTCATATCATATATGATATGTTATTATATTCTATCAACACAACTTTTACACTGACTGCAGGGTGAACAGAACTGACCTCTTTCAAAAATGAAGCACCACCATTTAGTTAAATACTATGCACTAGATGCTGCACTTTGCATATATTAACTCATTGAATCTTCACAGCAATCCTGTGACATTACATATTTTCACATAAATAAGAGTATTGCCACTTAGGTAATTTATTTCTTATATATTTATGATCTTAGAGTCATTAACCAAAGTCTCAGTAGCCTGGGTATAAATTGATACCCTTGTACTAATCAACCCAAGTTACTTGACTCAGGGTCTACCATACTAGTGATACTGTTTTATGGGGGGTCACCAAAGACCTAAGCACCAATTGCTTCTTTACTGTTCACGCCAGTAGATTTTCTTTGGGATTTGGTTCTGTTTATTCCTTACACATTATGACTTTATTTCCATCTAGATATGGACACTCCTGCCTTCAATTCCTTTGTATTTTCAGTTCTAGGATTT
The DNA here is from genome assembly GCF_027475565.1 of Acinonyx jubatus. Classification (NCBI taxonomy): domain Eukaryota; kingdom Metazoa; phylum Chordata; class Mammalia; order Carnivora; family Felidae; genus Acinonyx; species Acinonyx jubatus. Next base: position 85,723,000 of record NC_069387.1, read on the forward strand.
TTTTTAATGTTTATTTATTTTGAGAGAGAGCGTACAAGAGAGCGGGGAAGGAGAAGAGAGAGGGAGAGAAAGAATCACAACCGGGCTCTGCGCCGATGGAGGGGGTGGGGCTCAAGCCCATGAACCAAGAGATCATGACCTGAGGCAAAACCAAGAGTTGGTCACTTAACTGAGCCACTCAAGCGCCCCCAGTTCTAGTTTCATAACACACCTCTTCCGCATCTTCCCTCCTTCTTTTGCAGAATATATAAACACAAGTTTATCTCTTCCACATTTAAAAAAAATGCACTTTTTGAATTCTACCTCCTCTCCATAAACATTACCCTACTTTGCCTTTTCATTTCCCACTGAAAGAGAAGTCTGTGTGTGCTACTTCTACTTTCAAATCTCTCATTCACTCTCCAACCCACTGAAAGCTCAGTTCTACAATAGACACTTCATTGAAACTGCTCTTACCAAGACCAACAATAATCTATAATTACAAATCCAATAAAACCTGTTCCGTTCTTATCTGACATGAACTTTCTGAATGTTTCATTGGCACTTTAAACTCCATAGGCTTAAAAAATTTAACTCATTGTCTCTACTAGCCACTCAGCCTGCTTTTCCCCAGGTTTTTCTGTCATACGTAACTGAATCTCAACTATCCCATCTTAGTAGGCTTAGGACATCCCAGAGTCCCCTTCCAAGTGTTTCTTTCACTCATGCAATCATGTCATCCAACTCATCACTCCCACCTTGGGCAAAACCCTTCATTAGTGGTTCTTGACCCTGAGTGTTCATTAGAATTACCTGGGGAGCTTTAAAAAAATGGCCTAATATTAAAGCCTGAGCCCAAGTAAGAGAATATCAGAGAGTAGGGTCAGACATGGGTCATTGTTAGTATCCTCAAGTAATTTAAATTGCAACCAGGATTGATATCCACTGTTTCACATTCTTCTCAGTGTAATAATACTCCAAGTTCAGGCCCTCATTCCCTCTACCTGGGTTTTTTTTACTCCTCTGTCATTTCTCTTCAAGTCCACAATCTCTCAAGATTCTCAGTCACATTTTTGCTAAAATCTATAAAACACCACTTTGGACATGCACTGTCCTCCTCACCTAACTTCTAGAATAAAGTTCATAAATAAGTGAGTAAATAAATAAATACTGTTCAGTCACTCTGCATAATAGAATTTCCAGAAAAACATTTAGGACATAGTACCTATTTAGTAATTTGCAATACTTTGAAAACATATGAAAAAATAAAAACAAATGTAAAATACTTAAAAGTCTTTTGGGTGCTCTCTTTCTCAAAGGTTAGCATAGTGCCATGCATATGGAGAACATTGAAAAAACTACCTAGTGTACTGATTTTAAAAGTGTTTTAAAGGCTAAACCCCAGGTAACCCCAAAATGTAATCTAGCCAGATACATTTGGACCTAGTAGGAATTTAGTAACTGTCAGTTAAATGCCAGATACTTGTAATGTCTATGCTACTTTTCACAGCTTTACACAGTGCAAATAAAAACAAGGAAGAAGAAATCTGCTACCTCTACTCTTTTTCAAGAGCATTCTATTACACATAGGCCTTACCTTGATAAAAATAGTACCACGTGGAGTTCTCTGTGTGGGTAAGGGGAGCAGGAAGCTGCCAGTGTACTATTTCTCTATTTTTTCTGTTTCTCCTAGTGAAGTGTCTGCCATCATTCTAATTCTCCCCACTTCAAAGTAAGTAAGTCGAAATGAGAAAGAGCAGGATGATGAAAACTACTATTTGATATTTTTGCATATATGGCTCTTTCAGATGGATATATCACCTATGAATTGAGAAAAGAATCAAATCTTTAAAAAGATCCAAGTTCCATTTAATCACTGTGCTATTAGCTATTGTGTGTTACCAAAAGTCACAACCCAACTCTACAGCATTGTGTGATGGAACAGGACTTGCTGAGGGCAATAAAAAAACAGGATCAACTCCCTTTTTATTTCAACCTTAGATACAGACTCTCAGTTCTCCTCCTACCCATTTAAGTCAAAACTAAATTTGAAATCACATGTGGTACGGCCTGGTAATAAAACTGGAAGTTTCCATTATGTTAAGGCAACAAGGGTGTATAAAAGTAAAGAAAAATACAGCTAAAGGATGTTATTCTAAAAACAGAGAATTTGGAAAAGTTATTACAAATCAGTCACTCATTGACCATATTCTTAGACTCTACCCCACACTACAGTGAACATTTGCCAAGTTAATTGAAAAGGATAATATCTCTTTCCCCCACCCCCTCACACACACAAACAAATATACACACACTGTGCATGCGAAACTGGTAAAATCTAAATAAGGTCTGTATTTGAGTTAATGGTGTTATACCCATGCTAGTTTCCTTGTTTTGTAAGATTGTATCACTGGAGGACAGTGGGGAAAGGGTACGCAGAGGTTCTCTGTTCTTTCTTGCTTTTGAATTTTAAACTATTATTAAAAATTGCTTTTTTAAAAATTTAAAAGCTGAGTTATAACCATATCTGATATTTTCATCAATATTTCCATATGTAATGTATTTCAAAGGATAAGCAGCCTATTTAATAATTGTATAATAATAACTTTGCGTATTACTAGCAAACATACAGCAGTTGTGCTCATACTCAAGATGTGGGCAAGTAGCACAAGTGTAAATGTATCTCTTTCATTTGTTTCCTAGCAAAGAAGCAAATCAATTATTGGAACCAAGATTTGCCATAGGTTTTTATCAAAAGGAGGTTGAAAATTTTATGTCAGCTTCCCCATTAATTCAGAGGTTTTCCTGAACAGTAACAGAAGGACTTTTAAAATAAAACACTCAAGGGGAGTCTGGGCGGCTCAGTGGGTTAAGCGTTTGACTTCGGCTCAGGTCACGATCTAATAATGGTTCATGAGTTCAGTCCCCACATCAGGCTCTGTACTGACAGCTCAGAACCTGGAGCCTGCTCAGATTCTGCCCCTCCCCCTCTCAACAATAAACATTAAAAAAAGTTTTTTTAAATAAAACAGAATCAGAAAACAGATTCTCCAAATGTAACTCATGAAAGAGAGTCCATTTTATATCCCAATTTTATTTACCTTTTCTGAATAGTCACAACATTAATCTATGGGGGATAATCTAGTTAGTATAATTGAAATTCCATTTATTTTTTTCTATTGATATGCATGTGTCACACTTGTATATAATACAGAATTTCCAGTGTTGTTTTAAAGGACGCATTTAAAAAAACGAGAAGCATGATCTACAATTTCAAACAAACCTAGGACGAATTCATAATTTCCAAGATAAAATAGTTTTCTAACTCTGTTCCAAAGAAATTAATGATATTATAATTGGTGCAAAAACTCCAGCACAACTGTTCTTTCTTTCTGATTTCATACAGTCTTGAACTATTGTAAAATCCACTCAGAACCATCTAATTCATTTTATGTATAATTAAAAGGGAGGGAAGAAGTCATTTCATTCCATGGATTTGTGGGGCAGTGTCCTTTTTGATTCAGTGCCAAAAGTGTACTTTACAAATTTAATTTTGAACAGATTTTACACTTTTAATTTTTATGCCCAGAGACATTCTGGGAAATGTATTGGTCTTTGAAATTTGTTACCAACAGTCCAAAATTCTCCAAGGTATGTCAGCCCCCATCAGGGAAGCCAACATATAACTAGTTGGCCATGTCAGTGAGTTTTAAAAATACGAAAGATGTTCATATCTTGTCTAACATAATGGAACTTCTAATAGGACAGTTTCTGGAGTATCTTCTTATTAGTCTAAGATGACTAAGCAAAGAAGTCTTTCCCTTTACATCCCAATTACAGAATGGCTATGAGATTTCAATTCTTCCTTCACATAACAAATGAAACAAATGTAGTATAAAATTATACATTCTGTAATAACTTAGGAAAAAAGTACATACATGTTTAAGGCCTTTATAAATATTTGTAAGACTTTCCTGTAGAACTGAAAAACAGAAATGTTAAAATGACTACAAAAATGTGGACAGAAACTGACCTAAGAAATTGTTTGAATGGGACAACTATAAGCAAATATTTATAAATTTGATGCCAAGGAAAATGAGTAATTCTATTAACAGACTGAACAAATATATAAGCATTCAAACAGTCATTGGGAGCGAGCAAGGGGCAGTCTATTAAAATGATAGAAAGTATAGTTAAAAAAAAATTACTAGAAGAAATCTAAGTGAGTAACACTCAAGCTAAGAAATCAGATATCCACATGCATCCCTGGCAATTTTTTGAAACTGAAGGCTACCTACATATTTGACTGCTCACTGCTGATTTCTGTGAAGGAAAAAAGTAAACACAAACATGAAAGAAAAAGCCCACTTAAAAAAAAACTGAAAGGGAGAGTACTCTAGAAGTACAAAATAGTATATAATGAAAATGGAAATTCAGTTCTAACTATTACCTATTTGACTGACAGAGAGCTGCAGTAGAATGTTAGCCTTGGGGAAACATGTCAGCTTGTCTATACATTCTTATATGATTGATGTATTCAGATAACTATTACTTGCCAGCAATAATTATTATCAATGGATATATATTTCCATTCCTTTAACAAAAGCAACTTTAAGATGTTAAAACATGTAGGCTTTCAGAGCTCCAAGATTAGGATACAAATAAAATTGTCTCAGTCTACACCATGCCAAAGGAGAAGTTTGCAAAGGAAATATCAATAAAGCTGGGTGCATTCCCACTAGCCAGTGAACACAGGACCGGACCCAGGAACACATCCATGGCAGAAGGCTGGTGCACTTGGCAAACTTTCAGAAACAAGAAAAGCAGTCATATTTGAAGCCAAAAACCCAAACGGTGAGTGTCTGTGACATCACCTGGAAACACCAACTCTTCAGATGGGAACTTCAAATTCTTTTAGCAAGTGCAATTTTACAAGTTGAACACAGTTCAAATCTGACATCTTCATGGCATAGAAGTTCATGTCAGACTTTTTTAAAGTCTTGGTTTCAAGAAGAGGCTGATTATGAGCCATGAAATCCCTTGGAAATATAGCTCTGGAGTGCCTCTTGTGAGCGGTATAAAAATCTCCCTTCAAGATCACCTCAGGAATTAAGTTTCTGTGCATATGTTGAATGTAATCAGGCTTGAGGATCACTTGATTGATTTATCCTTGGTTAATGGGTTACCTACAAAGGAAGAAGAAAATATAATCATTTTATAACAAGGCTATAATCTTAAAACTCCAAACACAAGTTAGTATTAGAAATTAATAGAGAACTCAAAATGGTGGTATTTACCTTATCAAATAAAATGTTAAAATTTTAAAGGCTACCATACTCAGGTGTTGCTACGTTATAAAAATACATCATTTCTATTTATCATCTCACAATATTTTTAGAGCCACTTGCACAACTATCCAAATGACTGCAGCTGTGACCAGGAAGATCTTAACTGGTCTTGTTACCCATCTCAAGTCCAAAGAATGATTCTGGAATCTTCATATGTCTTCGTATGTCTTCTTGGAAGACACATTATGCTAGGCCTCAGTAAAGAAAGGCCTTTGTTCACAGGAGTACAATCAGACCACATACAGTCCTTCGGCCTTGTCTCCATAAAATCCATTCTTAAAATAGTTTAAAACATGGGTGTTTATTTGACTCAATTATGTTTCAGAAAAATTAACTCTTTAATGAGGAGAAAAGGAACACCTGGGGAGAAAAACAATGATTACGCACCTGTTTTACCAAGTTTTCAAGGTGTCAAAAATTCTCAAAAATTTGATTAGAGTTGTATGAATGCTGTTATAAATATTACTGAGGGAGATCCACACTGGCTTTTCACAACATAATAAACATCTAGAATTCCTGATACCTCTATCTTTCTGTATACGCATAGATGTGGATGATAAATGGACATAGAGAAAGAGACAGATTTCTGCTGTGTCAGTGAACTTCCAGGCACACTCTAGTATCAAGGTACTTAGAGTTTCATAATTGTTCTTTTTAAGCAATAGTTATAACAAAAAGTGAATCCTTGGAAATTACTGTGGGTACTTTGGTTTTATTCCATTAAATTACATAATTACTCATCCTTTCATAAGACATTTATAGAAAAGCTGTTTTTTGTTTTGTTGTGTTTTTTTTTTTTGAGCAACTATGAAAAAGAGAAACAGTAAGCAAAATAATCTAGCGATGGCTCTACCATGGCTAGTCTCCAATTACACTACAAAAAGAAGATATAAAATTCAAAAAAGTATTTTCTGCATAGAGGCATGTCATCTTATTTGTGTCTCTCTGGTCAGCTGTCTTTCCCAAGGAAGGAGCATCTGCTTACATATTTAAAACTACATGCTCCCATGCACAGAGGAACTATGGAAGGAACTGAACTGAGGATGGAAGGATACAAACACAGAAAGGGCCTGCTGACATCTAGAGATGCTGGGAGCAGGGGCTATCTTAGGTAGAGCAGCAATCTCATGATCAGTTTGTCTTCCACTTAGTTGGTCACTTTACAAAAGTTCTGTGAATAGCTCCCAATTTGAGTGTTAGTGTTAAGAACAACATGGAAAGTAAATATAAATGTCTCTACAGACATTAATGGAGAGATAACTGATCATTGTGAAAAACACAGAAACTTCATGACAGACTCTCTTGATAAACACTGATTTACCAGAGTCTTTGATTGCCATTGCCTGAGCAAGATTGCCACTTGCCTTTTCTGAAGATTCTCCTCTTAGTAGGAAGAATTATAAAGCATAACAAGGGATTATATTTCCAAACTAGTGCCAGGAAAAGAGAGGAATTGAGAAAGAAAGGGACTGAGAGGAAACCAAAAGGTTAGCCTCAGCAGAGATTCAGCACAGGCATCTGGAGGGACATGGTGCGGTGAATCCATGAGAGCAAGTGGCCTGACCTCCTACATCATTTCAAGCCCTGGTTACAAGTAATCTCTTCATGGGTATGGTAAATGCATTCTTCTATCTTCATTCCAAGCTAAGCATTTTAACCTACTAGGTTATATAAAGCTGGGGAGTGATTCTCTCAACTATATGTTAAAGCTTTATTTTCACATTCTTTTAAAAATAGACACTCAAGTTTACAGTACAACACCAAAGGTCTATGTACCTGGAACAAATTTTTCCTCCATCTCAGTAAACATATGTGTACACATAGACATATATGTATATATATATATATATATATATATATAGTGTGTGTATACATATATATATATATAATCCATATCCTAAGAATATCATAAATATACATTTTTATTGTTTCTATCAGCTAAAATAATTGCTAGAAAGTGAAAATTTAAATGCAACTAAAAGAATTATCTAAATAAGCATAGACTGAAACCTGATTAAAACGATTTTTTCTCACCCCAGTTTTACATAATACTCCTATGTTATTAATCCTAAAAATATCCTAGCACATTTTATGAGATGAAGATAGGGCTTAAGTGGACTGTTTTAGATTCAGTCTTTGTAGGGGTGTCTGGGTGGCTCAATCGGTTAAGTATCTAACTTCAGCTCAGGTCATGATCTCATACCTCATGGGGTTCGAGCCCTGCCATTGGGCTCTGAGCCTGGAGCCTGCTTGGGATTCTGTGTCTCCCTCTCTCTCTGCCCCTCCCCTGTTCACACTCTGTCTCTTTCACTCTCAAAAATAAATATTTAAAAAAATTATAGATTTAATTTTTGTAGATTACTCTGATCCAAAAATTGTGGTTTGGCCTGTGGAGTTCTACAATAAGGTCAGTGTGGCAATAATAGCAGTCACAGTGGATGTGTCATGCTACCTCTGGGCCCCTCAGTTTTCCCCTATGTAAAAAGGTTGCTGTGCAGATCAAATAGTATAATGTCTATGAAAACACCTAGCTTTGAGCACCTGGATGGTTCAGTCAGTTCAGCGTTCAACTCTTGATCTCAGTTCAGGTCATAATCTCATGGTTGTGAGATCCAGCCTCACATCAGCTCCATGATGGGCATGAAGCCTGCTTGGGATTCTCTCTCTCTCCACCACCTCTCCCCTTCCCCCCCACCCCAAAAACAAAGAAAGTAAGAGTGAGTGAGAAAGAAAGGAAGAAAACACCTAGCTTTGCCAACTCTGGAGTAGTACAATGAAAGTTTTTTTTTTTTTTAATGCACTAAAAGCACAATGAAAGGGTCACATTAGACATTCAGTCAAATTAGAGAATTCCTACAGAATTCAAAGAAAGGCTAATTGTCCTTTTCAATGTAATATAAATATGAACCTGTGTGAGCATGTATCAGCACCCTCCTTGACACCCTCCAGATTTGTACCAAATGAAATGGCAAAACCAAAGATTTAAAAACATAAAGATGATTTTGAATATAGGTGCATTATCAATTTTAATTGCCTAATATGCAAGACCCAATAATACTTAAAAATGAAACTGTCTAAAATGTAACACACAAACAAGTCAACCCTTCACAATTTAATGTGCTTCTTAAACAAGTGCAAGTTACTCAAGTCAAAGTTCTGGCGGACTAGTTGGGAAACAAGTGCCATTCTATCCTTTGTAGACTATAAACTAGAACTTCCTGATATGCAAGGGTTGTTTAAGCAATATTTATGCAATCTAACATTTAAAAATGTTGCTTTCATTTAAAATTAATTTTTAATACACTACATTAAGCATCGCCTTATTTTTCAGAACTCAAATATTGCTCTCTTTTCACTCAAGCTGTATCTTTTGGAAGAGGCCAAAGAGTAAAAAGTTTTAGGTGGTCAAGAAGATTTTCAGGAAAATGTTTTAGCTGGTCAAGATTTTCAGCAAGTTACCAGTAACTAAAAGCAGGAGGTTGTTAGAAAACCATCCTTACAGGACAGGATATAGCATTTGCTACCATGAATGCACTGTCTTTTGGTTCTGAGGGCAATAGATATAAAATACTGCATGAGGGAGTGAAATGGTCCTACAGTCATTATAGTTGTGCCTTGAGCTTTATAGGCTTTAATCACTACCTCAGTGAATTTGCTTTCCAAAGGCATTGTTTCACAAAGCTGTTTCTTTTTATGTAAGTCTTATTTGTGTGTGCTGCACACCGGCCAATTCAGCAAGAGAAACTACTTAACAGTTGAACACATGCAAAAGGCTAATAATAATAATAATAATAATAATAACGGCAGTTTTTCTAGTCACAAGCACAAAGGTATCTTGATAATGATCCACCAGGATGAAACTCACCTACTAACATTAAACAAAAAGCATTAATTCTTTAAGAATTACCCCCTTTTTAACCCATCCATTTATCTCTCCCAACCTAACAAATCTATTATAGAATAGTGATTAGGTTTCTCAAAAATTTATGCTAAAATCACATCCTTTAAATCTGTTTGCCAATTAGAGAAAATAAAACCAGGTAATAGCATATATAACATTAGTTAAGTGTGAAATTAAGTGAAGTCAACTATTTTATACTGTTTCTATTTTATGTTTTGAACATTATGAAGTATCCTCTGCCTATCTTCAAGATAAATTAGAAAGGCTAAAAAGGAAATTCAAGAATCTATCCTGTCCCCCGTGTAAAAGATGATTTTATAAAGTTCTTAAAATAATTATATTCATGGAGTCTGTAATTCCTTTTTTTTCCCACTCAAGCCTTGCGCCTGCATTGTCAGGGGGAGACAACACACTATGGTGAGAGGCATGACAAAGTGTGGGCTCCGTGGGCACACAGCCTAGGTTCAGATCTCTGCCTTAGCAATTTCTCACATTTTGGGGCTGAAGAAGTTATTTGAATTCCCTGAGCCTTAGTCTCCCGGAATGTAATATGAGAATTGTATTATCATCAGGCCTCATACATTTGCTATTGTGGTTAAATAAGACAATCCCTTGAAAGTCTCCAGGTAAATGTTTTTTAAATTATAACAGGTGGTAGTAGTCATAATTCCCAAACACGACACAAAAGATGATACATAGGATAACTATTGGAGGGGGCAATACTGCTTATTTCTCTGTAAGTATTGATTTCAAGTTAATTTTCCGTGTCTTCTAGAAACTGATCTTGCAATTATTCATTTCATATTCTTCTAATCATAAAAGTCATATAAAGAGGGGAACACGACCTTTTAGCCTGCTTTGGGAGTGAGACTATCTTTTCAGATGAGATGATACAGAGGAGCGGTTTAAAAGAATGTACCTGAGGCCATGCTTCCTAGGTTCAGTGCTTAGTTCTTCTGATAACTCAGTGTGTGACCTTGAGTAAAACAGGGACCTATATCATAAGGTTGTATGATCTGAGGAGCAAATAATAGGCCAAGTGCTTAGAACAATGCTAGGCACATAATAAACTCTATGTAAATGGTAACTATTATTCACACACACACACACACACACACACACACACACACACACACACACACACTTCTAGGTATATGAATGCAATGAATTCCTAGTTTTTGTTCCTGATTATTTCTGATCATACATCACTAGTCTTTATAGACACATAATTCCATTCTTTTTTATTCTTACTTTGTCTTTTGCATGAGACTTTGCATACAGAACAAATATTTAGTAAGTAAGAAAGAAATATGTGGCGATATTTCCAAAAGGAGGTGGCAGGTTTAAATGGAGCACATGTCCAGTCTTCATAATACAGCTACTTAAATAACATCACAATAGGCACCATGTCAAACTCACATTCCGATAAATAAATGTAACTTATTTGATAAGAGTAAATGGAAAGCTAGATACCTTTATAATCCTAAAAGCTGATTTGAATGAACTTTCCCTTGCGTGGAACATCATTGCTGCTTCACTGCAAATGTATTTTTTTAATGTAGCTCTTACAAGTACGTGAATTAAGCTCTTCCCTTACTTTTTGTGTACAGAATGTGCAATTAAAACATCATCACTCCGCAGAAGCAGGTTTTCTCATTTAAACTAGAGAAAAGCTGCCATTGAGCTGGTCATAACTGTACATGAATGCACTTGTCCTATCTTAAAGCACCTTATATACTGAGGTATTACAAAATGCAAGACACCTGTCTGTCTAGGATAATAATTCAAGAGCAAGATGAACAGACAGCTTTTAGGTATTGATGAGGCCCTATAAGGCAATGACATATGTATCATCTTTATAATTACACCCACCTATAAAAAAAACTAAGGCTGTATTTTACTTTCTTGGCAATGGAGGTGATTCCTATAGCCATGAAAACTGTTGGATTTTCATGCCACAGTTTAATTTTCCCTCCTAAGAATGTCTGGTGCTGGCTTGGCCTGAACATTTAACATTTGAGGCACCAAAAGCCATCTGTATAATAGTTCAGCTAGGGTCAGTATTTCTACTAAATGACTTTGTTATCTGTCCTATAAATTCTCAAAAAATCTAACAGCTTTGGATGTTTGGGAGTCATTGCAGACAGCACAGAGCACTGCCCTAGCTAGCTGGTTATATTTAGGTATAACACATGTGGGTACCAGTGTGGAAGCAGAAGATGGCATATAATCTAACCAGACTTCTGGAGAGAAGCAAAGCACCAAACATAACTGAGGAGACATGGCCTTATTCTGATAAAAGTTTTATACTAGTGTTACTACCTGCTAGTCTTAGAACACTGGACAAGCCACTTAAAAATCTCAGAATCTCCAGGGCTTATATCTGTCAGCTCACTCTGTCGGACTAAGTGAGCTTCTAATTCCCTTCTATCGCCAAACTACTAAGACTTTTCTTAAGAAGCACTGATTCCATATGGGATTAAGCTTTATTCTGATTACCTAAATTCACTGGTGGTACAACCACTGTGTAGAGTTCATTTTTCTAAGAAGCCTATTCATCATATTAGAATGCAGAACTAGTAAGCTTTTACCACAAACACATCTGTCACTGGCTTTCAGCTTCCTATGCTGTGTAAATGAAGATCTTGACTGGAAATGAATCTTTTGAACAGATGGACCTGCCCTATTTCTTGGAACTTTGAAAGCTGTACAGTGCGCCTGCCATGAACTCTTCTACGTGACTCATGAAAGCAGATGACTGTTTGCACTGCCATTTATGCACATTCATCTCCTCAGAAGCAGGTCGACTGATACTGCCTGGATGACATTCACTGCTAGCAAAACAAAACATTGCCTGATTTCTCTTTGGATAGTTAATAAATTCCTCTGGGACATCAAGAAAATTTAAGACTTTCCTTCTCCTGGCTCCTGTACACAACTTGTATTTATTCCAGGTGGAAAATGACCCCCAGAATGAAGATAATTCTGAAAGACAACAGGATAATGGGATCCAGTTATTTTTCTCTCAGAAACATTCAAAAGTCCTTAAAAAAGGAAAACAATTATTTTGAATACTTGAAGGAAATCTGAATAGACTTAAAAAAATATTCCATATACCAGCAGAGTTCTCACATTTTTAGAGACAGTGGAGATTATGAACTCAATCGGAAGGTACTTTACCTGCTAAATTCGATACTGGGTTCGTTTTTTAGACTCACCTCTAATTTATGAAGGAGTCATTTGAATTGATAGTTTTTATCCACTTTCTGACATAAAGCCTTACTTTAAAATTTTAAATCTGTTCAAGGATCTCACTTCTCAAGAGTTTCAGCTTCACTGCATATGAGGGCTGGCAGAAGGTACACAGTACAAATTGTGCTCAAAAGGTGAATTTAAGAGAAGTGGGTAGGGGAGAAGGGCTAAAACTTGATAGCCTAGAGATTACCAAGAACAGCATTTTCTCTGAGCTTCCTGGATGGTTTGAGTTATAAATGCAAATGGCTCTTTCCTTGAGATACCTGTCTGAGTAAAGAAGATGTTGTTGTCACCTGGAGAAGAACTTGGTGCAACGTGTACCAAGCCGGTACCATGCCTGAAGTAGCACATTCGCCCTCCTCCCCAGCCCTGTCCTTTTCCATAATATTACATTAGAAATTATCCTTCCATATGTGGCAGACCTTGGAAAAAAATTTGCTGTCTGTAACTTCCAAACCTAGAATGTATTTTCTGACAAACAGGGTAATATAGTCAGTGATGTTTCATATGTCGGGTGCTTTTGCCTCTTCCCTTCTTTTTTCTCAGTTACATTCTTCCCTGGGTTTCTTTTTTTTTTTTCTTTTAAGAATAATAGTCACATAGCAGAAGTTTCAAAATCTCAAAGTTGATCAAAATATGAATCTTTAGGTACTTCTAATAGCTTAGATGCTAATTTGACATAGCTGATTCAATTATAGAGCGATTTATGTAAGGATTGGACCATTAAGTAAGAATATTATCTTCATTTGGGCTCAGTACTTTTCATGTTAACTTCTATATTAACAGGCAGGTTGAACACTGACAGAGGTCCACTAGTACACCCAAAGTTTTTATTATCCATTTCCTATGCTTGGAAAAACAATGTCAATGGCAGGGCCACTGTAGGTGACAATATTAGGTTCACCTCCTTCTAAGACCTTGTGATATTCAATCACAGTTTAATTGGTGGGCCTCATAATAGTTCAGAGTGATGCCCCCTCCTTATTTCTATAGGAGATAGTTCAATGCCTTTCTTTACTGAATACTGAGACAGTTCTTTGCTTTCTGATCCCTAAAGCTATACCAAGTTCATCTTTCACCCTGAAATCAGGAGCATCTGGAATGCTAATGGTAACTATAAGAAAGATTAGGTTACAGTTAATCCTGCAACACAGTGTACACACCTGCTCTGTGAGAAATAAACCAAGACGAGCGCTCATTTCGGGAGATGTTTTGAATCTTTACTCCTCAACGAAACTTCTGTCCCTTCCTTAGAATCCGACCAACACTAGGATTCGCCACACTAGTGCTCCAACGTGGAGCCAGAATATTTTTGAGTGTGGAAAAATCAAAAATTGTCATCAGGCACAGCAGAAACCTTCTTTTTCTACTTCTCCATTCGAACTTGAAGAGTTTTACACGTTTGCCTAAGGAACAAACACATGTCAGGTACTCCACTGTTCAACAGATTATTACAGGAAGCAAACCTGGGAGAAAGGGAACATTTCAACAAACATAAAGGGACAGTGAGACAATAACTTCTTTTACGTCCATAAAAGTTCACAATGGAGATGGGTTTGCATCTCTCCTAGAGGATCACGAACTCGTAGAACATTTTTTTTAATTTCAGAAAGATACTCATAAACGGGACCTAAAATAAAAAAGCTTTTACGAGAAATTGATACAAAAATAGCAAGAATTTCTTGTGAATATTTTGAGAAGCGTTCTGCACAAACTTAATTAAAAAGTTCATTAAAGTCAAGGGAGAAAGTATATAGAAATTAGTACACCATCATTTTAACATAAAAGGGTAAGAGAACTATGCAAATAGTATTATGTAGTAATATTCAATCACAGTTCAAAGATTTAATATTCATGATCTTTCCTGAACAGCCATGTCTACGGTAATTTGTGATTTTGCTAAAGCATGAACCTAAATTGTACACAATTTAATGTTGATAAATGGGGCCAGGTCATTTAACCAATGTATAGGTCTAGCCACCCATAGGCATTCACAAGCCAGCTTTGTTATTCTCTGCTGATCAACTGTGTAATCCTGATTAACAGTCTGAATGGGATCCATGACATTTTACAGATATAGACCTGCAAAGGTTTGCTTTATAATCTCTTTCCCAAGCTACTCCAGAGATATCAAACATCTACTATTTGAATTTCAAATATTTGAGAGTATAACATGAATAACAATAATAAATAATAAAAATCCTATGAAGGAGTGGCTAACAATTTAGAATCAGACAATAGAAGGTTTTGGTAATATGAACCAGAAGTAAAACATTTCCTACATAAATTTGAGAGTTCAGGATCGTTAAAACCAATAGCAGGAGAAAAAATTAATAATGTTATAATATAGAAAGATGTCTCCCAATTTTGAAAAAAAAAATGGAATATTTGAGTAATGAGAACCAACCCCTTATCCTCGTCACACCTAGATCTCTCCCTACCTGAATGGAAAATGGAAGACTAAAATGATGGCCTGAGAAATAACAGAACTTTTGAGTTCGGGTCATCATGAGTACTTGATTTTATCCACACAGGTCAGAGCCAATGCAGTCATAAAGTGGGTTGGTGTCATGACTTGCCATAGACACTTGTTATAAAGGATGAAGCTGGAGGAAATTTATAGGAGCTTCATATCAATCCACCTACCCTCATCTCTCCATCTTCCCAGTCCCTTCAGAGACAAACAGGCTCATCTCTAGTCATAACTAACTATTTAATATTCACAGGACTTGATATGCCCATTCATATCTCCTTATCTTTATACATTTTTACCTTTGCCAGAAATCTCTTCTTTCAAACCTCAGAAGCAATGTTACCACTTCATAATTCATAAGCCTTTTGTGATTCATCCAGTCAGCACTTTGTCCATACATCTTTTATAAGACATATCTCATCATATTATGATTATTTAGTAATCTCTGTTTCTCACACTAAGCTATGATATAGTAGAAAAAAAGATATTCAGCATACATTTTGTTTCCTCAGTGCTAAGCAGCATTCTAGGCACATAAATAATGCCTAATATTTGTCAAATGAAAGACTGAAATGACGGATGGGTGGGTGGATAGATAAATGAAAAAATGAATGAATGAAGGTAAGAGGAAAGTGATACATAATTTCAGGAGAAGGACACCTGGGGCTACTATTTGGATTCTCTGTGAATAGCTAGGGGAACAATGAGGTGACCCCAAAGGTCAGTTCCTCCATTTTTTATTTTTTTAGGATTATTCCCATGATTCTGTGGTTTCAGAATTTGAAATTATAGATATGCATGGGTCCTGACATCGGTTTCACATTTGCACCTTGGATATTTAAATTTATTCTCATTTGGAAAAGGTCTGATTTTTAAAACAAAATTAATTCATGAAAATAATGATGCAAGAAGATAATAGCAATGTGTGATGCTTTAATTGGTATTAGACTAACCACTTGGGATGTGGAAAATGTCCAAATAGATACATCAAGGTTGATTCCAGCATACTCATTACAGTTAACATTTCAGTTAGAAATTATCCTAATTTTTTTTAAATGCAATTCTCTCTTGAGTAATTTCCATACTGCTGCTTAACACTGTCAGGAAAATTTTCTCATGAAATATTCCGTGGTGACAATTATCCTACACCTAAGTATTACATGCTCACTTGACATCAGGTATGGTGTTACAAATGAAATACCAACAAATTTCTTATAATGGAACAAAGTAAACAAATTTCACAATGATTGATTCACTTCCAAAGTAACTAATGTGAATTCAATCTCTCTTTCTTATGTACTGATTATATACCCTATGTAGTTTAGGATGCCTCACCCCTCCCCCTATTTCTTTTTTCAAATATAGAGGCTAGAAGGTTGTTTTTGTTTGTTTGTTTGTTTGTTTTGTTTTGTTTTTGAAAGAGAGAGATAGCAAGTGTGTGCAAACGAGGAAGGGGCAGGGGGAGGGAGGGAGAGAATCTTAAGCAGGCTCTACGCCTAGCATGGAGCCTGATGTAGGGCTCAATGTCACAAACATGAGTCTAAAGAGTAGAAATAACAAATAACAGTAGAAATAACAAATAACAATAACCAATTAATGGACTGAACCACCAGGCACCCCAGAGGCTAGTGTTTTAGAAGGCAAAGAGTTGATTTTTGCTTAGTGAAATGCAACAGACTCCATTTTCTGGTCTAGACTAGAATGCCAAAGACAGCTGATCCTTCTCCTCATGGAAACCTGGAACCTTCCTCACCCTTTCCTTTGCCTCCACCTTTCAGATCATAATTGCTGGAATCAATAGACAACTTGGTGCACATTTATGTTCCCTTGTAACCCTCAGAATTATTCTTTGAGATTATCCCCATTTACTATTTACAGTTATTAGGTCTTGTTATTAATGACTGTTATCTCCAATTTACAGTTGAAAACACTGAAGTTCAGAAAAATTAAGCAAAACTTCTGGAAGATGCATCTAAGCAGTGATAGTCTAGGGACTGAGATCCTCATTCTGGGACTTCAAACCTACTAAAATAGGTACTGCATACCTGTTTCTTCCATTAATTTATTTGACTAGTATTAATTGAGCGCATAATAAGTAGTAGGGATACACTTGGGATATATTTTCCAGTTTGAGGAGTAGTCCTGCTTTACACCTGTTGTCCTGACTTTCTGTTGAGCTTATCTTGGAAATATGTCCTATTATGGACAATAAATTATATCTTCATTCATATAGAGTACTCATCTTTACTGTGGAAATTTGAATTTTAGTAAACAACTACTGAATGTTGAAATATTAAAGCTACGAATGAATAATTCTTCAATATGGGAATTTAAGCCACTGTGGTTGCAAAAAAAGGGAACATTTTTTGAAGCATAAAACATTTCTGAAATCCATTAAATCACATCAAGTTGGTAATAAATTTTTAAGGCTGGCATTGAGGAAGGGTTCCTAGATATAGCTCTGTACTAACTTCTTCAACTTTTCCATCATAAAAATGAGACATTGAGGTTGTAATGTGAAAGACTGACTATAATATTATCAGTTACTATTGTAATCCAAGGTCATGAACTCTGAATCAAATTAAAGCCATGGAACACACTATTACCTTTGAAATAGAAGATTCATTTTAACAAAGAGGTCAAAAGAAGCTTCTTACAAAATCTAGATCTATTTTAAAACACTAATACTCCCTTAAGTATGAGGTTTGCTTACTAGATATTTTTGTTACTTCCATTGCACCATAATGAAAAATATTTTAATGGCATCTTTCTAATCTTGAGTAAAATTGAAAAGTGATCATTGGGAATTTCAATTTCCCTCATTTTTTTTTCTTTTCTTGACCATGAATAATTAAAAGTTGGCCAAGAGGTGGTGTGTCCTACGTTTATTTAAAGTTCACCTACTGATGATGTTAAAAAAAATAATAAATTTAAGACTTTCAGAGAATCAGGCAAGCAGTAATTACAAGTAATGGTTAAGAGCATGGGTTAAGAGCATCCTCCAGTCATGGCTGGTTCTGACTTCAGTATCTTAAATGTGCGGCGCTGTTATTTCACTACAAAAAAAACTGTTTCCTTTCCTATACATGGAGATTGTCCCTGTCTCATCATACTACTATGAAGATTAAATGAAATAATACCTATAATAAGAATACAATAAATACTGACTTTTAAACATAAACAGTACCTTGAAATAAATATTTTCAGAAACATAAGTTTGTATACTTAACATTTTCAGTATCCCATTGTCATTATAAAATATGAAATCTTATTCTATAATAAGACATTAAGTATGGATGTATTTCTGGCTCTCTGATACTGTGTCCTTTCCAAAGCTATAAATTTCCTGTGCAAAGTCTGCTTTATTTTCAAAGGTTATGCTAGAGTCAGGATAAATTATAAGGAGGGTATATTATGCACATGAGGTCTAACACAACTTTTGTTATTTTCTAAGAGTAGAAACTTATATATAACACATTTTGTTGGAAATGTACTGAGGTTAAAAAAATCACTTAGGTTTTATTTGTTATTCCATAAATAGGAATTATTAGCTTCTGCTAATTGCTGAATATCTATAAACGCTTTCAGCATCAGCTTCTACTTGCTGTTTTTGTGATTTAGTAAGAACATTAATGTTGTATTAGTAACAGCAAAATGGGCAAGAGTGGCTCAGGATTCAATAAAGCAGTCCTTTACTGCTGTACCAACTACTCCAAGCTAACTTCATCTTAAATTGCCATAGGCAAACAAATACAAAAACCTTAACATGAAGAAGAGAAAAGTATAACCCACAAACCTAGCACATAAACCCTAGCATAACATTTCTTTCAGGTTAAGAAAACATTTTGACTATAAAGGGAAACTTTTTTGGTGAGACGGTCTTTGAAATATACGAATGGATATAGAAATACCAGTTGAGTAAATGACAATAATTGCAGTGTTCAGGGGGAAAAAATGCCACCTTCATGTGGTAGCTTCTGATAAGTCCCTGAAGAGATGTTGCTGAAGAGCCATGGTCTAGTGGCTGTACAGGAAAACCTGTATCTGCTCCTGCAGCATAAGCCTAGCAAAGGTGCCTTTACAGTTGATAAACACAACAGTTTCCATGAGGCCCATCTGTGGTAGCTAACTGGAATGGCCCAGATCCTGTTACCATCACAGACACTAGAATCCACATATTTCCTCTTTGTGGTCCCTTATCAGCATGATCTCTTTGCAGCTAATCCAAAAGAGAATAGGTGCACAGAACAACCTTGGAAGAATGTTTGCTTTTGAAAGCCCACGTATATGTATGGAGGCGGTAAGGGAAGACTTGAGATATCTCTACATTAGTGCTTAATCAGATTGACAACTTGGAATATAATGTTCATGTTTGAGTTCTGAAAAAGCTGGCTCATTTTATACACCTATTAACTTTATTGTTTAATGTATTTTACTTAACAAGTAAATATAGCCCTTACCCTTAAATAGGAACTATGTTGAGTGTTTTACAAATATTAACTTATTTATTCCAGACAGGGACCCTATGTGGTGGGTATACTATTGTCCCGATCTCACAGATGTGCAAACTGAGGAACACAGCTATTAAGTAACTTGTTAAAGGCCACCAGCTAATAAGTGGCAGATTAGGGAAATGAATCCAAGTAATCTGACTCCAGAGACCAGTTTCTTAATGATTACACCATCCTTGAAGACATTCTCAACAGAACACAGCAACCATTTCTCATCGAGGCAAATAGGACCCATTATAAAAATAGACAACCAGCTCCTGGCAATTCATCCATTGTGAGTGATTAAGGCAAAACAGTACAGCTCTTGGAAACGTTCTGGAGTCTCAGAGAAATTTTTTTTTCATGCAAAAGTCTTGTTAAATTAAAAACAGAATATTACTCCCTTCCCAAGAAACACTTTCTTGCTTATATATTAGACTAAATCACTAGGCATACTAGCTCTAGAATGTGTTTCTGACTGCTATGTTTCTTAGCTCTCTGTATGTGATATGACTAAAGAATGAGGTTATATTCTTGAGTGTAATAATGGCTGTTGTTGTTCTTATAAAAAAAATGCATCTGGGGCACCTGGGTGGCTCAGTCAGTTAAGCATCTGACTTCGGCTCAGGTCATGATCTCACAGTTCGTGGGTTCAAGCCCTGCGTCAGGCTGTGGGCTGACAGCTCAGAGCCTGGAGCCTGCTTCAGATTCTGTGTCTCCCTCTCTCTCTCTCCCCCCACGCTCTATCTCTCAAAAATAAACAAACACTAAAAAAAATTTGTTAATGGATCCTAATGTCATTTAGAATGACAACTTTATAATTTACTTGCTTGCCTTATGGATTTTCTCAAAAGACGCATTTCCTAACTAATCTGGTATCTCATAATATGAGGAATATAACCTGAAGAGGTAG
Source organism: Acinonyx jubatus (assembly GCF_027475565.1). Taxonomy (NCBI): domain Eukaryota; kingdom Metazoa; phylum Chordata; class Mammalia; order Carnivora; family Felidae; genus Acinonyx; species Acinonyx jubatus. The sequence continues at coordinate 85,743,359 of NC_069387.1, forward strand.
GTCAGAAAAAATATGTCAAACTTCCATTGTAGATGGGACAAGACAATGCGCAGAAGAACTGGGATCTCCATACAACAGAAATACTGTGACTAGATTTGTCTTTGGTATCTAGTTCCTAATATAATGACTGGCGCTAAATAGGTGTTCAATAAATGCTTAGCAAATTCAGATTCAGGTATGATTTTGTTCTATTTCCATTGACAGATACAACACACACAGTTTAAAAAAAAAAAACCTCCAAATTTATACATAGAGTGCCAAACCTGCACACATAGAAAACATCCTCTAGGTATATAAAAATATTCTACTTTTTAAAAACATATTAAATTCTTTTTTGGTATATAATTGACATTAGTTTCAGGTGTACAACATGATTCAATATTTATATACATTGCAAAATAATTACAACAAGGATCTACTTAACATAAATTTTTTGTGTAAGAATTTTTAAGATTTATTCAGTTAGCAACTTTCAAATATGAAATACAATATTGTAAACGATAGTCACCATGCTATATTTAATATCCCAATGAGCAAATTATTTTATAACTGGAAGGTTGTGCCTTGTGACACCCTTCACCCATTTCGCCCACCCCCAACCTGCACCTTTCATGACCACCAATCCATTAACTGTATCTATAAGCTTGGTGCTGTGGTTTTTTTGTTTTGTTTTCTTTTATTTATATTCCACAAATAAGAGATATCATATGGTATTTGTCTATGTCTGACTTATTTCACTTAAAATAATGCCCTCTAGGTCCATCCATGTTGCTACAGATGGCTGAAATTATGCCATTGTATATGATACACACACACACACACACACACACACACACACACACACACACATAACATTTTCTTTTTTTCTAAGTTTTTATTTTAATTCTGATTAGTTAATATACAGTGTTATATTAGTTTCAGGGGTACAATGTAGTAATTCAACAATTCCATATATCACCTGGTGCTCATTACAACATGTGAACTCCTTAATCCCCATTACCTATTTCATCTACCCCCCTCCCCCCACCTCCCCTCTGGTACCATACAGTTTGTTCTCTGTAGTTAAGAGTCTATTTCTTGGTTTGTCTCTCGCATATTTTCCCTTTGCTCATTTGTTTCTTAGATTCTACATGAGTGAAATCATATAATATTTGTCTTTTTCTGACTTATTTCACTTAGCATAATACACTCTAGCTCCATACATGTCATTACATGATATATATATATATATATGATAGATATATATATGATATATATATATGATAGATATAGATATATATATAGATATATATATGATAGATATATATATATGATAAATTAGTTTATACACCACATCTTCTTTATCCATCCATCATTTGATGGATACTTGGGTTGCTTCCATATCTTAGCTATTATAAATAATGCTGCTATAAACAGGTGTGCATGTATCCCTTTGAATTAGCATTTTTATATTCTTTGGATAAATACCCAGTAGTGCAATTGCTGGATTGTAGAGAAGTTCTGTTTTTAACTTTTTGAGGAAGCTTCATACTATTTTGCACAGTGGCTGCACCAGTTTGCATTCCCACCAACAGTGCAAGAGGGTTCCCCTTTCTCCATATCCTTGCCAACACCTGTTGGTTCTTTTGTTGTTGATTTTAGCCATTCTGACAGGTGTGAGGTGACAGAGAGAGACAGAGCATGAATGGGGGAGGGTCAGAGAGAGAGGGAGACACAGAATCTGAAGCAGGCTCCAGGCTCTGAGCTGTCAGCACAGAGCCCGACATGGGGCTCAAACTCACGGACCGTGAGATCATGACCTGAGCTGAAGACGGACACTTAACCGAATGAGCCACCCAGGCACCCCTCACTTCTTTTTTTTAATGTTTATTTTTGAGAGAGAGAGAGAGAGAGAGAGAGAGAGGCAGAGTGCAAGTGGGGGAGGGGCAGAGAGAGACAGAGACACAGAATCCAAAGCAGGCTCCAGGCTCTGAGCTGTCAGCACAGAGCCCAACACAGGGCTCAAGATCATGACCTGAGCCGAAGTTGGACACTTAACCAACTGAGCCACCCAGGCGCCCCATAAGTCTTTCACTTCTTTGGTTAGGTTTATTCCTAAATATCTTATTATCTTTGGTGCAACTTTAAATGGGATGGTTTGCTTAATTTCTCTTTCTGCTGTTTCATTATTGGTGTATAAAAATGCAACCAATTTCTATGCACTCATTTTGTATCCTGCAAATTTACTGAATTCATCTATCAGTTCCAGCAGTGTTTTGGTGGACACTTTTGGGTTTTCTATGTATAATGTCATCTCATCTACAAGTAGTACAATTTTACTTCTTCCTTACCAATTTGGATGATTTTTATTTCTTTTCATTTTCTGATTGCTGTGGCTAGGACTTCTAGTATTATGTTGAATAAAAGTAGTTAAGAGTGGACATCCTGGTCTTGTTCCTGACCTTAGGTGAAAAACTCTGTTTTTCCCCATTAAGGATGATATTAGCTATGGCCTTTAGGATGTTGAGGTACATTCCCTCTAAACCCACTTTACTGAGGATTTTTATAATTAATGGATGTTGTACTTTGTCAAATGCTTTGTCTTTGTCTATTGAAATGATCATATGATTCATATCCTTTCTCTTGGAGTGATGGTATCACAATGATTGATTTGCAAATACTGAACCACCCTTGCAATCTAAGAATAAATCCCACTTGATTGTGGTGAATGATTTTTTAATGTATTTTGAGCTCAATTTATTAGTATGTTGAGTAGTTTTGCATGTTGATCAGGGATATTAGCCTGTAGTTCTCTATTTTAATGGTGTCTTTATCTGGTTTTGTGGGCTAATGTGATGTATTCTGGAGAATGCTCTGTGTACACTTGGAAAGAATGTATTCTGCTGTTTTAGGATGGAAAGTTCTGAATATATCTGTTAAATCCATCTGTTCCATTGTGCCATTCCTAGCCATTGTCTCATTTATTTTCTGTTTAAATGATTCGTCTGATGATGTAAGTGGGGTCTTAAAGTCCCCTACTATTATTGTATTATTATTGATTAGTTCCTTTATGTCTATTATTAATTGTTTTATGTTGGGTGCTACTATGTTGGGTGCATAAATATTTATAATTGTTATATCTTCTTGGCTTGTCCTAATTATTATTATATAGCATCTTTCTTCTTTGTCTGGTTACAGTCTTTGTTTTAACATCTGTTTTGTCAGAGTGCCTGGCTGCCTCAGCTAGCTAAGCAGTCAACTTCAACTCAGATCATAATCTTGTGCTTCATGAGTTTGAGTCCCACATCAGGCTCTGTGCTGACAGCTCAGAACCTGGAGCCTGCTTAGGATTGTGTCTCCCTCTCTCTCTGCCCCTCCCCTGCTTATTGCTCTGTCGATGTCTCTCTCTCTCTCTCTTAAAAATAAACATTTACAATTTTTTTTAATTTTTAAAAAAATAGTCTTTTTGTCCAATATAAGTATTGCTATTCCTGCTTTCTTTTGACATCCACTTGCATCATAAATTTTTCCATCGCCCTCACTTTCAATGTACAGGTGTCTTTAGGTCTAAAATGAGTCTTCTGTAGGCATCATATAGATGGGTCTTATTTTTTATCCATCCTGTCACACTATGTCTTTTGATTGGAGCATTTAGTCCATTTACATTCAAAGTAATTATTGGTAGATATGTGTTTATTGACATTTTGTTACTTGCTTCATGGTTGTTTTTGGAGCTTTCCTTTGATCCTTTCTTGTCTTTGTCTCAAGTTTTGTTGATTTTCTTTAGTGATATATTTTGATTTCTTTCTATTTACACTTTGCATACTCACTAGGTTTTTTTTTAATATGGTTACTATTAGGATTGTGTCTAACTTCTTCTGTCTATAGCAGTCTACATTAAGTTGATGCCTGTGTAAGTTTGAACCCATCCTTTACTCCTTTCCTCTCCACATTTTAGGCATATGTTATATTTTATATCCTTTTTTGTTAGTTCCTTGGTTGAATTTTTACAGAAATATTCATTTTTACTACTTTTGTGTTTCCTACCTTTGTACTGCCAATTTTGGCCTCTATTTTCCACTCAAAGAGTCCCCTTTAAAATTTCTAGCCAGGCTGGTTTACTGGTTACAAACTCCTTTAGTTTCTGTTTGTCTGGGAAACTCCTGATATCTCTTTTTATTCTTAATGGTAGTCTTACTAAATAGAATATTCTTGCTGCAGATTTTTCCCATTCAGCACTTTGAATATATCATGCCACTCCCTTCTGACTTGGAAGGTTTCTTCTGAAAATTCCTTGTTAGTCTAATGGGCTTCTCTTGTATGTAACTGTCTTCTTTTACATTGTGGCTTTTAAAACTTTTCCTTTATCACTGTATTTTCAATTTAATTACAATATGTCTTGGTGTGGATGTGCTTTTGTTGATTTTGTTGGGAGTTCTCTGTGCCTCCGGGATTTGCATATCTGTTTCCTTCCCCACATTAGGGATTCCAGTCATTGTCTCTTCAAATAAATGTTATGCTACCTTTTCTCTCTTTCTTCTGGAACTCCTATAATACGAATGTTATCACATTTAATGACATCACTGAGTTCCCTAAGTCTATTCTCATTTTGCATAATTGTTTTTTCTTTGTTTCAGCTTCATTACTTTCTGTTACTCTATTTTCTAGGTCACCAATTTGTTCCTCTGTTTTTTCATCAAACATGTTCATTCCATCACAAGTTTCTCATATTGTTTATTGAGACTTTTATCTCAGTTATTCCTTATGTCTGTGTGAAAGCTCTCATTCATGTATTCCACTTTTTTCTTAAGTCCCATGAGTATTTTTATGATCATTGCTTTAAATATTCCATTATGCATGTGACTTATATCTGTTTTGCTTAGATCTCTAACCATGGTCTATTTTTTCATATGGAATAAATTTCTCCATCTTTTCATTTAGCCCAAGTCTCTGTGCCTGTTTCTCTGTGTTAGGAGACTCAGCTATGTCTCCTCTTCTTAAGAATAATGGCATTATGAAGAAGAGGTCCTATAGTGCCCTGCCATGTAGTGTCCCCTGTTCCCCAGGGCCTATTGCTTCTGAGAATGTCTTCAATGTGTGATGTATGTGCTCTGCTGCTTTGTCTTGGCTGCTTTATCCTTTAGGCCAGTCATCTGCAGAGGCTCTCTTTGCCTATTGCGAGCAGTGTTTGGTCCCTGTCCTGAAGGTGGCTCATTTTAACGAGGTGCGCTCTGGTCTGCTTGTGAAATGAGACCTGTTGCCGCCCCCACTGGAACTGAGGTTCCATAAAACTCCTCCCATGTTGGGAGATGTGGTGTAAGCAGGAGTTTGGGGTCAGTTTTCTGGGGTAGGGGGCCTGTGAAGCTTGACTGAAGCAAAAGTGACTGTGAAGGGTGGTTCCAGTAGACTGGAGAAGCAGGGCTTAGTGTAAGCTAGTTAGTTAGCAAGAACCTGCTCTGCACATGTTCCCACAGGTGGCCCTGTGCTCATGCTGAAGGGTAGGGGAAGGAAATGGCAATAGTTAGTTCCTTTGTTCCCAGTGAGGTCTCTCTGTGAACACTGCCTCTCTGGTACGTGCTCTGGGAAGAGCAAATAGTCCCACACTGTGTGCCCCAGGTTCTCTTCAGATTGCTATTTCCATACTGTGGATTGTTAGCTTGCCTTCTCTCCAAGATCACCACAATGCCCTCTGGGCTCGATCTGAGCCAAGCCTGCTGACCTTTAAAACTCCAAGCTTTAAGCACCACAGGTGCCAGAGGTAACAGAATTCAGGCCCTCTCCCTTTCCAAGTCCATTGATATGGGGATTCATTTACCCTTCACAGTCCTCTGTGTTAGTCTGATTCTCAGCCTTTTCCGTGTCTCTGGCTCCCTCCCCGCTGTAGTGTCCATTATATGTTTCTCTTCCAAACCACATCTCCACCCTTCCCACCTTCCTTTATATGGCCTCTTCTCTACCTCTAGTTGTGGAGTTTGTTCTGCCAGTCTTCAGGTCAATTTCTGGGGTATTTAGGATGATTTTATAGTGATCTAGTTGTATTCGTAGGATAAAGCAAGCCTAAGGTCCTCCTACACTGCCACCATATTCCTACATCTTAACACATTTTCTTTGTTCATTCATCCATTGATATACAGTTAGGTTGTTTCCATGTCTTGGCTACTGTAAATAATACTGCAGAGAACATGGAGGTGCATATATCTCTTAAGTTAGTATTTTTGTTCAGATAAATATCTAGAAGTAGGTTACTGGCTCATATGGTACTTTTAGTTTTTATTTTTTGAGGAAACTCCATACTGTTTCCATGGTGACTATACCAATGTCTATTCCTACCATGAGTACACAAGGTTCCCTTTTCTTCATATCCTTACCAACACTTGTTATTTCTTTTTTTGATAGTAGCTATTCTAATGTGTGTGAAGTGACATCTCATTGTGCTTTTGAAGTGCATTTTCCTGATGATTAATGATGTTGAGCATCTTTTCACATATCTGTTGGCCATCTGTCTTTGGAAAAATGTCTATTCAGATCTTCTGCACATGTTTTAATCAGATTTTTTGGCTATTGTTTGTATTCTTTATAGATTTTGGATATTAACCCCTTATCAGATATAAGATTTGCAAATATTTTCTCCCATTCTGTAGGTTGTCTTTTCATTTTGTTGACAGTTTCCTTTACTGTGCAGAAGATATTTAGTTTGTGGTAGTTGCAGTTGTTTCTTTTTCTTTTTGCTTTGGGTGTCAGATTAAAAAAATCATCTGCAAGACCAACATCAAGGAGCTTACTAATGTTTTCTTCTAGGAGTTGCATTGTTTCAGGTCTTACATTCAAGTCTTTAATTCACTTTGAATTAATTTTTGTGTATGGTGTAAGACAGTGGCCCAGTTTCACTCTTGGGCTGGTAGCTATCCAGTTTTCCCAATACAACTATTGAATAGGTGGTCCTCTCCCCATTATGTATTCTCAGCTCCTCTTTTGTAAATTAATTGACCATATATGCATGTTTTTATTTCTGGGCTGTCTATTCTCTTCAACTGATCTATGTGTCTGTTTTTATTCCAATACCATACTGTTTTAATTACTATAGCTTTCTAATGTAGTTTGAAATCAGGAAGCATGATATCTTCATTTTGTTCTTCTCTCTAAATATTGCTTGGCTATTCAGAGTCTTTTGTGGTTCCATATAAATTTCAGAATTCGTTGTTCTAAAACTGTGAGAATTGCCATTGGAATTTTGATAGGGATTACACTGAATCTATAAAATGCTCTAGGTAGTATGGGCATTTTAACAATACTAATTCTTCCAGTCCATGATCACGGTATATCTTTCTATTTATTTGTGTCTAAGTGTGCAGATCTTTCACCTCCTTGATTAAATTTATTCCTTTGTATCTTATTCTTTTATAATGGGATACTTTTCTTAATTTCTCTTTCTGAAAGTTTATTATTAGTGTATAGAAACAACAGATTTTTGTATATTCATTTTGCATCCTGCAACTTTACTGTATTCATTTATTCTAAGAGCTTTGGTGGAGTCTCTAGAGTTTCTAAATATAATACCATGTCATCTGTATACTAACAGTTTCCTCCTCGTCCTTTCCAATTTTGATTTGTTTTTGCCTAATTACTCCACCTAAGATTTCCAATATTATGTTAAATATAAGTGGCAAGAGTGGGCATCCTTTTATTGTTTCTAATCTTAGGGGAAAAGCATTCAGCTTGTCACCATTGAGGATGATGTTAGCTGTGGGTTTGTCATATGTGGCCTTTACTATGTTGAGAGTTTCTATCATAAATGGTTGTTGATTCTGTCAAAAAGCTTTTTCTGCCTCTATTGAGATAATCATATAATATTATTCATCATTTTGTCAATGTAGTGTATTCACATTTATTGATTTGCAGATGGTGAATCATCTTTGCCTCTCTAGAGTAAATCCCTCTTGATCATAGCATATGATCCTTTTAATGTACTGTTGAATTATAATGCCTGAAATTTTATTGAGAATTTTGCATCTATGATCATCAGGGATGTTAGCCTATAATTTTATTTTCTTGTGGCATTTGGTCTTGGTATCAGAGTAATGCTGGCTCAGAAAATGAGTTTGGAAACATCTCCTGATCCTTGATTTTTTGGAAGAGTTTGAGAATAATTGGTATTTAATCCTTCTTTGAACGGTTAGTAGAATTCATCAGGGAAGCTATCTGGTCCTGGACTTTTGTTTATTGGAAAGTTTTTGATTACTGATTCAATCTCCTTACCAGTAATCAGTCTGTTCATGTTTTTCATTTTTTCATGATTCAGTCTTGGTAGGTTGTATGTTTTTCAAAGTTCATCTATTCTAGGTTATCCAATTTATTGGTGTATAATTGTTCATAGTAGTATGTTATTATCCTTTGTGTTTCTGGGGTTTCAATTGTAACTTCTCTTTCATTTCTGATTTTATTTATTTGGGTCCTCTCTTTTTTTTAGTGATAATAGCTAAAGGTTTATTAATTTTGTTTATCTTTTCAAAGAACTATATCTTAGTTTCCCTGATCTTTTCTATTGTTTTTTGCCATTGCTTTTCTTCTAACTTTGGGTTTCATTTGATATTTTTCTTATATTTCTTAAGGTGCACAGTTAGGTTGCTTATTTGAGACCTGCCTTGTTTCTTAACGTAGGCATTAATGGCTATGAACTTCCCTCCTAAAAGTGTTGCATAGGTTTTGCTTTAGCTGTGTTTCATAGTTTTTGGTATGCTGTATTTCCATTTTTATTTGTCTCAAGGTATTTCTTTTCATTTTGATTTTTGACCCATTGGTTGTTCAAGAGCATGTTGTTTAATCTCTACATATTGTTGAATTTCCAGTTTTATTTTTATAATTTCTAGTTTCATTCCACTGTAGTCAGAAAATATGCTTGATATGATTTCAATAGTCTTAAATTTATTAAGATTTGTTATGTGGTCTAAAATATGATCTATCCTGGAGAATCTTCCATGTGCACTTGAGAAAATGTGTATTCTGTTGTTTTTGGATAGAATGTTCTGTAAATATGTGTTATGTCCATCTGGTCTAGGATGTAGGTTAAGTTTGATATTTCTTTATTGATTGTCTATGGATGACCTATCTATTGATAAAAGTGGAGTATTAAAACCTATTTTTTGGATTGCTGTTGATTTCTCTCTTTAGGTCTATTAATTTTTCCTTTGTATATTTAGGTGCTTCTATGTTGTGTGTGTAAATATTTCCAAATGTTACATCCTTTCATTGGATTAACCCCTTTATCAGTATGTAATGCTCTTCTTTGTTTCTTATTACAATCTGTTTTAAGGTCTATTCTGTTTGGTATAAGTATAGCTACCTCAGTTTTTTTTGGTTCCCATTTGCATGGAATATATTTTACCATCTATCCACTTTAAGTCTATGTGTCTCCTTGTATCTAAAGTGAGTCTTTTTTAGGACATATACAGATGGGTCTTATTTTTTATTTCATTCAACCATTCTGTATTCTGATTTTAGAATTAGCCTATTTACAATTAAAGTAGTTATTGGTAGGTATGGACTTACTGCCATTTTGTTACTTGTTTTTCTGGCTTTTTTAAGCTCTTCCCTGTTCCTTTCTTCTTCACTTGCTTTCTTCCTTAATAATTTGGTGACTTTATTGAGTTGTATGTTTAAATTTTTTCTCTTTGTCTCCCAAAGGTTTTTATTCTGTGGTTACTGTGAGGCTTACATATTTGTAATGGTCTATTTTATGTTTGTACAGAAGTTATTATAAGCTTATCTAAAGCTCTACATTTTTTTAAGTTTACTTACGTATTTTAAGAGAGAGAGACAGAGAGTGCACATGTGTGTGCAAAAATGAGGAAAGGGCAGAGAGGGAGAGAGAGAATCCCAATCAGGTCCCATGCTATTGGCACAGAGCCCAATGTGGGGCTCATCTCATAAACTGTGAGATCATGACCTGAGCCAAACAAAAGAGTCAGATGCTTAATCACCTGAGCTACCCAGGCACCCCTAAAACTCTACATTTTTACTCTCCAATCCCACTTTTTATGTTTTTGATGTCATATTTTACATAGTGTGTTTTCCTTAACTAATTATTGTACTTATTACTTTGTCTTTTACCCTTCATACTAGCTTTGTAAGTGATTAATGCACTACTTTTTCTTTATATTTACCTTTACTAGGGAGATCTATACTTTTCTTGTTCCTAATTAGAGCTCTTTCTTTTCAACTTAAGTCCCTTTAACATTTTTTTTTGAAAAGCCAGTTTAATGATGATGAACACTTTTGGCTTTTCCTTGTCTGGAAAACTTTATTGTTTTCTCAATTCTGAATGGTAACTTTGTTGGGTAGAGTGTTCTTGGTTGTCAAGTTTTTGTTTTTGTTTCTTCCTTTTAGCACTTTTATTGCATCATGCCATTCCCTCTGGTTTGTCGTTTCTGCTGAAAAATTGATAATTTTATGGGGGGATTCTCTGTACATAACAAGTTACTTTTCTCTTGTTGCTTTTAAGATTCTCTCCTTGCCTTTAACTTTTTAAATTTTAATTATAATGTGTTTGGGTGAGGTATTCTTGAGTTCATCTTATTAGAAATTTTCTGAACCAAAATTATGTTTCCTTCCCCAAGTTAGTAAAGTTTTCAGGCATTATTTCTTCAAATAGGCTTTCTTCTCCTTTCTCTTTCTGTCTTTTCCTTCTGGGACCCTTATAATGTGAATGTTAGTCCACTTCATGTTGTTCCACCAATCTCTTAAACTATCTTCAGTTTTTTAATTATTTTTTTCTTGTTGCTACTCTGATTGGATGTGTCCCACTGCCCTGTTTTTAAGTTACTGATTTCTGTTTTCTGCTTCCTCTAGTCTGCTGTTGAATCCCAATAGTGTATTTGTCACTTCAGTATTGTATTCTCCAGTTCTGTGACTTCTGTTTGGTACCTTCTCATATTTTCTATTTCTTTGTTGAGGTTCTCAATGTGTTCATGTGTTATTCTCTTGAGTTTGGTATCTCTGTACCAAATAGTATTTTTATACTATCAGTTTGAATTTTCTATTATATAACATCTCCATTTCATTAAAGGTTTTTTCTGAAGCTTTATCATATTCCTTTGTTTGGAACACACTCCTCTCTTTCTTTGCTTTGCTTGACTCTCTGTGTTGGTATGTATGCATTAGCTGAAACAACCACCTCTGAGACTCTTGAAGGAGTGGCCTCATGTAGGAGATTCGCCTTATTGCTCAACACTGCCATAGCTTTTGGTTGTCTCTTAGACCTTTCTAATTGTCCAAGCAGCTTATTCTATTTTTATTAGCTCCCAGTGTTTAAGGGTGTGCTACAATCTATGTGTCCCAAAAGGGGTGGGATCTACATTCAGCGCCTAGATTCAGGCTAATTGTAAGTGACATCCTTAGACAGCAGATTTTAGAGTATGCAAATATAGTCCTATGTACTACATGTGTAAGTCTTGTTAGCAACCAGAGCCAGGCAACCTGGAGGTGGCCACTGGGTGGTAATCACAAAACTCAGGACTCCACACAAGTGTATAAGTTCCTTCCTGGGAGATATTGGTGCTCTAGAGCACAGCAGAGAGGGAGCATAAAGATGGGACCTGCCAGGAAAAAAAAAAAAAAAAGTTGGCGACTGAGTGCTGGAGCAAAACATAGGGAGGGTGTGAAAATGGTGCCAGCCAGTCTTCATCCCCAGAAAATATTCCAACAGTGTCCTACATATGTATGTTAAGTGAGATGCCTGCCCCTTAGGCCAACACTTTAATATAAGCAAATGAGACTCTCACTTAAAGTCTGAGCATGATCTGCTACCTTTCAGCAGGGCCCTGGGGCAGGTGACTCCAAGTGCACAAGCCCTTTAAGAGGCATTTCCCAATTCATTGCAGCCTTGTGGGTCTTATGAACAACAGCTCCGTTGTTTTTCAAAGCTAGATGTCTTGGCAGTTTGTCTCTCAGGTGTGTCTCTCTTAAAAGTTAGTGTATTCAGTGTGAGGTTCAAACCCTTTGCTCCTCAGGGAAAAGCTCCAGGCTTGGAATTCTTTCCCAGTTGTGGGTTTGCTAGGCCAGGGATGAGGTTGATAGTGAGATTGTGTCCCGGTCTGTCCTACCCACTTTAATGTGGGTTTTTTTTTCTTGTTTGCCCAGTGTGTAGGAGTTATTTAGCCAGTCTTGAGGATTTGTTTAAAAATCTCTTCCATATATATAGACTTAGTGTGTCCATGGAAGGATCTTCCTGTGTTGACAGCTTGAACCAGAACTCCTAGAGAAAAACTCCACTTTTTGGACCTGCTGCAGTTGGGTATATCCATAACAGTTTTGATCAAGAATTGTGGTCAGATTTGTTGCTTCAGGGCTGATTGCATAATTGCTAGTACAAACCCCTCCAGAATTATCTTTCCTTCTACCTTGGAAAACAACAACATGCCAGACCATGTCTGCACTTTGGTCTTAGTTATGGAAAGAGGATGACCCAGAATTGACACTTTGAGGCCCTCTATGATGAGAATTTAGCCTGAATAAGACTTAAATCTTTGCTTTAAATTACAGATGTTTGAAGCTCATTTTTTTTTCTTTTTAGGCTAATCTGACTAATGCAGAGTCCGTCCCATCAGATCAGGTGTTGGAACATCTCCTGGGCAAAAACAATGTCTTACTCATATATGTATATCCACAGGATTTAGTGTAGACCCTGACATATAGTAGGTATTCAATATTATTTTAATAACTGAATATCTGTTTAATCTTTATCAGCACAACATTAAAATGAGGTACAATACCTAAAGTTTTAGGGAAACAGAGTTTATAAACAGCACTGGAAAATTCTGTAATTCACGGAAATTAAGTCAGGGGAATCTGAGTGGCTCAATAGGTTGAGCATCCGATCCTGGCACAGGTCATGATCTCACTGCTTGTGAGTACTAGCCCCAAGTCGGACTCTGTGCTGACAGCTCAGAGCCTGGGGCCTGTTTCAGATTCTATGTCTCCCTCTCTTTCCACCCCTCCCCTGCTCATGTGTGCACTTGCTCTCTCTTTCTCTCTCTTTCAAAAATAAAATAAACATTAAAAATTTTTAATAAAAAAATCAAGTCAGAAGCCTGATCAAAAGGGGTTATTATATGGAGGCCTAAAACAAAGTCACTGAATTACAATTACAAATTTTGTATAGACCTTCTATTATGCAAAAACAACAGTTGTCAATTGAAAGTCCTAGAGAAAAGTTTACTTAAGTGATTTACAATGCATTTCTAGTCTCCAAAAATTCTCACTTGAATACTGGTGCATTGGTTATAATTCTGCATGCCCATGGCTAGTTCAAAACATCTTTTCTTCATCAGATACTAAGTACCTTGTTTGGTTTTTTTTCCTTGTTTTCATCTTAGTACAAAAGTTCTTCCCGATGGATGTGTATAATGCATGGATCTTGATGAATTGGTATTGTTTCCCTCATGAAAGCTGCAAGTTTCTCACATTATACCCTGTGAAAACTATTACCAGTATTTTATCTGACTTCTAACTATAGAAATGTCTTAACTTTTAGTGGTGGGTCTAGTTCTTTAGCCCTTGTAATTGTATACAGATGATTATACACACACACAGTGTTGAATATTCACAATATTTCTTCTAAGAATATCAACTATGCACTCATAACATTTGAAGAACAAATGACAATCATGTCAATATTAGTCAAAACTGAGAAAATATTGGGAGAAACTATATTTACATTATAATGGTTACACGGCACCTAGAGTTTTTATACTTCTTGTGAACAATATATTTATTTGGAGAGTGTATAATCTTTGGTATCAGATTGGTGTTTGACCTTTGTCACTTACTAATTATATAACTTTAAGAAAGTTAATTTCTCTGGGCCTCTTTTTCTCATCTGTACTAAGGAATAAGAAAACTTATAATGCCAATGTGGTAATTACTAGAAATATTTTGTTGAGATGATATAGCATAGTACCTGGCAAAAGTTGTAACTCATCAAAGGCAGGTATTATTATCAATGTGATTGCTATTTCATATCTTCTATCTATTTTTTAATACTGTTGCAAATAAAATATCCAAATGCATTAGGACAGGAAGGCATCCTTTTGTTCTAATTAAGATTTTGAATTGATAAGGTCCACTCACATTATGGAGGATAATCAGCTTTACTCAAAATTCATGGATTTAAGTGTAAATCACATCTAAGAACACCCTCACAGAAGCATCTAGAATAACGTTTGACCAAATATCTGGGTACTGTGACCCAGATTAACACACAAGATTAACTGTCACAAAAACTAATTTGTTGCCTTTGACTTTCTGAACATATGATTCCTATACTTTACCATCTTGTGAATAAACAAGATTATCTGATGACTAAGCAAAAACTACAATACTTGTTGAACTTCTCTCTAGTGGACATTGAAAGAGACACTCCTAATGAGATCATTCCTCTTATAAAACCTATTAAGAGGTAGTTGACATCTGCATTTTGAATAGGGATTAGTCTATTTTTATGTTTGGTTTATAGAGCTCTCATTTTGTACTAGATAAGAGAAAAGGAGGCAAGTGCTCTGGAGAATGTAGTATTTCTATTGCAAATAATTAATGGCATCACTAATACCCTATCCTCATGTTAGCAAAATCTACCTAGTAGCACTCTGGAAGAGCACAGCATACTCGGCAAGCATTCGTCATGACACACAGTTGGTGTGCATGTGTGAGGATGTGGCTGAGAGAACCACAGTGAAGAAAAGTGTAAGGATGCCATTAGGTTTATAAGGCTTGTGGTACCTTGACGTCACTGCACAGCAACCAGAGCGACTCTCCTGGGGAAAATGGTGAATTAAAAATCACCTGATCCATCCTGACAATGTCTTCATCTTTCTGTAATCTCAGTAACTTCAGAAAGGCTGAACCCTCAGTGAGAGGTTACTGGTACTACCAAAAGTAATTATACCCTAGATTTTTTTAGATCACTGATAGGAACACTTTCCTTCCATGTTATGATACCAGTGGTATCATATAGCAAAGTGATATAGTTTCACTGATTAGGGTCTCCTTAAACCACCACATAAGTGTAGTATCAATTTGTCAAGATTAACATTAACAGCCTTTATTCTAAACCTGTTCATAAGGAATCCCCTTACAGCTCCTATAAGAAATCCTTATAGTTAAGTGTTAAAATGTGGAGGCAGATAGTTCACATCTATGTTACATATGCAAGGGTACTCTCAACAAGTTGATTTCATTTGTGAAATTTAATCTCAAACAGTGGTTGACTGTCTGCCAGACATTTGCCTTCAGTAATCTTGCAAATCAGTCATATGTTGTAATTGAAGTTGGAGGTTGAGATTTCTAATCATGATACCTGTTTAAATTTTTGTCAGCCAAAGTGTCTACAGAGAATATTCAATTTTATTTCTTTCAAGACAGTATAAAAACATCTCAGTATATGAATCCTAGAAACAGTCTGACCAAATCAACTCTCCCCACAATTATTCCAACAGCTCTTGCCAGAAGAGGTTATTCTGAAGTTGCAAAGTAGAGATTGTATTCAATTATTTCCAAATGTCCTTAGAAAATGAATTTACACTACCTAGTATGATCTATTCTGTCTCTCTCACTCATATTCTTTTCCAAGTCCTGTAAAAGAAAACTAGGAGATATAAGGTAAAGGTAAAATATCTGTGCCACCAGAAGAGAACAAGCAATAAAAGGTGAAGTAGTCAAGAGTAAGCAGAACCCTACAGAATAGTCCTTTATTGACTTTGGGCTAATCCCACCATACATCATGGGAACCCAACATTGCTACTTAATATAAGAGCAAAACCCAATAATACTAAACCACAAGAGCTAAAGGTATATTCAACAGCTAAATAACTCTCATCTTTATTAAGTTCAGGATTAACCGTTACAAGAAATAGAATTCCTAGCTTAATATAAATGATAAAAATACTTATTTCTTTATTTTAATTTGGCAATTTGAGTATTAGATCTTTTCAGCTGAATGGCTGACTTTGCTTTAAAATATATTAATTGTGGGGCACCTGGGTGGCTCAGTCGGTTGAGCATCTAACTTTGGCTTAGGTCATGATCTCACAGGTCATGGGTTTGACAGCTGACAGCTCAGAGCCTGGAGCCTCCTTTGGATTCTGTGTCTCCCTCTCTCTCTGCTCCTTCCCAGCTCATGCTCTGTCTCTCTCTGTCTCCCAAAAATAAATAAATGTTAAAAAAATGAGAAATAAATAAAATATATTGTTTTTAAAGTGTTATTTTTTAAAAAAATTGTTAATGTTTATTTATATTTTTGAGAGAAAGAGAATGAGCAGGGGAGGGGCAGATAGAGAGGGAGAGACAGAATCTGAAGCAGGCTCCAGGCTCCCAGCTGTCAGCACAGAGCCTGAAGTGGGGCTCAAACTCACAAACCACGAGATCATGACCTGAGCTGAAGTCAGATGCTTAACCAACTGAGCCACCCAGGTGCCCCATGTTTTTAAAGTGTTCTATAAGCTAAAAGTATTAATAAATGTGTACACTGTTGTGAGGCTCCAGTATTATTTCATGGCCACAATCTTAAACTATTTTTTATTTAATCAGTTACTATTACCCTCCCATATATAAAATCCTTCTTTCCCCCTCTCCTCTCTTCCATATTTTGTAACTGGTAGGAAACTTTAAAATGATTTAAAAATCTAATCTGAGAAGTTTTACTTATGCATCTATTCAAATTATTTCTTCTTGTTTCAGTTTTGGTAGTTTGTATGTTTCTAGGAATTTGTATATTTCTTCCAGATTTCCCAGTTTGTTGGCATATAATTTTTCATAATATTTTCTTATAATTTGTAGTTCTGTGGTGTTGGTTGTGATATCTCCTCTTTCGTTTGTGATTTTATCTATTTGAGTCCTTTCTCTTTTCTTTTTGGTAAGTCTGGCTTGGGGTTATCAGTTTCATTCTTTCAAAGAATCAGTTCTTAGTTTCATTGATCTGTTTCATTCATCTGTTTTTTATTGTTGTTTCTATATCGTTCATTTCTGTTCTAATCTTTATATTTCCCTTCTTCTGCTAACGTTAGGCTTTATTTGCCATTCCTTTTCTAGCTCCTTCAGGTATAAGGTTAGGTTGTGTTTTTGAGACTTTTCTTGCTTCTTTAGTAGATGTGTATTGCAATATACTTCCCTCTTAAGATGCCTTTTCTCCATCCTAAAGGTTTTGAACTGTTATGTTTTGATTTTCATTTGCTTCCAATGTATTTTTTAAATTTCTTCTTTAATTTCCTGGTTAGCCATTCATTCTTTAATAGGATATTTTAATCTCCATGTATTTGTGATCTAAATTTTTTCTTGTGTTGACTTCAAGTTCCATAGTATTGTGTTCTGAAAATATGCACGGTATGATCTCAGTCTTTTTGTGGTTTTGAGGACTGCTTTGTGACCCAGTATGTGATCTACTCTGGATAATGTTCCATGTTAACTCAAAAAGAATGTGTATTCCACTGATTTAGGATGAAATGTTTTGAATATATCTGTTAAGTCCATTCAATCCAGATTGCCATTCAAATTGTTTCCTTGTTGATTTTCTGCTTAGATGATCTTTCCATTGCTGTAAGAGTAGGGTATTAAAGCCCCATACTATTATTTTATTATCAGTGAGTTTCTTTACATTTGTTATTGATTGATTTATATATTTGGGAGTTCAACTTTGGGGCATAAATATTTACAATTGTTAGATCTTCTTGATGGATAGACCCCTTAATTATGATAAAATTCCCTTCTTCATCTCTTGTTATAGTCTTTGTTTTAAAATCTAGTTTGTCTAATATAAGTATGGCTACTCCAGCTTTATTTCTACATCCATTAACACGATAGATGGTTCTCTATCCCCTTACTTTCAATCTGCAGATGTCTTTAGCTCTAAAATGAGTCTCTTGTGGGCAACATACAGATGGGCCTTGTTGTTTTTTTTGTTTGTTTGTTTGTTTGATACCCTATGTCTTTTGATTGGAGCATTTAGTCCATTTATATTCACAGCAATTATTGTGTTACCTATAAAGTTGGTGTTCCTGGTTATGTTCTCTGTTCCTTTCTAGTCTTCATTGATTTTGGTCTTTTATTTTCCCCATCAAAGAGTCCCCTTTAATATTTCTTGCAGGGCTAGTTTAGTGGTCACAAACTCCTTTAGTTTTTGTTTGTCTGGAAAACTCTATCTCTCCTATTCTGAATGACAGCCTTGCTGGATATTCTTGGTTACGCCACTCCGTTCAAACCTGCCACATTTCTGTGGACACATCTGTGAACCTGATCTGTCTTCCCTTGTAGGTTAAGGACTCTTTTTCCCTTTCTGCTCTCAGGATCCTTTCCTTGTTTGTGTTTTTGTGAGTTTGACTATGATATGTCTTGGTTATGGCTGTCTTTTGTTGAATTTAGTGGGAGCTCTCTGTGCTTCCTGGATTTCGATATCTGTTTCCTTCTCCAGATTAGAGAAGTTTTTATTATAATTTGATTAAATCTCCTTTTTTCTTTCCCTCTTTTTTTTAGCTTCATTATTTTCCACAATTTTATCTTCTATATCACTCATTTGTTCCTCCACTTTGTCCATCCTCTAGCTCTTTTATCTCTGCAGTAAGGGATTTTCTAATGTCTTCTATGCTTTTCTCAAACCCAGCTAGTATCCTTGTGATTGTTGTTTTAAATTCTGGTTCAGACATCATCTTTGTATCTGTATCGATTAAATCCTTGGCCATGACTTCTTCCTCCATCTTCTCATTTTGTGTGGGTCATCACTGTTTTTCGTATGTGTTAAGAAAGCCTGTTGTATTTGGGTTCCTGAGAGTAATGGCTATAGTAAGAAGAGGTCCAGAAACAAAAAATTTAAAAAAATTAAAAAATAAAAAACAGGAAGCTAAAATCCATCTCCCCTAGAGCTGAAGCTTTGCAGCACTCTATGATCAGTAAACTTGATGCATGGGAGGGGTCTGTGCTGGTGTTCTGGGGGTAGAGCTTGCTGTGCTGATTCGTGCTCCAGTGGAGGGCACGGTGGGGGCGGGGGGTGATGTAAGCAACTCTGGCCTCCACTTGGGGGTGCTGTGTTGCACACTAAAGTTGGTCACTGAAGATGGTGGTGGCGGGAGGGGAGAGAATGGTGTGTCCCTGCCCTCTCATCCTTAGAGCAAGGAGTTCATGCCTGCTACCTCTTACTGCTACTCTCACCTCTCTTCCGTCAGATCCCTGGCTTCAATGAGCTGTCTGCCTGCCAGGCAGCGCAGTACTCCTGGTTTGTTTTTTTTTTGTTTTGTTTTGTTTTTTTATCTCAGGTGTGTTGTTGTGTTTCAAAACTCCAAATCTTGGGGACCCACGATGCAGACCCGCACTGATCCTCTGGGAGAGGGTCTGGTTACACGTTTGTTGTTTCCTGGTTTGTCCCAGAAAAGTGGTTCCACCTCAGTGCAGCAGTTCAGAGTTTATGGTAAAACACAACACAAAGCCAGCAAAGGTTTGTTTCCCTCAGCCAGTATCTTTCTTCCTATACTAGGAAACAGGGCAGCAGGTTGACATCACCAGTTCTTTTTGTCCCTGGAGAGGCCATGTCAGCACTCGCAAATGTACTCCAAACAGGGGAACTATTTCTCCCCAGGGGCTCAGGGGATCCTCAGACCATACTGCCTGCTTCCAGGTCTCTGCCAAGCCCACCAGGCATGACCCTGGTGATGGTGTAGACTTCTAAAACTTCAGACTTTCAGCTCTGCTGCTTATAACTTGTAGTATTCAGCCCCTCTCCTTTTTCCAGTCAGTGGTTTTGGGAAAAAGTTTTTCTTGTGCAATTTCCCCATGTACTTTTACTCTCTTTACCTCTCTCTTGCTCCTCTCTCTCTGATAAGGGCTCCCTTCCCTCCACAGCACTCACAATTCTTTTCTTCCCCAAATTAACTCTCCATGACTCCCGTCTTCTACAATGTGCCATTTTTTTCTATCTCTAGTTGTGCAGTTTTACTCTCAGTCCTTGGATCAATTTCTTGGGTGTTCAAAATGATTTGATATTTATCTAGGTGTATTTGAGGGATGAAGCAAGCCTAAGGCCCCCTACTCCTCTGCCATCTTAATCTTCTCATTCTGCTATACTCTTATTTTAAAAATGTTTCTTATATTACATTCTACTTTAAATAGATGTATATTCTACAATATTTTCAATGGTTTGTCAATGGTACCATACAATGAGGAAGCAAATTTTAAGATTATGAGAGTAAATCATATTCAACTAACAGATCGTGAACTTCTAATATTTCTTGCAAATGTCATGTTCAGAAAGAAATTTAAAGTCCACATAATCTGGTAGGTTCTATATATTTGTTGTATAAATTGATGGCCCTGGCTCCCTGGAACTCTCTCTTTCTGCATTTTCTAAGACTCTACAGTCTCTTCGTTTTCCTGTCACTCTGTCCACATTTCATGTTCCTAAGCAGGGACCTTCTTGTGAATTACCTGAGAAAATGTCTTTGATTCTCTTCTCTCTCAACACATTTCTTCTCTGACAGCCTTCAGAATCATTTCCTCATCATCTAGGGGATAACTGTTCTCAAACTTCTGTCTTCATCTCTAAGGCTGTATATCAAACTCTCCAGTCGATCTCCATCTCACTGTGTCCTTGTCAATTAATATCACCAAATAGGTTAGGCCAAAAATAGGGGCCTTTCTGAAATTTTCCTTTCAGTATATTCTTATATAAAATTGCCAAACCCTATTGATTCTACTTCTTAGGCTATGACACCCTCAGTGTGTCACTTTCCTATCTTAGTTCAGGCCCATCATCTCTTACTCCTCTCAATTCCTTGCAGGTGACACATTGCCAACAAATAGATTTTCTAAAGTGTAAACCACATCTCTTCTCTTTTCATTAAGGTTCTTCAGTGGTTTATCATTTCTTAGAGATTAACATCCAATCATTTAGCATGGCATTTTAAAAAACTATTATGATAAAAACTCAACCTGCCATGTTTCCCCTCACACACACATGAACTGATTTCTATTCCATGAGCAAAGAAAGACATGATCTTCTATACCTCCCTGCCTTTGCATAAGCTGTTTGGTGGTGGTGGGATAGTAAACTAGCCCACTCTAAATTTCTGCACATCCTTTAAGTCACAAATTGATGACTTGCAGAAATATGGAATTTACTTTTTCCCAAGGCAGCCCATTCAACATCATCTAGAGCTGACACCATTAGAGTTATTCCTTGCCCTTAATTGTACTCCTTGTGGTCATGCAGAACAAGTCTATGTTTTTCTTTTATGTGATAGATCTTCAAATAATTTTAACACATGTTACTCCTAGTGCTTCTGTTCTCTGACGTAACTATCCACAAAATCCTTTAGATAAGCCTTTTTTTTCCCCTAGCCCACTAAAAGTTAGCATCCAGAACTTTATCATGGTCAGACATGGTCTCTGGGGTACACAGTAGAGTGAAGCTTGACTCCGCTCTTTGTATTATGCACACCTCACATTATTCACAAGTGGATTGCTCAGCAGAGAGCCGGGATTCATGCTCATCCTAGAGAGAACTGGGAATTAGGCCACAGTTTTGTTTTCTTATGCAATCTCTGCACCAGTCATAAAGCATGTGAAATTCTGAGCCTGTGGGAAAATTACCTTTTATTTCTCAGCTGTATCTTCATCCTGTTGGCCAAAGTAAGAAAATGAAATTGGATCTGAAATCACTGATTAAGAGTTGTAGATTCCATGTAAATTGTATGAAGAGTAGAGAAGAGAAAGAAGTATGGGGGATGTATACAGTGAAGATTATCTATGGTTTTTGACAGAGCTGTCACCCACTATGGGAAAAGGAGAAGGCATAGAACCCCCACTAGGTAGGGTGCCTTGGAGAGGAGAACAGAATATTCAAGTCCTTTGAGGTAGTGTTCTTCATTTATTAAGGCATTACAGATAACCAAAAACAGGCTTGCCTCTCTGAGGGATAGTTACCTCTGAACAAACATCAAGCTCTTCCATATTAAAAATGTATCCCTCACAGAAGTTTAATCCTCAGATAAGGGAGAGGGATGTGGTCCTCACCACTTAATTCACAGGACATAAGCAAGAACCTAAGGATGTACCTCATAGTTGCTAACGAACTTGTACCATGTCCCAACTTAATTCTATTACCATGTGTGAACATTCATAATTAATGTTAAGATTATAATCACAATATTCAGAATAACACCTACAAATAAACGCTTGGCTCAAATACTATAGAAGTATTTAAATCTTAAAGGAACTTCAATGTATTCATATGTTGCCCATTTTTCATTTTAATTATAAAACTATAGGCCTGATTTTGGAAATATAGCCCTGATGATATGTATTTTTAAGTCTTTGCATTAATTTCCAATAACTCTCTAAAGAAATACCAAGAGAGACACTTCTGGCCCTATTAGATTATTCTTAAGTAAGCAGCTCTTAAATTTAAAACACCAGGTTTAAATGTTACTTTTACCAGTGCTGCTACATGGACACTAGCTTGTTTTCTTACTGACCTTTGGATTCATTATCTAATTGAGGGGGAAAAGTCCTTCAGTATATTAATCCATTTCTGTCCGCATCTCTTTAAAAAAAATTATTATAGTAATTATATAGTCCCTTATATACTTTTCCAAATGTCCCTACTATTTGAAATTTTAAATCTTTTGTGATATTAAGGTCACTCAATGTGTGTATTTCTTACTATAGTAAAAACTTTTTTACCTACTCTTCTTAATACATATCAAGTTCAAGATGTTCTACTGTATTTATTTCCATTAATTAAAGGACTTAGACTTAGCAGTATTAATGCAAAACATAAGACATGCTCTGCCTACAATTGTCTCCATCTCCCCTAACTGGCAACTTCGTCATTCTGCGTGCTCAGGACAAAAATTTCAGTCAGTCGTGATAGGCCTCTGTTACCCTTCCAATCCTAAACTTAAGCCTCGCTCACTGCACTCCAGCCACACAAGCACCACTGCTGTCCCTTGAATGTGATATTCCCACAGCAGGTCCCAGGTCAGGTCCTTTGTACCTGTTCTTCTCTTTACCTGGAAAACCTGTCCTCTAGGTAGCCATGTGCCCCATTCCCTCACCTCCTCCAGGACCTCAGTGAAACATGCAAACTTCCTCCTCTGCACTCTCCATTTTCTTCCATGGCACTTATCACCATCTACCATACTATCTACTTCACCTACTTATTGTCTCTCTCTGCATGATAGGTAAATTCTAGAGATGGACCCCCAAGGTTACTGTCCCCTAGTTACTGAAATAACTTTGTAAGGGACTTTGTAAGCTCTCTAAAGTTGCTAAACAGCTGACCTTAACATAGGGAGATCATCTGGGCTATCTGTGTGGAGCCAATGTAATTATACCTGGCCCTCAGAAGCAGAAAAGTAAGGCAGAAGACATATGGGGGCCAGAGAGATTCAAGGTATGAGAAAGACTCCATATGCAGTGGCTGGTTTGAAAATGAATGAGTGTGATGAGGAAAGCAGGCATTCTGACTGAGGTGAGAGAGGCTCCCTAATGACAACTACTAGGAGAACAGAAACCTCATTCCTGCTTGTACAAGGAACCAAATACTGTCAAGATCCTGAATGAGCCTAGAAGCAGAGTCTCCCTAGAACCTCCAGACAGAAACACAGCCCTGCTGTGAAAAGATGAAACACATCCTGCAATTTCAGCCTTGTGAAACCCAGAGCCGATAAATAACTGAACCATGCTGTGCCGAGTCTTACCAACAGAGAATAAATGAATGTTACGGTAAGTCACTACATTTGCTAAGGGTGCAATAGAAAACTAGTATACCCTATTAGAATATAAGCTTTATGAGGGCACGGATTCCCATCTGGGATTTTTTTTCCATGCTGTGTGGCAGAGCCTAGAATAGCACCTCACAACAATAGACAATGAATACTTGTTGAATGAATGAATATACACAGTATATGCATTCTTTCCCATGAAATCTGTATTTTACAAGATGATAACGTTTTTTGACCCCAAAACATTGAATGAAAATATTTAAAACTAAAGTGTAAAAGGTGGATTGATTTGAAAACTGTTTAATCAGTAGTCTGTATCTCTGCAAGTTAGTGGCGACTGGTTGCCACTTCCTAAAGCACTGGTTTTCAAAATGCATATCCTAACAGGTCATAAAATCAAATTATGGGGTTGAGATAGGTAGGAAGAAAATAAAACCAAAAAATTAGAACTTTAACTTCAGTGTGGGATGTATGAGTGTGTGTATTCTGGATCACACTGTAGGATGTATTTCTTACTGTAGAAATGTACCAGCAAAATAATTGGAAAACAACAGCCCTAAAGGTCACTGCACTCTGTGCTGTGGACCAGGATGCAATTTAGGGCCTGACCAGAGGTGAGATGAAGACAAATGAATGGTGAATGTGTCTGTTACAAAAGAGTTGATCAGGAAAGAACTACACTATGCTAAGTCTGTGATTAAATTTGCAAGGCAAGAGAGAGCACTATGGTTGAAGTATTCACACAAATTGCACCATGTTAAAGTGAAGAAATGAACCCTTTTCCTCGTGTGATGTTTTTTTGTTTTGTTTTGCCTTGGGGCTGGAATGGTGCCTCTGGACACTGTTCAGACCCCCCTAACAAAGAACAGTCCGTGTTCTTGGTATAAAATCCAACAGCATCTGGAAGAGGAAGACTTGAGGCTTTCATCAGCAAAGCATCTAAGATGCTGTTTCTCTCTTCCCTTACAGGGAAGGATTAAAAACCTAATACCTATCTATCTTCTGAGATTAGCCAGTTATTAGTGTCATATAAATTTAGCAGGAAAGGAAGTTAGAAATTTCCTTGGCACGTGGAACCAAAAAATAAATACTGGTTAGAGGAACTGGAAATTCAATCTAACTCAATATTCTCATTTATTTTGCAGATGACGAAGCTGACCCAAAGGCTTACACTATCCCCATTATTATAACCATGTTACTCTTATATTTATCCATGATTCCAGTGCTGTCTGTGGACTGCATATGGATAACAAATATAAGGATAATGCAACTGTATGCTCTTCATTCCCCTTCTCAAGGGCATACTTCTGGCTGATAGGGCTCACACCATGTATCTTTGTACCCTCATTAATGCCTATTGTGGTTGGGGAACTAAGATAATACCTGCAGTCCACTTAGCAGAGTTCCTAGTACACTATAAAAGCTAAGTAAATACCAGCATATATGCTTTTGTGGCTTTGACTGTAATAAGAGCATTATTACTATAGAATGTTTATGCATGGGGAATTCTTAACAGCTGTTGATTTTCATTGCATTATGCGACAAAAAAAAATCATGCTTTATCCACTTATATTCAGAGACATTAGAAAACTAGAGTTTTTATCTCCGTAATGCACTTTAAATAAATTAGTAAAGGTGAAAGAATTCCAATTAAAAATCACCCAGAAAATTTCTTATGTGAAAAATAAATAGACCTAGGATTTATGATTCATAAAGATAATATTTCTAATGAAAATATAAAATCTTGCATATTATGAAGTTCATCTTTCTTTAGGTAAGAATCAGACTTAATGCTACATGACCACTGGCATTTAGAGTTTCGAGCCCATACCCAAGGCCATGGGCTCTGAATTCTAAAAGCAAAATGTGAGTTCCTTTAGGAGATGTTCCACAAAGAAAGAATATCAAAACATTAAAATAAGTGAATCATAGTCTGTTTTTTTCTGAGGATCCAACAATGTTATCAAAGATTTTTTTCTCCCTCAAATCTTACAGCTCTATAGCACCTTCCCCCCTGCTACTTTTGTGTGATAGAATTAGCGTATAATTATGTGATCTTTCACACTGGAAAGACTATTCTTTTATTAATGACTCTTTGAAAAAGTTCTTTATTATTTATCTTTGAAAGTGAGTTTGAAATCAAAAGGCTCTCATGACTTTTCCTTTCCTTCTTTTGAGCTTAGGAGTTCTTAAAAGTAATACAATAGGTGGTTATGGATGTCACAGGCAGTCCTAAGTTTCCATTTTTAAGATGAGAAATCAGGTTCAGGAAACAAATGTTGCATCCTCTTTTCCCTCCATATTAAATGTTTGAGGTGTCGAAGAACATGTATGCAAAATATTGATGTTCCAAAAAGGCTATTTGCCTTTTCTCTCCCTTGTCAGGACAAATAGAAAATGGGTCAGAACAATAAGAAGGGGGATATAATTCACATTTTGTAGTAGGCAAATTCCAAATTAGTCTTAAATGAGGGATTCACCCAACCCATAATCTGTAGTCAATTCTGGAAGGTACCACTGTATCTCTGCGGAGGCTAAGCAAGCCTCATTGCTGTTTTTGGCTGACTGCTTTTTTTCTAACATTAGGCTTACCAGAGTACTCCAGATTGAATATGGGCAATTAAAAGGGAGGGTGTACATTATTGCAAATTTTAATCATTTCTCGAGCCATTTTGCTTGCAGTGATAATCCGACATGACCAACATATCTTGCATAAGAAACTCAAATGACTCTTGGCTGCAAGCAGCTCTTCAGTTACTTTGTAACCTATCCCTGCTTAATTTCTTGGACTTTCCCCACTTGTGGCCAGGACCTGCCAAATCAGGGCTTCAGTGGCTGCTTGGCTCCCCACAGCCATGGCTAACTTATCTAAGACTGGCACATGAACAATAATGCCAATGACTCAAGTGATAATCAGAATCTTCTCAATTACACTGCTGCTATTTATGTATAGCAGAAACTCTGTCCAACACTTCCACTGTGTGCAAAGTAATACTATGCCAGAACTATTTCAAAAATGTGTATCTCCTATGTTTTTGGTACTATTTCAGTGGAGAGAGAATAATAATAACCTGATGACCTTGGAAACTTTGTTTTTGAGGCCTCAGGGAAATTTACCCAAATTTTTTTGTGAGCCAAAAAACATTCCAAATTGCACATCTTTTTGCCTAGCCATTTGGAATGCCATGATATCCCTTTAGTTGAAATGTCTACATAGCTGCATTCTCACCAGCCATCTTTTGCTTTTGAAGAAAAAAATAATAATTTACTTTGATTGTACTCAAGAAATTCCATCTTTCAAGATCACTGGTCTTATATATGATGATTTTTCCTTTTTAAATGAGAATAGTTGCCTGAGTCCTCCCTCAAATATCTTCAGTGAGGTCCTTCTTTAACAGATCTTCAGGGCAAAAGAGACGAAATATAAACAGAAAGTACAAGCCACTATATGTGACATCACACCTTATAACTAAAACAAAATGGGGGATCTAGATATGGTCTTCCTCACTCACAAATTCTTAGCCTGTCATCCAACTTGTTAATTACATTATGAAAGCCAGTTAAACCTGAAGAATTTCAGAGACTCAATTTTACCTTTGGACTGCTGAGACTAGAGCCCAGCAGGGAGTGAAGCAACCACTTGTAAAACAATTTACTATGAGAATTTCCAACCCATGGTCTTGACCTTTTCATTTCAATGATCCAGAAAGTTAAAGGTCTACCTGATATGAATAGAACGATAGGAAACTTTCCTCACTATTACTTAGTTAAACTTAAGTTAAATTATCCAGTTTCAAGGACGGTTTAAGAGATTAGATTCTGGAATGAGCCTGCTTGGTTTGAACTCTGGCTTCCCTGTTAATTAGCTGGCTGACCTTGGGAAGTCACTGAAGATTCTGAAACTTTGGTTTACTCATCTGTAAAAAGGAGATAATAATATTATCTTCCTCACTGGGCTGTTAAGAGGATTAAATGAGCTCAGTCACATGCGGTACTTTGTTCGGTTTATGGCATATGTTTTAAGTATCCAATAAATGTTAGCTTCCCCATGTCCACCGAAGTAATAAAAAACTAAGTTTAGTTGTAGAGTGCTATTTTTTTTTTTTTTAATTTGCTTCGGAATCTCAAATCTTCAGTGAATTTCCATGAGTGCTATTTTGGACTAAGAATTAATAGTGTTAGGAAGGAAATATTTCCATGCTATAAATAACTGATAAGGAAATTTTATATTGCCAGGATGTTTTTTAACAAATCAATATAGTTGATATCATGTGCTAACTGACTGAATAATACAGTTATTCTAATTAACTGATCATGCAGTCTATGGGTTTTGTAAAAGTGTGTCAGCATTTAGCCAACAGATACAGTCATAAATAATTTGACAAAGTATAAAGTTATTATTTTTGCTGTTGGAAACTTAGTTTTGTGTATGTGTGAACAGTCAATGCACTAAACATGTTATTCAACAGACTGAATTATATATCTCATGGGATTTTAAAAATAATCCTCTTGAATAGGTCCAGACAAGGTTTTTAAAAAAAACTGCTATTATTAAACACTATGGTAAATTAACCAGTCTCTGGTTTTATGTTACTTTTTATAAAGTATCACCTTATATCATTATTCTGTTCGTGACTCCAATTATCCAATTCTAATCAATAGTCTGCTTTCCCCTCAAAGCAAAAAGCAAAACAAGACAGAACTTTCATTTGCTGATTCTACAAAGAATTTAAATTCTGCCAGTCCAGAATATCCATGGAGCTAATTAGGAAATTAGAGAAGAAATCTAACCATTGTTCACTTCTCTACCATGTCCCAGAAGTCAATCATTGCAAAATGAAATACATCATTGTCTGAAGAGTATTCCTTTCATATTGACCCTGAGATTTAGAAACTACTCTAGGTAACTCATTACAATGATTACAGAGTTAACCATTAGAAAACTATTTACTGACCCAGAAATCAGGGAGATCAAAATAATTACTTTCATGAAAATGAAAGAATCTTCACTGGGAAATTGAAATAAGGTTTGTTTTGGTTTTGGTTTTTTGGGTTTTTTTTCCCAGAATTTATTCAAATTACTGTCTATTAGAATTAAGGATTGGGGTTACCTTCCCAGCATTTAACATGCATCCTCAGGGGATTTCACATTACTGTAAGTATCTCATGAAGGAACAAATAACATTAATTTATTAAATAACATGACAGTTTATGGAAATCTATAGAAGATGTTATTCTGAGTGAAATAAAAATGTGCTATGAGAAAATGAATTAGGAAGAAAATGGAGGGGGTGGGCGGGAAATGTAGTATGGAAAACTCTTCATTCTACAACCATCACTTAACCATGTTACTACACTTTCCCGTGCTCTATAAATTCAGAGACCTTTTGCTTTCCCAAGCTGGCTGTCCACTTACCCTAGTTGTTTTCACTTTATTCCCAGAGGAACAGCTCCATCCTTTCCGATCCGGAAGAACTTTACATTCCTCTCCCTCAAGACATGGCTGCATATGGCACCACCATTTCTGTTCCACTATTGAAGCTACAGGAGATAGAAAAATCAATTCAGTGTTTTCTATTTGGACTAGTTAATTCTCTGAATGTACATTTAAAGAGGAAAAAAGGGCACCAATTTTCCCCATCACTGGGTAGATTGGGTTTTGAAGCATGCTTCTCTTTTTGTCCAAAGGGGCTGAATCTTTCTAGATTTTCTGACTAAAAGAATTTTTATTTTCTATTTTAGTTTATTGTGGTGAGAACACTTAACATGAGCTCTACTCTCCTAACAAATAGTATTGTTAATTATAGGCACATTGTTGAAGGATTTTTTCATGTGAACATATAGGCTTCATTGGAAAGAGACTTCTGTAGGCATATGTGTGCAATTATTTACCTAAACATAAAAAAATAAACCTATTACCAGTTCATAGTATTTTAGAATCAGTGTAATATTTCCCACAAGTAGGCTAAAATTAGGAGGCTATTAGAATTAATGTAATTGGGGGGGGATTTTTTTCTTGTATTTTTTTTTAATTTTATTTTTTAAAATTTACATCCAAATTAGTTAGCATATAGTGAAACAATGATTTCAGGAGTAGATTCCTTAATGCCCCTTACCCATTTAGCCCATCCCCCCTCCCACAACCCCTCCAGCAACCCTCAGAATCAATGTAATTTTTTTAATGTGGGCAGTAACCATCATCACAAGAAATGAACCATGCTAATATGAGTACTTAGTTATCTATGATAATATCAATTAAATAGACCCATACAAATATTTATCTCCTATTGTAATTAGGTGAACCCTGCAATAAAGAAATTAATTTTGATGGATCTCCATAAAAATCAATATTTCATGTGAATTTAATCTACAACTACAACTTTGCTCATTTGTATGGTGCTTATTTTTCATTCTTAAAACCATCCATGGGTTCTTAGGCAACCATACTGTTTAATCCATTATTTTCATCCTTCCTTTCCCAATTAATTTACATACACAAGCCCTTCACTGGCAAAGCAGTATTTCATGGTATCAAAGTAAGAAACACATGGACTTGTCGGAACCTCATTATAATGCCTTATTACAAAACGGAGTAAGGTCTTTGATCTCCTTCCAAAGGATTTCAGATTTCAGAATACCCCCCAAATAATCTCTGTACAGCTACATGATTTATGGTATGGTCCCTCAGGATTGACCACAGTCAACAGCATTGTAGTGGGGTTCCAGTTCTAATGAGTCACCAGCTATACAACCACAAGAAGCAATGGAAGAAGTCGCACCATCCACACAAGATGGAGCTGCTCGCGTGGTGCCTGCCACCTGTCCGGGGAAGCAGGAACACTTGACCGTCTGTGATCGCTCTTCTATCTTGTTCTTATTACAGCATCTGTGGAGTGCCACCACCTCACAAGTGCCCGTTTTAACATGGTGAGCTGCACAAACAAAAACAAGAGATAAGGCAACGCTGAGAAAGCTTTGGATACTCCCGCCCCTTTTTAATTAGAAGTGCATTAAATATTGCTCTATAAGGGACCCACCATGCATGAAACTAGAAATACAATGATGCTGACTCCATAATGCAGATTTGATTTCTTTTCTAAATGTGGTAGAACCATTTCTGTCAGTAAATGCTTGGTGAAGCAGGAACAATTAGTGACCACATTAGGATAAGCTGTTAGAACAGTCTGAAATACAGAGACAATATGTGGTGCCATCAAAAACATACTTATTTGCATGTGACTTTCTGTCCAACAAAGAAGAGTAAAGCCATAGACAAGGTATCCTGCAGTGGGGCTAAGAGCAGACCTGGTCTCAAAGTGGGGGAGGAGGGATTAAGGTTATGTTGTTCTTCTAGGGATGAGTGCAAAGGCCAGAAAGGGAACCTCTTTTCAGGAAGCAAGTACAGGGTGGAACCCATCTTCTAGGTATTCTTCTGCCCAGTTTCCCTGGGCATGAATTAATTGGGAATTCTTCAAGTTGCTGCCACTTTCCTGAAAGCCCCAGCCAGTTTCAGACCTGAAAATCATTTCTTTCAGTTCCTCCTGAGGGAACAACTGCCACCAATAGCAACAACTGTCGCCAGAATGTGGATGTATTTATATCTAGCCTGGAAGCCCCATCCAACCAGCTTTAAGTTTCCCCGACCCATGGCGTTAACCTGGCAGTAAGGCTACTGAACGGTTTGGGTGCTTGAGAATTTTGGACCTCACTTATCACGTTACGTTAGGGTTCTAGTTTGCCCTCACTTTTTTTGCAGCATTTCATCTTCAAAGTATTAACCCTACTGTGAAATGATAAAGAAGTTTCATCTGCTAAAAACAACAAATTTAAAATCAAACATCTGTTGAAACACTATGCTTTCAGAAATTTAAAAAATGTGATTGATATAAAAAGCACATCTGAAGTTGTTTAATGTTATAAACATATCGAGGCCCATTTTGTAAATGAGATCAGTACATCATATATTTATATTAATCTTCCCCTTGGGTATGAGTATCACTGTGCTGTAACTCAGGTTAGATACCTTCCTTAGATTTTTCTTGTGAGAGAGAACAAATCACACATATTGTCAACATCATCCCTCTATGTGAGACCAAGAAAGTTGGGTGTGACATACAGCTTTGACATGTGATTCTCAAAAGAATTTTCAAGAAGCAGATACCATTTCCAATGTCACAAAGATCTTCCTGCCACTGAAGATACAAATGGGGATGTCTCGGTGTTTGATTCAAACAGAAGGCAATCTGTGGGAAAGTTAAAAACTTGAAAGCGAGACTTCTTTCTTCTTATGCTCTAGAAAACATTTTCTTAGCTAAGGATGATTCAGTTTGTTTTAATTTATTGAATGCTTCACATTATGTCATACAAGTCCATATACTGCTTTCTATACTGCACTTCACTTAATCAGATTTTATTTGAGTCAATATCACACCTGAGGTATGTTTCTGAGTACTGGGGCTACAACAACGAAAAGGGGGGACATAAAGCCAATACTAGATTTTTAAGCTCCTGGAAGGAATTTCTGTAGGATAAGGTGAGAGTAGGGAGGGAAATTATATTTTTGTAAGTCTCAGAGAAGACTTCTGTGAGTTAATCTAATGATGACCTGAGTGAGAAGAAAGCATCTATTATGAAGATCTAGGAAAGGAAGAGCATTCCAAAGAAAAGCAGCAGTAAGTGACAGGGAACTGAAATGGGGAAATGTGTGCTGTGTTCCCAGGCTACAGTGTGGCTGAACAGTTGAGAGGTCTAGGAACTGTGTCAGAAATGTAGGAAGATCAAGTGGGGGCTGGGATGCTGCAGTGTGGGGACTGGATTTCACAAGGGAAATACTCTGGGTGGATATGGTACCATCTCATAAATGCTTTAGAAGTTTGCTCAGACTGTTCTTTAAATAATGGACTGAAGAAAGCAAGAGTGCGATCAGGGAGACCAGTTACAAAGAGTTTGCAAGAGTCTCAAAGATAAAGAATAGGACTTAGGCTATACTAATAGCAGCAGAGTTGGGGAGAAGTGGAAGATTAGGAGTATTTCCCTGTAGAGCTGTCTGACTTGTTAGGGGATTGAATGTGAGCTGTGAGTGAAGGAGGAATTAGGATTCCTCCTCAGCTTGTCCTGAACAATTAGAAGTTGGTAAATTGGTGTTCCTGCAAATTGATGTTTGCCAGATGGGAGATTGGGGGGTGGGGGGTTGAAATAGGTGAAGGTACATTCATCATGATGAGCACTGAGCAATGTGTAGGACTGTTCAATCATTATACCGTATACCTGAAACTAATATAGCACCGTATGTTAATTATACACGAACCATATACATATATAGTGGTGGTTCTGGCAGATAGAGAAAGCCTGGGAATAGGGGGGTCTGGCAATAGCTGGGTGGGGTTAAGACACCTATAGTTCTGTATTGTCAGTGTTAAATTTGAGATAATTACAAGGCACCCAAGTAGCTATGTAAATCAGGCAGTGGCATTTATGAAGCAGAGCTTAGGGAAGAGATCTGGGCTGCAGATACACACTTAAGAAATCTAGGCTCATAGGTGATATTTAAAGCCACAGACTAAACCAAATTACCATGAAAAAGTTGCCGTGAGAGAAGGGAAAGAATAGTCAAAAAAACCTCAGTCCGAAATGGGGAAGACAACAATAAAGACTGACAAAGAGCAGCGCATTAGGTAAGAGAAAAAGACCATGGGATGAAAGCATGAAAAACCAAAAACCAAAATGTTTCAAGAAGGAGGGGCTTGATCAGCTTTGTCAAGTGCTGCTGAAAGGTTCAATAAGCAAAGAGAAATCACTGTCCATTAAAAAAGTAATATCATGTACTAGCCTTGAAAAACAGAGTAGCGGGGTTCAAATGTAAGCTCCTCCAAAAAGCTGTGTGACCTTGGGCAAATTATTCAGTATCTCTGAATAGCATTTTTTTTTTCTTATCTAAAAGAGGGATACTAACAGCACCATCTTTATAGGGTTGGTTTGAGGCTAAAATGAGTTAATGGATGTAAATATTTAGAGCACTGCCTGCCTTATAGTAGGCACTCTGTGTTAGCTATTGTTAGCATTTGATCACAGTAAAAATCATTTTAGAGGCATGATGAAAATAAAAGCATGATTAAAGTAAGTTTATTGAAGAATGGGATGTAAAACAGTGCAATTATACAACTTTCTTCGAAGAAGCTTTTCTGTTAAGGGAAGAAGGAAGCGAGCAATAGTTGGAATGAAACATGGTGTCAAGGGAATTTTTTTTTGAATGGATGCCATAAAGGCATGCTTGCTTGCTGGAACGATCTGGTAGAGAAACGCACAATATAGGAAAGAAGATGGGTAATTACAAAAGAATGTTCTTGAGAAGGCAGAAGGAATTGAGACTCGGGGCACTTGGGGGGTTAACAATAAATTGATGTGAAAATACTTAATCCATTTTAACAAGAGTGAAGGTCGGATGTGTAGCTACCGCGGCAGGTAGGTGTGAGTAGACTAGGCGGTGAGGACGTGAGGCAGTTTCTTATCCGATTTCATCTAATTTTGCCATGAAATATGAGAGCTGCTTGAAAAGAAAAAAGAGGATATACAATAGTCATCTGAGAAAGAGGGAAAGTAATTGTACTGGGAAGGAGTAGGAGGATGGCCTGAGGGAGCTGGCTGGTGCACACTGTAAACTGCAGAGGACGTGGCAGGATGCAAGAAGGGCTGGGATTTCAGAGCGGAATGGAGAAAACCCTCTCCGTCATCATTATTTGGGATCCTTGGACTTCTGATAGTGATTCAGGAAAACGGAGATATAGGTCATGAGATCAGCCCTACAAGTCTTTGAATGGAAGCCAGGCTGGAGGTAAGAGATTATTAGTGACTCTGTTCAGCACTGAGCTGAGACAGCTCTGGGGACAGCCTGAGGTGGTGGGGGTTCTGGTCCCTTCCACAGTACAGTGGCAACCAGGAGCACAGAGCAGCAGGCCACTGACCTCTCCCCTGAAAGAAGAGGCACTATTTCAGCACTCACAAAAGCCATTTTACCGTCTTTGTTATAAGGAGAGTTTATCATACACTGGAAAGGGATGGACGGGCAAAAACTCTGCATCTGGTTTCCCCTTCCCAATGCCAGTACCAAAGTTCATTTCTTCGTTGCCTGATAAGAACTATAAAAGGATAAAGTAGTTGTGGTAGTCATAATAAACATTAGTGCTGACTGCCAAATATTTCTGGTTCTCTCTTCTGGACACATGGTAATATTGTACTCTTCCACCTCATTAACTTAGATGTGGTGATGTGACTTGATCTGGCCAATGAAATGAAAGCTCAAGTAAAATGAAAGCAGTCACTTATGAGCAAAAGCAAAGGATATCATCTGTGTGGCCGCTTTAAAAGCTAGTGTGTAATTCACTACCTTCCTCCCTACCAGCCCGAGCCACCAAATATGTTCTTAACAGTGGGAATTACATCAACCTGAGTCTCCAAGTGAAGAGACATGAAGCAGAGTCCCCACCAACCATGATGGACCTGAGTGGGAAATAAGCCTTGAGTTGTTATAAGGCTCTAAAATTTTGAGGTTGTTGTGGTTACTGCGTCAAAACTTAGCCCGCCCTGAGGACATAGTAGTACTTTCTACCACATCCTAGATTGTTTAGTAGGATATATTTTTCAGAATGCATTAGTTGGAGGATAAACCAGTGAAGCATCATATCTCAAAACATATTCTAGCTTCTATCTGAGTCAATGCAAAATGCATAAAGGAAAGTGTTTATATATTATATAACGGACTGCAGAGAGTTATTCCATGATTGGATAATTACATTGGCTAGGTTTGATATGTGAGGACGCTAGTGAAGGAAGTTATGCTTTCTTGTCTGAGGAGAAAGGAGGTAAAATGATGCCCATATGGCATAATGAAGAGGAGGAGAAGGCAGGAGCTGCACCGGGAAGACTGACAGACATGTCCTCCCCCTCAGAAAACATGGTACTAAATATGAAGAGATTAATAATAAAGCTGACCAGGAAGAGCAAGCCTGACAGACACGGGCTTTGCTGCCGTGACCTTTTTCTTCATTGAGGAAAGAAAAGAAAATGCACAGACATACAGGTTGAGTTTCCTGGTGAGAAATGAGACTGAGTAAAAACATCTTTCTCAGCGTTTGTTCTTCTTATTAAAACTGAAGTTGTAAAGCTTCTTTTGTGGAGAAATGAGAGAGTGTTAATTAACCTTTTTAAAATAGAATAGATGATAGGTAAGTGGATGGATAGATGGATGGATGGATGGGTAATATACTCACAGTGTTTGAAGGCATGGGTAGGAAGAATATGGTCCAGTACGTTTTCATACAAGCCGGTAAATATGCCAAGTGAAACAAGACACCTCAAAATGCGGGAGTGAAACTTCTAGCAGAATTTAGTTCATCTAAGCATGGCCAGTATATACATATACATAGTTTTCTTATTTATCTATATGTCTAACATCTTATGATAACCAGATTCTTATATACAAAGACTAATTTTTCATGTAAACTGCCCAGCATGTGATACGTGTTTAATAAATGGTAAACAAGCAATTTAAGAAAATAAAACTAATTCCCGTGGTTTTCCTTAAAAGGTTAATGAGACTGTAGGAAATTCCAGCAGTTACTAGAATTCTCTACACAGATTCAGACAGAGCTCCATGATAAACTAACCTAATCAAATATTAGGGCTTTCCAAATTAACAAAATAGGCTTCACAGACAGTTAGCATCATATTAAAATAATGCAAGACCCCCTGGAGAAGATTTAAATGAAAAAAGAACAAACAAACAATTTTCTTCATGTCACAATTCCCAAGTCAGGCACAAGCAAATAAAAAACACCTTTCTTCTATTCTATTTTTTCCTCCCTGGATGTGATGCATAAACACCAAGTGTTGCCTCCTACATTTTTGCGAAAGGATGCTAGAGACACATAACTCTTATGAAACATTAATTCTTATGAAAACAGGGATACCAAGTTTTACACAGCTCTAATTGTTGCCTTCCAAGGTTATTACCCTATGTCTCATTTCAACAATAGGGTCATTAACCTAGAGTACCTCCAGAACATGACCTTAAGATAGAAAAGAAAATGTACAGACATCCAGGTTGAGTTTCCTGGTGAGAAACTCACCTTGCCTTACAGGGCACCTGGGTGGCTCAGTCGGTTAAGTGTCTGACTTCAGCTCAGGCCATGAACTCGTGGTTCATGAGTTCAAGCCCCACACTGGGCTCTGCACTGACAGTGCAGGAGCCTGCCTGGGATTCTCTCTCTCCCTCTCTCTCTCTGTCCCTCCCCCACTTGCTTGTACTCTCTCTCTTTCAAGAAAACTAAACTTTAAAAAAAAAGATACTGCCTCTTAAATCATGTCTCAAGACTCCTGAAAGTTTTCTAAAGCTATTGTGACTGGTAAATTCTGTGGCATGAAGTCCTATAAGGAATTTTAGCAAACGTTTGTTGTTTTCAACTACTTTTTTACCTACTGAAAGGAATTTCTCCGGGGGGGGGGGGGGGCGGAAATTGAATGAAATAACATTTGCTCTGTATGCATGCATAGCTTTTTAAAAATTATATGGCCATACACATAATTATGTATGTATATGTATATACATATATATATACACACAAGCCTTGTAAAAATTATGCCCATACACATAATTATATGTGTGTGTATATATATATATACACACACACACATATATACATATATATACATACACACACGTAGGTTTATACATATGTTAATATGGTCACATTTTATTCATCAACTGTGAATCAGCTATAAACGTATGGGTATGAAAAATTGGTACACCATAGAATAATATTTATGCAAATCATTTCACCTTGAATAGTGTTTGCTGGCCTTAGGTTAATAAGAGCACAGAGCTACACATATCACATTCTCTATATATAAATTATTTGTTCACGCTGAAAACAATGTATAAAATAATGATTACTGCTACCATTTATTGAATATTCATGGTATGCCAAGCATTATTCCATTTTATCATTACAACAACCACTGGAGAAGAAGATAAAATTATCCCCAATGTACAAATGAAGAAGCTGAGCCCCAGAAATATTAAGTAAAATAGCTAGTAAGAGAAAAACCAGAGATGAGAATCCAGGCAGTCTGCTTTCAGAAACCATCATCTTAAACACTATCCTACAGTGCCTTTTCTATAATGCTCCACACGCATCAACAATCTCCAGTTCCAGATGATTGGAGGAATACAGGACATGTTCCCCCACAAGCGATGCTTGGTAGCCTCAAAGGGACATGGGCTCTGGAGCTCAAATACCCCAGTCCAAGTCTTGCTATACCTACACTGTACTTGAGTAAGCCCTTAAGCAAATCCATTCACCAAAGAACTGCTTCGTACATCTCTAAAATGGCTCCACAAAGTCCTTGTGAAGACCGCATGAGACAATTTATATGAAACTGCTTTTAAATTGTACAGCATTACTGCAATATTAATTAAATTTGTTTTTACTATTAATGTAATTAACAAATACAAAATGATGGGACATATATAAGTTACAAAGACACAACGGCTAGGGAAAACTATCTACATTTTCTGAAAGTTCTAATTTGATATTTCAAAAAATCTATATATATACTTGTGTTGACATGAGATGCATGTAAAAAAATACTTAATTTGACACGTAGGCTACAGAACAGAGTAAATTTAGCATCAAGTTGTGAATTTGTTCCTAGTTGGTTTCCTTTCCATTAGATTTCAGTTCTTATTTGTATTCTGATTTGTCTCATTGATTCCAAAATTTTGTTTGTCTCCATACACTCCTATTTAATAGTTTTACCCAGCTTGACTAGCTCCCCGGAGAGTCTGCATTACACCTTCTAAGCAGAAATAAAGCATCACCTACATGCACCAACAGACATCTGAAATGCAAGCTAGTTAGTGGATTTAGGTTGCTGTAAATCACTTTGAATGGAAAAAATGTGCTGAAACAAAAACTTCTTAAGACAGCTAATTTCTCACTTTAATTCATTAGAAGGAGAAAATAGGGCACATTTTTAGACTTTCATGCTGAAGCAATCTAATTAAAAGAAATGGTTATTTAAAGAGCTCAATGAAATTTCAAAAGTTCACATAATTTATGAAGTCAAAATGATCAGGGAGGAAATAGCCAAGTGCTGGTGACATTTTTACAAAGCCTGTTTTCTAAAACTGCTCCGTTTTTATCTGAAAAACAGTCATTGGGGGAAAAAAGATTGCCACTAAAGGATAGTAACCCCACTAACGGTACCATTTCTATTAAGAGAAAGCTCTCAACCAGAGGATGTCCACCAATCTATTTTAAGAGAAAGAGGTAGAACAGAAGAAGATCCACTCTTGAGAGAATTTTAGACATGTTGCCCCTCAACTCAATCATGAACATCTTCTACATCCACATTCTTTTAATATTTATTTATTTTTGAGAGACAGAGAATGCACACACATGAGCAATTGTGAATGAGCAGGGGAGGGGCAGAGAGGTAGGGAGAGAGAATCCCAAGCAGGCTCCACATTATCATTTGGGAGGTCTACATGGGACTCCATCCCACAAATTGTGAGATCATTGACCTGAGCTGAAACCAAGAGGATGCTTAACTGACTGAGCCATCCAGGCACCCCTACATCCACATTTTAAATGAGAATTGATGTTGAGGGAGACAAACCTCACAGAATAGTGGTCTCTATAAACTGTCCAGAACTTCTGGTAATGCCTGCTCTGAAGAATAGAAACTGGACGAATCAAATCCCTCTGGCTGGAAATTTGAAATGAAAGCCACCAAACTGTCACATGGAAATGGGCACTTGAGCCAAAGGTCATCTGGCATTCAGAATCAGGTGACCCATGGAGAGATGTGTGTATGTGTCACCGTGATGGGACTCAGAGGAAGCAGACGAGACACGGAACTAAGCACAGATACAAAGCAAGGTTAGAGATAAGAGAATGAGTAGTCCGACAAGCTGCCTTGGTGTTTGCCCTTCCTCAGGTCTTCCTGAAAATTTTCCTGCATTCCTGAAGTACTTTAGAGAATAAGTTTCAATGAACCTCTTTTTTTTCCCGAGGTAATTTCATGATGTTTGTGTTCTTTGACCCAAAAATGTGCTGACCAGGGTAATTCTCTCTTTTTTTCTAACTGAAGTTATTATTAACAAAAGCTAATTATCAGCTAGAATTATCTCTGTCCCCACTTGTAAGAGCAGGAGACAAGTGTCTACCTTTTCAAAGTATGATCCAAGAAATGCCCAATCCACTTTCTACATTTCCCTCATAATGAAAATGCGACATTTCAAGTCATGACCCTGAGGCCATCTTGAATTGCTCAGACAGGAAAATGGCCTGTTGTGCTTTTTTAAATGTTTCTAATGTCAAACGTTTAAAAGCAGATTTTCTGCTTAATCCCAAATTACATACACATTTAAAAAATGTGAAGAATCAGAACATCCCCAATTCCTATAAACTATAAGAGTCATGCTGTCCTTTTATGATTAATAATATTCCTGTGAGTGTCCCTGGGAGGGAGGGTAGCACAGCCCAAGAGCTTCTTGAGGAAAATGACATGATGAGTAGAAAAGCAGGCACAAGAAAGCTGGGATATTTGGGCTCTCATGAATAGTTCTCTGTCTCTGAAGAGTGTAATGTGGAGTAGGTCATTTAGGTCTCTGGGTATCTTTCCTCTCCTGCAAAATGAAGAAATCAGACTAGTTTTAGTGGTAATTTAGAATTGAAAGTTCCTTCCAATTCTAAAATTCTTGGAATTTATGAAATGACTAAGTTTCATTATAATGGGTACAATATATTAGACCTATCAGAAAATGAAAGTCAAAGTAAAAGATTTTTTAACTGCTTCAAACTAACATAAATTAAGTCTATTAATTCACTGAACTTAATGAGAAACTGAGAAGGGAGTTTATGAAATTTATATTTTGAATATATTTCTTATCTGTGTGAAGTCACAAATCTTAACTACACAGAATAATATGCACTATAAAGTCAACCTGCATCCTTATATTATTTTATGTACAAAAGAGTTTGATTACTGTCAATTCCATGAAAGCAATCAAATCCAAAAGGTAATATAGCACAGTGGTTTGGGTGAGGATTTTTTTTAGATATTTGTTTTTAAGAAACAGAGAGTGTGAGCAGGGGAGAGGCAGAGAGAGAGAGGGAGAGAAACAACCCCAAGCAGGCTCCATGCTGTCAGTGCAGAGCCTGATGCAGGGCTGGATCCCAAGAACTGTGAGATCATGATCTTAGCCAAAATCAAGAGTCAGATGCTTAACTTACTGAGCCACCCAGGAGTTCTGGGTGAGGATTCTGATGCCAGATGGTCTAGGCTCAAGTCCCAGCTTCAAAAGAGAGTGCCTAACTGTTCACCAAGCCTTCTTTTTCTTTTCTTCTGGGCATACAACTAGACTGACTACATTTTCTATTCTTTCTTGCATGTGACACATGGAATATAGGCAGAAGTTATAGGTCTTCAAGACCAGGTCTATAAAAACCTACTTTGTCAGGAACCCTCTTCCTCTTTCATATAGATGTCAGTGCCAAAGGTGACCTTGAAGAGCTACCATCAGCCTGTGACCCTGAATGACTGTATTAAGGAAAGATCCAGCCCCTGACACTAACTGGTTTCACATGCACAAGAAATAAGCTGTGTTAAGTCAATGAGATTTAGAGGTGTATCTGTTACAATAGCAAGTATTAACTAATATGCAATAATATTCCTATTATTGGAAATAGAAAAGAGTCAGGTACAGCACAAATGCTTCTTAAGGGAGTTTATTCAGTGAATCAAAAGAGCAGTGCTGTGTTTTGAATGTTTGTGTCCCTGCAAAAGTCAAATGTTAAAAAAGGTATGCCCAAGGTGATGGTATTAAGAGGTAACACCTTTGGAAGTTGATTAAGTTTACTGCTGATACAAAAGAAGCCCCCGAGAGCTAGCTCACTCCTTTTGCAATGTGAGGGTACAAAGTGAAGTCAGCATCCCCGAGAAGGGTCCTCACTCTACCATGCAGGCACCCTGATCTTGGGCTTCTAGCCTCCAGAACCATGAGCAATAAATTTCTCTTGTTTATAGGCCAGTCTCTGGTATTTTGCTATAGACAGCCTGAATGGACTGACAGAGAACAAAAAGATATGATCTAAAAAATTTATTTCAAGTCTCTATGCTTCAGCTACTCATCTGTAAAATGGTAATTATAATATCATCTACCATAAAGGGTTGTAATGAGGATCCACTGAGTCGACATTCATAACGATGCTTATATTTTGATGAAGAATAAATGTTAGCTATGATTATTATAGAGGCTAAGATGACCTTACTTAGATCCTTGATTCTATTTATATAATAAAAATATCTAAGAGAGAACCATCAATTTGTAGAGACTTAAAGAAAAATAGAGATAAAATCCTACCTTGCCATTTTACAAAAAGGAAATTGATGGTTAGAAAACATCTATAATATTCACTGGCGCAAGATCACAGAGCTAGAGAGTGGAAGATCCATAATTAGAACTTGGCTGTCTTAATTTTCCATTCAATCTCACTTCCATTACCTAACCCCCACATCTCTGTTCACCACATTCCTCTCATTCTGCCTCTGTACTCCTTAATTTCTACCCCTTCCACAACTTCACTTCTACTGACTTGGCTTAAGCACCTTTAGCATCTTTTCCTTGCATAACCATCAGGGGCCAGGACTGGTCTCCCTATTTGCTAACTTGTTCCCTTACACACACATAAACATATGCATTATATTACAGTAGATCTTAAAACTAAGCCCAGAGTGTAAACTGTTCCTAAGCTCTTCATTTTTTTTGTAGGATACATTCATACTCTTGGCACAGCCCAAGCATTTTTCCACTGGTCCATCCTCCAGCCACAATTTCATAGGCACTCTTGTTGCACACCCCACTAAAATCCTATAAACTATTTTTAGAATCTTATTATTATATCTTTGCTCAGGCTACCTGTCACTCTTGAATCCTTGCCCCATTTTTTATCTCCAGGAAACCTCTACCCCTTCTTTCAAACTCAGAACATCACAACATCTACTCTTTGAAGCTGTTAACTCCTCAGGTAGACTGAACCACTCTGTCCTCTGAATAACATTTTCTTACTTTTTCTGCAATACCTGTAACAGTGTTCTATATTTACTTTTTATATCTCTGTTTTTCTCTACTAAATTGTGAGACCCAAATTCATGATTATTCATCTCTGAATCCCCAGCTTGAGGCACAGTTTGAGATCCATAATAGAAAAATCAATATGCTTGATGAATAAATGAATAAATAGATGATTTGCTATAAGAGTTCTCAAAAGAGAAAAAAACAGTAAATTGAATCATTTTTCCAAATGCATGCTTAGATGAACTTACTAGAAATTGTAAAAACATTTGACCTTGTCATTTTGTGGTGGTGTGTGTATGTGTGCTTAATTTGTTCTATTAGAGAGCCAAGTAGGGTTTCAGGAGAAGAGATACACTCAGTGAGCCCTGGATTGGGAGATGGAAAGTCCTAGTTTCTATTTATAGCACTACCATGAACTATTTAATCTTTGGTAAATCAGTTATCTCCCGAAGTAACAAGTTATCTGTAAAATAAGGAAGTTGTCTATGATGACAGAGGATTTAATATTATGTCGTAATGGGAAAAAAAAGTGTAAAGTCAGCTAAAAGTATCTCAACCAATAGTATTGGTATATAACAGAAGAAACCTCCAATGTAGTCAATGAAAACTTATTAATCTGAGGATTATGACTTTCTGTTCTTCCCCCCAAAACCTTGATTTTGGTCCCAAATTGGTCAGGACAATTCTTTGAAAACTCAATTATTTGGATTTCAGTTTCCTCAACTACAAAATTAGAAGGATCTCTCAATATCTTCTCCTCTCTAAAAATGTAATCTATGGTGTGCTATATGTACAAATCAGAGGGATAGAGGCACTAAAGTCTTTTAATTTTAGGAAATAATAATCACCTAAGAGAAGGAAAACTTTTACTGTTTTACTGTTTCCTTTATCTAATTTTGCAGATTCATAATTCTATACCCTTCAGTATACTAAGAGGTTTTCTACATATGGGGTATTCTTTGAAGCCAGCAAGACACCTATAAGCAGAAGAAATCAGTATCACTCAAGAATGAACAAAATCTTTGCCTTCCAACAAAATCTGTTCTCACACACAGATTTGCTTTGTTCCCAGTGATTGACATGAAAAGCAAATTTAGATTATCTTTCCTCTACACTTCAGCAATTTC
This sequence comes from Acinonyx jubatus, assembly GCF_027475565.1. Taxonomy (NCBI): domain Eukaryota; kingdom Metazoa; phylum Chordata; class Mammalia; order Carnivora; family Felidae; genus Acinonyx; species Acinonyx jubatus. Next base: position 85,787,359 of record NC_069387.1, read on the forward strand.
AATATGGAACATCCAGGTTGTGAGTGTCACTCTAGATCAAAAGGATATAAATCTTAAGTCAAATTATTAAGGAAGACTAGATGAGGCTTTTTTTCAGTTTTTAGAAGAAAGATGCCAGTAACTTTTTGAGAAATTACATGCCATACTACCTATTCACTGGATAAGGATTTACACTGCTATCAGTTGAGCTTTTTGTTGTTGTTGATAGCTTCTGAAAATGTCCTTTTAAAAAATGACTTTAGAATTCATTAATGATGTGAAATTCAAATTAGAATAGAGAAGTAGCAAAGTATAGTGAGAGGATCACTGGTTGGTGAGTTGGAAAATCTACATCCTCATTTGTACTACATTACTAAATAACCAAGAGAGCTCTGCCAACTCATTCACACACTGAAGACACATCCAACACTGACTCAGTGCCAGGCATTGTGCTGTCTCCCCAGAATACAGACCAAAGGAAAAACTCTACCTGCTTTCATGGAGCTCAGCAGGCTGTAGCGGGAGGGCATCATGTATACAAAAAGAAAATAAAGGATAAAGGGGCCATGATACCAGGAGCCACAGAATGTACTAAGAGTTTAAAAAAAAAAAAAAAAAAAACAATCCCACCTAATGAGGAGCAGGCATGAGAAATGAAATAGGAAATAATTTGTGAAGAAGAGTAGGGAATTTTTTTGTAATGTTTATTTATTTTTGAGAGAGACAGAGTGTGAGCAGGGGAAGGGCAGAGAGAGAGAAGGGACACAGAATCCAAAGTGGGCTCCAGGCCCTGAGATGTCAGCACAGAGCCTGACGCAGGGCTCAAACCCACGAACCGTGAGATCATGACACCATGAGACCATGACCTAAACCAAAGTCGGACACTTGACTGACTGAGCCATCCAGGTGCCCCGAGGGAATAATTTTTAAAGAAGGTGATGCTTAATCTGAATTTTGTGAGATGCCTGAAAGTTGACATGTCAAGTCAGCAACATTGGCCTCACTTAGTTTCCTGATCTAGACTAGATGATCTCTATGTTATCTCTGATTTTAAATTTCTATAACTTTATGTACATTCTTAATAACAATACAGAGAGGTACATATTTGTGTTTTGTTTACATGAGTACATTTAACCGTACCACATATACTATCTAGAATGCTATATTGAAATATTTCTAATATAAAACTTTTTTTAATATTTATTTTTGAGAGAGAGGGAGACAGATGATCCGAAGTGGACAGAGAACCCAATGCAGGGCTCAAACTCATGAACCCTGCCTCAGATCATGACCTGAGCTGAAGTCGGATGCCTAACCAACTGAGCCACCCAAGCACCCTCTCATATAAAACTTTCTAAAACACTTACCTTGCCTTTTTTTTTTTGAATGTTTACTTATTTTTGTGAGAGAGAGCACAAGCAGGACAGGGACAGAGAAAGGGGGACAGAGGATCCAAAGCAGGCTCTCTGCTGACAGCAACCAGGTCAATGTGGGGCTCAAACTCACAAACTGTGAGATCATGACCTGAATTCAGATGTTCAACTGACTGAGCCACCCAGATGCCCCCCCACTTATCTTGCTTTTTTTAAACAGTATCTCCTAAATATCATTTATATTAATCTTGGCCATGATCATAAGCATTCAGTTCTCAGGTGTGTTGGAGTATAGCTTTATACAGATGCAAAACAAAAAGAAAGAAAAACCCAAACAAAAAACAAACACCAAGACATAGTGTGAAATATGTACAACATATACTGACTGGCATCCCAGGAATTCTTGAAGAGGTCTCTGGTGTTCTGTCGTTCTTTTAATAATTTGCCTTTTTCTCCTGAGGGTGAAGTGAGCACGTACAATAACATGCCCTCCTGGGCAGCTTAAAATGGACACCACCCAGCAAAACTAATTAATGAATCAAAAGCTAAAACACCCCTCTGTGGGAGGCAGCAGAGCTTCTGGGATGTTCAAGGGAAAAATCAGACAGATGCCAGCTTTTCCACAGCTGTCAGTAGCTGTGTGACTGAGCAAAGGAACATTCAAGCTTCAGTTTCCTCATCTGTACACCAAGAATAATAAGCTAACCTCACATTATTGTTGAGAAGATTAAGAATAGGGAAGGCTCTTAACACCATGTCCAACACATAGACAGTGCTCAGTGATCATTGGCTGTTGTTATTATCATCATTATTACTAATCCAGAGACTCCTATTATCCTTGTGAGAACATTCCTCAGGAGGAGAGGTACACAGGTGGCAATGGTTTTAAGTGAAGCTAATGAAAGGATCTAGTCCTCAGCAAGTTACCTCTTTGAGTCAGTAGATAACATAGTTAAGTAGTAATTATGAAAACACAGATTCTGGAGCCAAGCTATATGGGTTCCAATTCCAGCTCTGCCATTTACTTCCTGCATCATTTTTGACAGGTTAAGTAATTTCATCTCAGTTTCCTCTTCTGTAAAATAAGGCACAACCATAGTGTCGGCCCATAGCACAATTCTGAGAACTTAATTAATGTATCTAAAGTGCGCGCAACAGCATTTGGCCACAGCAAGTATTCTGCAAATGATTGCCACTGATAGAAATGACATTTTGCTTAACACCTGTGGACAAGGAGGAGGTAGTGTCATCCATGGGGAGTGAGAGGGACACTGGTGTTCATGGTAACATCCTGCCTTGGTGGTTATGGTATTCTCAAGCCCCCTGAGAGTTCATTCTCTAGTGTCAGACAGACCCAAATTGGAAAGGTGACCTCTTGTGCATGATTTTTGCTCAAGTTATTTCACTCCAAAGTCTCAAGGCACTTGGTGATAACATAGGAATAGCAGTATCTACCCCATAAAACTGTTGTGAGGATGAAATGGGATCCTGAATGTAAAATGGTTACTTCTATACTGGATTTTTGGAGATATTTTAAAGAGCTCTACCTTAGGCTTAACTGAATTTGAAGCTCACACCTTGACCGCTGCCCCACACTATCTCTGAGGGGCAAGGAAGCTACTGAACTGCCAAACTGTTCCACTGCCAAACCCCCGCTCTTAAACCTTGCTACCTCATTATATCCATCCACCGGTGCTGCTCTGGTTCTCACCCAGGACTCTCAGTGAGCGTCCTCATGATGACTTGTGAACATACAAATCCAACACTGTGCCTCCCTCAGATGCCATCTTTTGTTCTTTTTCCCTCTCCCTCTCATGTGTGACTTTAGTCATTCATATATTTACAAACACCTGTGATTTGCCAAACACAGGGAAGCCAAAGTCCCTGCCCTCATGGAGAAGATAACATTGAACTATGACAGGGAAAGGCAATATAGGGGGCTGGTTCAGGACACAGGCTGTGGAATTAGATCAACCTGGCGTTAAGCCCCAGTCCTCTTGTTCATTAGCTGTGTGTTGAACAAACTAGGTAATTGCTCTAAGCTTCAATTTCTGCTTTTGGGAAATGTGAATGCCAAAGTCCTCTTGAAACTGGAAGAATAACCCTCTTGTTGACCATCCACCTCGTATCTGGCTCTTAGAATTAGCTGCAGACCAAGAAAGGAAAATAAATCATCGTACTAGTTCCCCTTTGCTTACAGAGTCTGACAAGAGAGGGTAACTTGCTTTAAAATGTGATTAGTTAAAAAGGTTGGGGGGGGGAGTTATGTTTTCAAAGCTTTGGCCAATTTTTCTGTAATAAATGGTCACCACCACATTTCTGTCTTTTGAAAACACAAAGCAGTGAATCCCAATGGAGAATGAATTGTGCTTTACATCGTAATGTAAAGCTGTTTCTTCACTGTGAGCAGGTATCTTTTCATATCATGTTGCATTTAAGACATTTTTTTCCTCAAATTACACTTAAAAGGTAGTCAGTCTAAAAAGCACATTTTTTCCCTTGGAGTAGTGGTGTCCATCATGTGAATATGTGTATATGTGTGAGAGAATGAGAAAATGTAATCCAATAATTGCACACCTGAAAGCATGATTGAATAAGGAGACACACCTTCAGTACATGCTGGTAGAGGACCCTCAGAAGGGATCAGTACATGGAGTGAACAAGCTCCAGTGACCATATAATTTATGATCCACATCAGGAGCCATTTGAAAAGTAAATAGATTTGCTATTAATGATTATATTGGAATAATAGGTGTTAACTGCAGCTGTGTGGATGCAAACTGGAACATATAATCACTGCCAACGCTCCCTCGGAACTGTTCTGCTAAAGCCTGCCCTTGCTAACTATGGTGTTATTCTAGCCTAAATAACCAGGCTTTTGAAAATGTGCTGATCTGGGTCATTATGTCCTATGAAGTCTCGCATTGGGGTTGGGGGCGGGGGAGACTAAAATCCTAGTGATGAAGTTTTGGGGTGATGGTGCGGGGTTTGGAGCTGACGGCCAAGAAAGAATTTTTGAAGATGTCTTTGGTGCAAAAAGGTAATTTTATTAAAGCATGGGGACAGGACCCGTGGGCAGAAAGAGCTGCACTGGGGTTATGACAGGTAACTGATTACATGCACTCAGTTTGGGAGGGGGTTAGGGATAGAGTAGGTCTTTAGGGAATTTTGAAAGCAAGGTTTCCAAGACCTTGAGGGGGTAGCTGTTGTTAGGAAAACACCATTTATTATCATTTAGTAAAACCTTAGTCATGAGACCCTTCAGATCTGCATCAGAGGCCATAAACTTGGAGTATGATTGCCAGCATGTATCTTGGGGGAGTTCAGATAAAGGAAGTTTCCAAAGGAAGTTTTATATATTAAAGTAGACTTACAGGATCCTGGGGGTTGGGATAATGTTAAGCTAAGATTCTCTTTGGCCCCTAGCCAAGTGTCATCAGTGAGGCAGCTGAGCTCCTGGAAGGAGGTCACTCTGCCAGTTTCAAGGACTTGTCAATGGGCTGTAGGCAGAAAGGGAATTTAATTTTTCATTTACCTTGGTTCCCCACATCACCAGGCAAGCACTTAAACCCCTTTCCTTTGTTCTTGGGTAGCCAGGAGTATCCGAGGAATATCACACATATTCCACCTGGGGGGTGAGGGGTAGAGGGAATGCCGTTAGCCTGTACTTTGCCCTCAGCTTGCCCCACACTCCCTCATTATAGAAGAGACTAAAGTCAATTGGTAGGGAACAGGTTTTCCTACATGGGCATAGGGATTTTTACACTCTGAAAACTCAGCCACATGTTTTCTCTGAAAAGCCTAGATTATATTGGCTGGGCTTGAAGCCTCCCAGATACAACATAGGTGGTTTCCTCTTGCTCTGCATCTATGACATCTTCTTTTCCTTTGTTTTGTGACTACAGATATTAACCCCCAATATGATAACATCTCTATTCACGAAGGCATGCAGCCCAGTACTATGTCGATTTTAGACAAAACCTTATAACTGGAGGTATAAATAACATTGTGTTCAGAGGTGTGTTTCAGGACATCAAATACAGAAAGTTACGATATGTAAAATCATTAAATGCAAACAAAAACAATGTCAAGTATCCCAGAACATAATGTATGTGATTCCAAGCCAGAGGGCATATGGAACAAATGGCAGAAATTAGATTAAATTTGGGAGAGAAGGCACATAAGGTTGAGGTAGGATAAATGCTAACACACATACCTCTGTGAGGGCAGAGTATGTATCATAAATGCAAGAAACTAATAATACAGGGATATCATCAGGTCAACTACAGTCAATGCCCGTAAGAACCAAACATTTTATAATGTTCTTCAGCAGGCTGGAGAGCTTGTAGGTGGCGTTAGGAAGGGGAAGAGTGTGGAAAGTGGATGGCCAAGATGATCTTACGGTTCTCCTCAGCCTGACTGAACCTGAGACAGGCTTTGCCCAGACTGTATATCTCTGACCTCCCTTTTCTTACAAAACTTACTTTAGAAAATATGCACTTGTAGATTCTTTCTCTGCCTCTTTGAAATGTAAATCTTTTCCCAGACTTTTGCCCATTTTATAACCCAAGAATATCTTTCTCAAGGACCCTGGAGACATTCCTTTGAAATGCAACCATCAAGGAAGACAGAGCTTCTGTCTCCTAGTCTCTGTGACAGGTTAGGAGGCTAACTTTGATATTCACCAATTAGCAGACACAGATGGCCCCAGATAACCACATTGACCAGTCTCCCCAAATTGTCCTTGAATACTCTTCCACCAATTCACCCCACTATTTAAAAATCCCCCTGCCTTTTTTTGAGTTCATTCTTTCCATCCTTTTGCCATAGTCTTGAATAAAATCTTCCTTGCCACTTTTAAACAAGTGTCCAATACAATTTTTCTTCTATAGGGCTTAATGTAGAGCATCTGCTCGGACAGCTGAAAACATCATAAACTCTAAATTAAATTTGCTTGACTAGAACAACTGTGATTTCAGGGGCTCCAAAGGGCCTCCTCCTACCTTACTCTCCAAAAACAATCTCCTCACCAGTTTGCAGAGGAAAACAAAATTTTTCTAACAAAGAATCAGCCTCTCCTACAATCAGAGATAAAAGGCTGGTTGAGGTAATGCTTCAGTGTGAAGGCATTTCAGTAGTGGTGTAATCAGCCAATCAATAGGTATAAATGGGTCATTATGAGAGCCTTTCCTGTTTGGATTAAGGAGCAGGAAGCCTGAGAAGAATAGAAAGACAGGGGGCTGGTGGTGCAGAGGAGGAAAAAAGGCGGAAAAAATGAGGGCAAAGAAATTTCACAGGATTTACAGCTTCGCCTAGAGTCTGCCTCATCAACCTCCAACTGGTTTAGGATAAAAAGAAGTTGGGGGCTGAGGTATTTTTGCCATGCAGCTGCACACACAGGCAGCCACACTTGGTTTGATTAATGAAGATGTTCAGGGTTTGTTTTATTAAACACTTCTGACTTCTTGTAAAGTAGCTTCGATTTTAGAATATCACTGTACTTGAAATCTGACATTGTTTCTTCACTTTTCTTTCTATAGCATGCGTCAAATTAGCGTGTGTATGCACGTGTGTGCACGCGCGCACACACACGCACCACCATAGCCTCGGACAAGGCAAAAATTACCAATCTTCCTCCATTCCATTTATTGCTATATTGAAAAAAAAAAGCCCTTAGCAATAACATTAGAAATAAACTATATATATACACACACACACACACACACACACATACACACATACACACACACACACACACACATATATATATATATATATATGTATAAAGTCGTTAATAAAACTTTTAGGGAAAAATATTGTAACACAATTATATATTGATACAAAAAACTCAATAGATTTATGAAATAACCTACAATCGACGAAATAATTGAGCTAAGATAATAATAATTACAATTAAAAATCAGGAAGACCAGCAATTTTTACTTCTGTGCAGGAAGAGTTGCTAATAAAAGAAGTAAAAAATAGAAATTTATGAGATTTCATGCCATCACCAACCAGTAAAGCTCATAAAATTCTTCTAGATGTTTTTTTTCTCATACCTCCTGAACTGGGATATCCCTTAGGAAATGGGGAATTTGAGAATAAGGGGAATGTTGTGTTAGACATAATAGTGTAAATGACTACTGAAAACGTCAACATTTTCATGTAAATGTTTCCACCGAAAGGTACAAGCTTAAATTATAGGCCTAAAAACAAACAAACAAACAAACAAACAAAAAACCTTGCAAAGATTTCTCCATCTTTCGTTATTTAATCAGGTTTTAAACTCCTCTGTAATTAAAGAGACTCTTTAGAAGAGGTTTTAAGTAAAGTTGCCATTGTATGTGACACAGTATTTATGAGCTTAGGTGAAGCAAATATATTTATTTCCTATTTAAGATATTTAGCAAAGACTTGAAACCTACTTCCCCTAAGAACATTCCAAAGAGTTCTTTCATTGTCTCATAATGAAGAGCACAGCTGACATACAATTTTTTTTCCTGGAAGTTTTAGAATTTAATCTGAAAGCTTCAGGAAAACATTTATTTTTGGAGAATTTATGTTAAATTACTTTACATATTGAGTTTTCAACATACTATCACATCAAAGGGTCAGTAAGTTGTTTGAAAACTACTTATATAAAATACTGCTTACAGATCATTAACTATCTGATGGACAGCCCCAGGCAAGGAAGTCTGAAGTGCTTGGAGCCCAGGAAAGATCAATCAGAAATGTGAAAACAAACCCAGAAAAGGATATTATAAGGAATACAGAAATTAGTATTCATTTTACAGAGAATTGTTGAATAATGCCTCCCTATTTTGATTAAGACAAGTTCCTGTGAATAAGCTTTGATTTCACATGCCTAATTATACATGACAGAATCAAGTGTATTTCTGGTAATAAAATTAAGAGCTTGTGACAACTCCTCTTTTGTACCCCCAATGCGCTGAGGCAGTTATCAGATTCTATGGTAAGAACTGGCTTCCTCTGAGACAGACATTTCTTGCATTTGGCACAAAGTACGTGCTCAATAAAAACCTATTGACTTAAAATTAATGAACACTAAGCATATGCCAGACAAGAAGCCAACCAGGTATTCTCCACTTCCTGTCCCAGACATGATATTAATTACTTCATGAACAGAAAGCAACTTCGGAAAGGAAGTGGGCAAGAGGCTCTGCTCTTTAAACTAGTAAAGGAATAGATGGTTAATATTGTAAATTATTTTAAATATGACTAATTGGGACTTAAGTCCCAAGACAAAATCAACAAGAAAGACCTCAGTAAAAACTGCAAAATTCAACATTAGATTTTCTAAAGAAAATTCATTGCCATTAAGGAAGGTAAGAGGTATGCCTTTTAAGTATTTATATAGCCTAATGTTCCATTTCAAGGCTTGTATTAACAGTTCATTTAGTCAGAGGAGATTAATATATTGGTATTTTTCTTAAAATAACTCAAGACAATCCACTTTAGATCACGTATAAGTGGAAAACTAAATGGAAGCCAAAGGCATAAAAACAGCATGGAAAACAACATACTTTTGTCATCAAAGTTTGTTTGGATAGTCATGCTTCCTCCCGTGAGACTGAGACCTTTTCTGCAAAAGAGATGTAAAATAGGAAAGAAGGAAAGGTCATAATCTAATTCTTTTAGGTAATTTGGAAATAAGCCCACTCTATAGAGAAAAATATGAAAAGTGTAGAGAGAAGAGGATACTGAGTAAGAGGTCCAGGAGGATGTCTTAGTTTGGTCTGCTATGACAAAAATATAATAGACTGGGTGGCTTAAACAATGTACACTTGTTTTCTCACAGTTCTGGAGACAGATCTGGTGTCTGGTGAGAGCTCACTGCCCTGCTTGTAGACAGCTGCCGTCTCACTATGTACTCGCAAGGCTGAGAGAGAGAAGTCCTCTATCTTCAGTCTCTTACAATATGAGCACTGATCCCATTCATCTGGGCCCTGCACTCATGATCTAATTACCTCTCTCTCCTAATACCATCACTTTGAGGGCAAGGAACTTCAATCTATGAATCTGGGGGAGGAAGGGAGGGAAGGAGGACACAAGCATTCAGTGCACAACAGAGACTGCCTCCCACTTTAAGTCATGAAGCTTAGGTGACTGGGGAAGGCCTGAGAGGTAATTTTTCTTGCTCAAAGAGTGATCAACATAACAAAGAACTGTCAAGTATATTAAGTGCTATAAAAGAAGTCCCCTCAAAAAGGGGTGAGGCAGGAATCTTCTCTGGTCCTCATAGTGTATCAGATTGATGAAGGAGCCAAAGACAAGCTGAGGGCAAAGGAAAAGCTAACAGCCCCTCACACTCCCTATCCCCCAAGGTGTGATATTCCTCAGGCACTCCTAGTGCCTAAGAACAAAGGAAAGGGAAAAACAAATGGTTAACTGATAGAGATCACAGTCATGCAGGACACAGTCTCCATCAGTTTGCAACTGTTTTAATGATTTACAAGAAAAAAAAAGGCTATCTCCAGAAACCTGTAGACTCAGTTTCCTGGAGCCCTAACGTCACCCTACCCTCCATAGTGATGTGGGGAACAAGAAGAAAATGTAGATAAAACTAAATTTCTTTATAACCTGCAGCCCATTGACAAATACTTGAGACAGGCAGAGTATAACATTTCTCTAGCAACTCCCTACTGTCCTAATGTTAATGCTTTGCTAGAGGGAAAAACAACAGAGCTTGACAACAGCTAAGCATCCTTATGTCAGGAGTCCTCTTTAGCATATGAAAGTCCTTATGGAAACCTCTCTTCTGCCTCTACCTCCCCCAACTCCATAGTGCACAATCAGTCACTCCTTACAGCCCCAGTGTCACTCTTTCTGCCCACAGGTCTTGCCCCCATGCTTTAATAAAATCACCTTTTTGTGCCAATGTCTCAAGAATTCTTTCTTGGTCATCAGCTCTGGACCCCCACCATCACTCCCCAACTGCAAAAAGATCAGAAGTGAGAAGAACCCTCGAGTTTCACTGGCAGAATGTTATCCTACTGGAAGTGGTTCCAAACCACAGTTTGGGAAGAGAGTTTATGGAGAGAATTTCTCACAGTCCAGTACAGGGGGAGAGAATATGTTACAGATATAAGTATGCAGTGTTCAAGAATTTTTTGTTGTCAAAAGAATAAAATTAGGTTTGAATGTATCCCTAACTCTAATCAAACTAAATGGGGACTTCAATATGTCTTAAAATATCTCCCCCATTTTTCAAAAAATTGTATTTCAAATTTATGTTATGTACAAGGGAAGCTTTATGTATTTAGTCTTTCTTAAATTCCCTCATTTTTAATTATTTACTTTTATCTTTCCTTGTTTAATTTCATTTTCTGACTCTTAAGGAAAGAATCAAAGGAAATGAACATTTTACTATAGTGTAGTTTTTCTATGCTACAAAAGCCAAGATTACTTCTACTTGTTGGCAATGGAATAATAACTGTAAATATAAAAGTGCACCTCTCATGCCATTTTGCAGTCCGTGAAGTATCAATTATGCCTTGAACTTTGTGTAAGAATTAGGATATAATATGTCCACACTTTTAGTATATGAGCAAGTTTGTATTATATTGTTTATTGACTCTAACATATTGACACAGATACAGGCAAAAAATCAATGCCACACACACACACACACACACACACACGTGGCTCCTCTCAAAATCCTACATAAGAAATATTGGAAATAAGATATAATTATCAATAAAAAAGAAGAGATATTGGACATGTGAGAAAATTAAAAATTGAGCACAAACCAGGAAAAAAGTGCTTTACCAAAACATATGTTTATAAGAGGGTTGAAGTCTTAAAGATACTTTTCAAGTTAGAAGCTATATATGTCATATTGCCAAAATGTGTTATTGTAGCACTGAGATAAAAGCATGCATAAGGTTTACTTTCATCTGTAAGCTTCTGCAATAGTTACTCATATGTAATTTATTTGCAATGAGTATTTTTTTTGCATATTGTGATCTATATGAGATCCTTTTCCTCAACTGATACTGTAAAAACCCAAATATTAACGTTAGGAAGAGTCCAAAAGTGCAAAATACATTTCTTATCTTATTTCTCATATAACTTATCTCATATAAACTTCATAACTACATATCAGCAGGGAAAGCTGTCACCTTACACTTTTGGAAACTGAGGATCAGAGAGGTTTAGCAACTTGTTCAAGGTCATATCATTTATAAATGATAGAGCCGGGACTGAAGCTCAGGTCTTCAGATGCCAAATCTTACTTTTATATAATTTGAAATGATTCATTTATTAAATGGCCAGATATTTGTTATAAGCCCTATACTAATTGTGTCATAATTAAAGTTACTTTAAAATTTTTAGGTGACCAAAGAATTAGTTTCATGCTTTCTTCAAAGGAAACAAATTCCCATTCTAAGAATAGTTTGATCCCTATGAGAATCACATATAGGATGAATTATTAAACTAAAAAAACACAACAAAACAAAACTAGGGAGGAGAAGCCCAGATGGGGCCTAGCTGATGCCATGATGCCTAGAGTTAAGGAGACACAGTTGTGAGAAAAAGTAGCTAGAGTTCACAGAGCAGTTTACCAGAGAGGACAGCTATACAGAGAGAGAACTTGAATATTCAGCAGAGTACTGATACCACATGCTTCTGAGAAAATTCTCTGAAGCAAGGGAAATACTCAAAAGGATTCAAAGAAACAGTCGCCAGAGACCACACAGGACTGGGAGTTGTAGGTGTAAAGTATGTGGGTATAAAGTATATTTAATTGCAGTTTCTGAAAGAAAGGAGAGAGAGGTTGGGAGATAGAAAAAAATATTACAACATTTATAAGAACTAATGGATAAAAATCCCCCAAAGTTGATAAAAGTATATATAAACTCACAGATCCAAAAAGTTCACCAAACACCAAGCACAAGAAATATGAAAAAACTGCATTAAGGAATATATTCTTACAAAATGAAAAACGTTGCCAGAGGAAAAAGTCTCATTAGGTACAAAGGAACAAAGATGAGGATATTAGCAGATTTCACACTAGAAATAATGCAAATGAGAAGTAGATTTCACACTAGAAATAATGCAAATGAGAAGTAGTGGCACAACATCTTTTCACAGGTGAAAGACAAAAACTGTACACCATAATTCTATACCCAACAAAAATATCTTTTAAAACTGAAGGCAGAATACACACATCATTTGACATAAAACTATTAGAATAATTCATCACCAGCAGACCTACACCACAAGAAATGTTAAAGGAAGTCCTTTAGACATAAGGAAAATGATACCCAGTGGAAAAATGGATCTATACCAAGGAATAAGAATCCTGGATGTGGTATTATGTGGAAAATATGTAATGTTTTCTGATAATTCAATTCTCTTCAAAAGATAGTTGACTTCTAAAGCAAAAATAATAATAGTGTGGTTTGAGGTGTATACAACAAATGAAGGAGTAAAATATATAACAACAATAGCACAGAGACCAAAGAGGGAGAAATAGAAGTACATTACTATAAGATTTTAAACTGTACATGAAGCAGCATAATATTACTGTCAGATAGACTGTTATCTTAAAGATGTGTACTGTATACTCTAAAGCAAAATAAGAACTATAAGACAGTTACAATTAACAAGCCAAATAAGATATGCTAGAATTGTAAAACTTAATCCAAGAGAAGTGAGGAAAAAAAGGAATGAAGAGCAGATAGAAGAAAACAAAGAACAAGATCAGTGATTTAAACTTAAACATACAAATAATCTACATTAAATAAAGTAGTCTGAATGCTCTGAGAGGCAGAGATGATGAGATTAGGTAAAACCACAAGACACAACTATTTCCTGCCTATAAGAAATCAACTATAAATAATGAAGACATAAATAGGTCAAAACAAAAGGATAGAAAAAGAGACACTATGCAAATACTACACTAAAAACTTGGTTGTGACTATTAATTTCAAATAGTGTTGACTTCAGGGCAGAGAATATTAACAGGGATTTAAAAAAGAATACTAATGGATAAAGAGATCAGCTCATCAATAGGATATAACGATCAAGTTACAGAAAGCATGTTATCTGGCCACATGGAATGGAATTAGAAGTCAACTACAGAGCTATCTAAAAATTGCCCAAATATTTGGAAACAAAGTAACACCCTTTAAATAACTCATGGGTCAAAGAAGACATCAAAAGGGGCGCCTGGGTGGCTTAGTTGGTTAAGTGTCCAACTTCAGCTCGGGTCATTATCTCATGGTTCCTGGGTTTGCATCCTGCTTGGGCTTTGAGCTGACAGCCCAAAGCCTGGAGCCTGCTTTAGATTCTGTGTCTCCCTCTCTCTCTCTGCCCCTCTTCTGCTTGTTCTCTCTCTCTCTCCTCTCTCTCTTTCTAATAAATAAATAAATACTTTAAAACATTAAAAAAAAGATATCAAAAGGGAAAATAAAACATGTTTTTAACTAAAAATATATCAAACATATGTCATTATTGTTAGGATGTCCTTGGAACCACAGTGGAGGGGACGGCCATCTTGCCAGCACAACCCAATGAAAAGCCCCTAGTAGCATGCCAGAATGGAGGTCAACCAATCACTGAGTGACAGCACGACCTGAAGTGAAAAAGGCCCTCCCGGACCTAAACCCAGAACCGCTGCAGCTTAAAAACCCCACCCCACCACACCTGGGCGCAACTTCCCTGACTCCTCTCTCTCTCTCTCCCTGAGTCACAGAACCTCGCCCCAGACCTTAGTTCCTGATAAAGCCTTTGACTGCTAAAATTTTTTTAGCCTCTGACTCTTATCTTTACCCTGCCTTAACGCCTGACCCTAACATTTGGTGCCGAAACCCGGGGGAGGTAGTAGCTCGCCTCCCTTGTCTGAGCTCCCTCCTCGCCAAGCCAGACGCCAACCACCCTACTCCCAAGAGCCTACAGGAGCCGGTAAGTAGGACAGACCCCTCCTTCCCTCCTCCAACTATGGCTGACACCCACGAGAGATGTCTTGCAAGTCAGTCTCCTTTCCTCCGCACGCCGCAAGGCCCACACGCCAATAGGCCCCTTATTGCAGCATGAGGGGCACCTCGCCCTGCCATGCCAATGGGGAGTAACAAGTCTAAACTGCCTTGATCTCTTACCCCACTCCAATGTCTGTTAAAAAACTTCCAGCTCCTGGGCTTACAAGGAGAACTTTGTCGTAACCGACTCATCTGCCTTTGCACCGTAGTCTGGCCTCAGTACAAATTAGATAATGATTCTCAATGGCCACCTGAGGGGTCTTTACAATACCAAATCTTAACCGATCTGGACAATATCTGCCATCGGTGGGGAAAATGGGGAGAAATACCCTACGTCATGGTCTTTTGGGACCTCAGGTCTCGCCCCAACCTATGTTCCTCCTGCCCCTCTGCATGCATGCTCCTTGCCTGCCCACAACCCCCCAACGACCCCACCTCACCAACTTCCCTGATCTCCGACCCATTAGAGGATCTAGCCATGACGCCCACGGGTCCCTCGCCCCCCTCCATACTCCCAACCCCCAGCCATCCCGCCCTCGCCTCCCATATCATCCCAAACTCGTGCTCAGGCCCCTCCCAGCGAACAGACCCCAGCGGCCATCTTACCTCTCCGTGAGGTGGCAGGACCTGAAGGCCTGGTTCCATTCACGTCCCCTTCTCCCTCCAAGACTTATCCGCCATCAAAAAGCGGCTAGGGTCATTCTCGGCTGACCCCACCCAATACATTAAAGAATTCCAATACCTTGCCCGAGCCTACAGTCTCACATGGCATGACATCCATGTAATCCTCACCTCTAGCCTCACCCCTGAGGAGAGGGAGCGCATCCAGGCCACAGCCAGAGAACATGCAGACCAAACCCACATGGCCGACCCCACTATGCCTGTAGGGGTCAATGCTGTCCTGGTGGCCAACCCCGAGTGGAATTACCAACATGCAGGCAATGGTCACTGGCACCGGGACCAGATGATCCAGTGCCTACTAGCAGGCATGAGGGCAACCTCAAACAAATCAGTAAACTTGAACAAACTTCAAGAAATAATACAGGACCCCAATGAAAACCCTGCAGCCTTCCTTAGCTGGTTCACAGAGGCACTTACCCAGTATACCAGACTAGACCCTACCACCCCCGCCGGGGCCACAGTATTGGCCACCTATTTTATATCCCAATCTGCCCCTGATATTCAAAAAAACCTAAAAAAGGCCAAAGATGGTCCTCAAACCCCTATGGCCGACTGGTAAAGATGGCTTTTAAAGTTTTTAATGGCCGAGAGGAAGCTCAAGAACAATGGCGATAGGCCCGTCTCCAACAAAAGGTACAATTATAGACCCAAGCCTTGGTAGCTGCCCTGAGGCCAGCCACAATAAAGCCCTCCAGACCACGGCCCCCTCCGGGGCCTTGCTTTAAATGTGGCCAAGAAGGCCATTGGTTTCGTCAGTGTCCCCATCCCCAAAAGCCTACCAGTCCATGCCCATTGTGCCAACAAATGGGCCATTGGAAATCCGACTGTCCTAACCCAAGGGAGACAGACTCGTGACGCCTCCACATGGCAAGCTTCACCCCGATTGGACTCTGCCTTCCAACTGCTGGAGATGGAGGATGATGACAGACGAGGCCCAGACTCAGTAACTCCGGTGACCCACGCTGAGCCCAGGGTAAAATTCCAGGTAGCGGGTAAGTCCATCTCCTTTCTGTTGGACACGGGAGCTACCTATTCCATCCTGCCGAGCTATTCCAGCCCCACCACGCCATCCTCTGTTTTGGTCATGGGTATAAACGGCATCTCCTCCATTCCCCCATGCACCGGTACTCACCTGCTGCCTGGATGGCTTCCACTTCTCCCACTCCTTCCTAGTCATCCCCACCTGCCCCTTCCCCCTGTTGGGCTGAGACATCCTCAATAAATTAGGAGCCTCTATACACCTACCAGCTATCTGCCCCTCTCCCTCCCCCACTCATCTCCTACTGACTGTTATCACAGACAACACAGACCACAACCTTAACCCACACGCAGACCTCCCAGTAAACCCAATCATATAGGATATGTCCACCCCGACGATCGCCACCCACCACCAACCTGTCCTCATTAGACTCAAAAATCCATTGCAATTCCTGTCTAGACCCCAATACCCAATCTACCACAACCACTGACTAGGCCTAAAGCCCATCATCGATCGCCTACTCAAGGAAGGCCTCCTAATCCCATGTCACTCCCCCTGCAACATCCCGATCTTGCCTGTAAAAAAGCCTAATGGCTCATATAGACTAGTACAAGACCTTCGAATAATCAATGAAGCAGTAAGCCCTATCCACCCAGTAGGGCCCAACCCATACACCCTCCTCTCCCAAATTCCCCCATCCACAACCCATTTTACAGTGTTTGATCTCAAAGGTGCCTTTTTCACTATTCCCCTACATCCTGAATCCCAATTCCTCTTTGCCTTCACGTAGCAAAATCCAGTCACCTCTTTGGCCTGCCAACTCACATGGACGGTACTTCCCCAGGGGTTCCGTGATAGTCCCCATCTCTTTGGGCAAGCCTTGGCCAGGGATCTCCTCAAAGCCCCACTCTCTAGTCACTGTACTCTACTACAATACGTAGATGACCTTCTACTATGTGGAACCTCTTTCAACCACACCAAACAAGATACAATCCATATCCTAAACTTCCTGGCTAACCTGGGGTATCGAGTCTCCCCACACAAAGCCCAAATCTGTACTAGCACAGTCACATTCCTGGGAGTCTCACTCACACCTACCACCAAGACCCTAACCCAAGACCATCTCCAAGCCCTCCAGACCCTGTCCCCACCTACTAATCCTCTCCTTCCTGGGTTTAGTGGGCTTCTTCAGGCACTGGATCCCTAGCTTTGCTGTACACGCAGCCCCCCTATACAAAGCAGCTAAAGAAACCCCTCAAGGCCCACTCTCCAGCCTGGGATCGGTAGCAAGGGCTTTCCAACAGCTGGTCACATCTCTAGTCACTCAACCAGTCCTTTCCCTCCCCAATGTTTCAAAGCCTTTCGTCTTATACACAGATGAAAGGGCTGGAATTGCAACAGGGCTCCTAGCCCAACCTTGTGGCCCCAAGTTACAAGCTGTCGCCTACCTCTCTAAACAACTGGACCCTACTATCAAGGGGTGGCAACCCTGCCTCAGAGCACTTGCATCGGCTGCCACCCTAACCAAAGAGGCACTCAAACTTACCCTACACTGCCCCCTAACGGTACTCTCATTGCACCGTCCATCTGATCTCCTTACACATAAGGCCTTGGCGCTCCTCTCCCCATCACGCACACAATTGTTCCACCTGCTCTTTATTGAAAATCCTGAAATATCTCTCCAACTCTCCCCCAGGCTCAATCCTGCCACCCTACTCCCACAAATTGACCCCAAAGACACTTCACAGCCACCCTTCCACTCCTGCACTGAATTTATAGACATTCTCTCCAAACCTCCATCTAACTTAAAAGACCTTCCTCTCACTTCCCCCAATCTCACCCTATTTATAGATGGTAGCTCACTAGTTGACTCCCAAGGCCACCAACAAGCAGTGTACGCTGTAGTTACATTAAACCAAACCCAAGAGGCCCAGACACTACCCATGGGAACCACATCCCAAAAGGCTGAACTCACAGCTCTCGCTAGGGCTCTCCAATTGTCCAAAAATAAGAGAGTCACAATATACACAGACTCAAAATACGCTTTCCTTATTGCACATACACACTCCCACTTATGGGAAGAAAGAGGATTCCTCACAACGAAGGGTACCCCCATCATCAACGGGCCACTCATCACAAAACTCCTTGAGGCCCTCAAACTCCCACAAGAGGTGGCCATTGTCCATTGCAAAGGCCACCAACCCCTAACCACAGAGATAGCTATAGGAAATCACAAGGCTGACAACACCGCCAGAAAAACAGCTCTGTCTCAACCCAGTTCCTATGGGCATCCTCACCGACGATACAACTCCCGACTACACCCCAGATGAACAAAAACAATACACGGCCCATCCCGATGCCCATACCAATGCAGGCTGGACCATGTTAGGCCCCCGACTGGCCCTCCCAAATAACCTAGCCCCTTCCCTACTAACAAAAATCCACAAAACTCTACACAGTGGGCTGGAGGCCACCTTCTACTTCCTTGAGCCCATTATGTACCATCCCCACCTACAACAACTGATCACCAAAACACACCAACAATCCACCACATGCGCCGCAGTCATCCCCCAAGGAGGAATTAGGCACCCAGGCCCCACTTATCAGATGTGGGGCCATCTCCCGGGCGAAGACTGGCAAATAGATTTTACTCACACGCCAAAACACAAAAAATTACGGTATCTCCTTACTATAAGTGACACCTTTACAGGGTGGATAGAAGCCTTCCCCACCTCATCTGAAGGGGCCTCCACAGTGGCTGAGATCCTACTCAAGGACATCATCCCTCGCTTTGGTCTACCAAGAAGGATACACTCTGACAATGGGTCTGCTTTCATCTCAGCAGCCACCCAACAGGTCTCCAAAGTTTTAGGCATTACTTGGGAACCACATACCATACCACCCCCAATCTTCAGGTAAGGTTGAAACGGCCAATGGCCTCATAAAAGACATCTCACTAAACTCTCCATAGAGGCTCAGCTTTCTTGGCCTCAACTCCTGCCTATAGCACTCACCCGACTCTGAGCCGCTCCCCAAGGACCCACAGGCCTCAGCCCATTTGAACTCCTGTACAGGCGACCCTTCCTGCTACCCCAACCCATACCAAAAGATCCTCCTCCTTTGGCTGCCTATCTTCCTTACCTTAGCCTGCTCTGCCACCTGATCCGACAGCACGCTGACCTCATTCTACCAGCTCCCACCAATCTCTCCTCTCCCCCAGTATCTGTAAACCCAGGAGACTCGGTACTCCTTCGAGTAAGACAAAAACCAACCCTTGCCCCCCGATGGAAGGGTCCCTACATGGTCATACTCACAACCCCCACGGCTGCTAAATTATTGGGCCATACCCCGTGGGTTCACACCTCCAACCTCAAGCGGGCCCCCCCCCCTTTACTCCCCATACCAGAAGAGTCGTGGACCTCCCAACCAACTGGCCCCCTCACCCTCAAACTAACTGGACAAACCCCTTCATGACTGACCCTTCCCCTCAGTTCTCCACCTTCACAATCACGATACTACATGAGCTACAACTCTCCCACCCATCCGACCCTACACCTTCCCCTCATTCCTCTCCTGGGTCTCTGACTGTTGGCTTCAGGGAACTCTCTCTGATTTCTCCCCTGCTGAAATCTCCTTCTTTACCTTTTTGCTAACCATACTTATATATCATGATGATACTCCCCCTGTTACTCCTCCTTAACATCTTCCCCCTTATACCCTCACAGCCCTCCTATAGGTGGATTTTTTATCTATCCGAAACTTTTAATGGACACACCTCTATCATATCCTCTGCCCCTTTCCCCCTTGTTGGGTGCCAAAATCAAGTTACCTTTAAATTTCCCTCCTTCAACCCTCTCTGAGCCTCTGCACATTTGCTTTTTATATGACCCCGCCATTTGCTTTTTATATGACCAAACCGACAACAAATGCTCCCAAACCTCCCCCCCCCCAATATGGGGGATGCCCCTATTACTATTGTAACATACACTGGCTCAACCAATACTGTTTCACAGGAACAAAGACGGGCTGCTTCTGCTTGAGAAATGGCAACTTTACCCTTACTATCCCTGATCCATGGGATATCTGCTGGCAAACTGGAACAAGGGGCAAACTGTATCAGAACGGCCATCACTCTAACCCCGTCTCCTCTTTAACCATCTATCGATCCTAGGAACCCTCAATGGCTCCTTCCCTCTCCAACCTTAACGATCTTACCCAAACAATCACAGACCAAGAAAACCAGCTCAACACCCAACTACAAACACCCCCACACAACATCGCTTCTCATGGCTTACACTAATCAGACAAGGAGCGATCCTGCTTAATCACTAAGGCTTAACTAACCTGTCACACTGCTTTCTTTGCACATCCCTCCAGCAGGATCCAGTAATAGCCGTCCCATTACCCACCCCCTTTCCCAATGCCACTAACTCCATCAATCACCCCAGAAGTCAAATCTTCCCACAGGTTCCCATCCTCACTGAGACCCCTCAATACAACACATCTCACCCGACATGCTACTCTTCTCATGCCTCCCCAACTTGCCCCTCCCCCTTGCCTATGCCTAGCCACAATCCCTCCCCCTCCCAGGGGGATTCTATTGGTGTAATGGCACAGCTTATAAACAAGTACCAAAACGCCTCTATCTGCCCCCCAGTCACCATCATCCCCCAACTCACCCTATACGGACAGGAAGAACTCCATCAACTCCTCAAACTCTGTCTCCAAAAACGAGCCGTTTTCCTCCCACTGATGGTCGGACTATCCCCGGCCACCTCCCTATTGGCCGCTGGGGTGGGGACCAGCTCCCTAATACACTCCATTAGCTCCTCCAAGGATCTGTCAGACAGGCTTCCAATCGCAATAGAAGCCTCAGCAACCTCCCTATCCGCCTTACAAAGGCAGATTAACTCCCTAGCACAGGTCACTCTACAAAACCGATGGGCCCTAGATCTCTTGACAGCAGAAAAAGGGGGAACATGTTTATTCCTGAGAGAGGAATGTTGCTACTACCTCAATGAATCAGGCTTAGTCGAAACCAATATAGAACACCTAAAGGAAATCCAAAAACCTCTATTCGCCTGCCCAGGATCCTCAGACCCCCTAACCCCCCTCCTAACTTGGCTCCTCCCCATAGTCACCCCACTAGTTGCTATCTGTATAATACTTATGCTTTTACCTTGTTTTCTCCATTTCGTATGAAAACAAATTCATGAAGTTTCCCAGGTTGCATTTCACCAGATGGTGGTCTGGCCATATTCCCGCATTCCAACCTCAGACCCCACATACCATAACGTCGCCCTTACACCCACAGGAAGCAGCCAGATCAGATCCGTCACCCATTATCACCAATAAGAGATTGGAATGTTAGGATGTCCTTGGAACCACAGTGGAGGGGATGGCCATCTTGCCAGCGCAACCCAACAAAAAGCCCCTGGTAGCGTGCCAGAACAAATTGGAGGTCAAACAATCACTGAGTGACAGCACGACCTGAAGTGAAAAAGGCCCTCCCGGACCTAAACCCAGAACCGCTGCAGCTTAAAAACCCCACCCCACCACACCTGGGCGCAACTTCCCTGACTCCTCTCTCTTTCTCTCTCCCTGAGTCACGGAACCTCGTCCGAGACCTTAGTTCCTGATAAAGCTTTTGACTGCTAAAATTTTTTAGCCTCTGACTCTTATCTTTACCCTGCCTTACGCCTGACCATAACAATTACATATTTGCCCCAATTCAGAAAATGTACAAAACAAAGAGAGAACCCTAAGGTACACTAGGGACTTTGGATGATTATGATGTGTCAATGTAGATTTAACCTTGGTGGAAAAGTACCGTTCTGGGGAATGTTGATAATAGGAGAGGCTATGCAAGTGTGGGGGCAGTGAGTATATGGAAATTCCTTTATCTCTCTCTCGGTTTGCAGTAAACATAAAACTGCTCTAGAAAAAACTGTCTTTAAAAACAACACCAATCTGTTCTCTGTATATATGAGCTTTTTGTTTTGTTTTTAGATTCCACCTACAAACAAAATCATATGGTATTTGTCTTTCTCTGTCTGACTTATTTCACTTAGAATAATACCCTCAAGATCCACCCACGTTGTCACAAATGGCAAAATTTCATTCTCTTTTTTATGGCTAAATAATATTGCATTTTTCTACGTATATACCACATTTGCTTTATCTATTCATCCATTAATAAAACTAAGGTCGTTTCCATATTGTGGCTATTATAAATAATGCTGCAATAAAAATGGAGTGCATATATATTTTTAAGTTAGTGTTTTCATTTTCTTCATATAAATACCCAGAAGTGGAATTACTGGGTTGTAGGGTAGTTCTATTTTTAAAATTTTTAAGGAACCTCCATACTTTTTTTTGCCAGAGTTGCTGTACCAATTTACATTCCCATCAACAGTGCACAAGGGTCCCCCCATCTCTCTACATCCTCTGCAATACCTTTTATCTCTTATCTTTTTGATAAGTTACTGTAACACGTGTTTAAGGTAGTATCTCGTTATGGTCTTAATGTGCATTTCTCTGATGAGTAGTGATGTTGAGCATCTTTTTCACATACCTATTGCCCTCCTGTATGTCTTCTTTGGAAAAACGTCTATTTGGATCCGCAGCTCACTTTTTAATCAGATTTGTTAGTATAGTTAATAATACTCTATTGCACGTATTTTTTAAATGTTTATTTTTGGTAGTGCATGAGTAGAGGAGGGGCAGAGAATGAGGGGAACAGAGGATCCGAAGTGAGGTCTGTGCTGACAGCAGCGAGCCTGATGCAGGGCTAGAACTCACCAACCATGAGATCATGACCTGAGCTGAAGTCAGATCTCAACGGACTGAGGCACCTGAGTGGCCTATTTTCTATTTTCTATTGAAAATTTTAAAGTCACTAAGAAAGTAAATCTTAAAAGTTCTCAACACACATACACATACACAAAAGTTCTCATCACAAAGAAAAAGATTATAATCGTATAGCAATGAAAGTTAACTTGGGCTCTTTGTGATGATCATTGCACAATCTATAAATATCAAATCATTATGTTGTTTATCTGGAAATAATATAATGTTATCTGACAATTATATCTCAGTAAAAAAAATTCAATTGAAAAAATCAAATAATACGCAAATTTTCTGGTCACAACTGAATTAAATTAGAAGTCAACATTAGAGAGCTATCTAGAATTACCCAAATTTATTTGAAAAAAATACATTTCTAAATAACTCATGAGTCAAAGAAAATATCAAAAGAGAAAATAAAACTTGTTTTTTACTGAATTTTAAATTAAAACAAAACATAATCTATCAAATTTTATGGGATGCTGGGAAACTTATAACACTAAGCACCTATATTATAAAAGAATAAGGATCTCAAATCAATGACCTCAGCTTCCACCTTAAGGAACAATAAGAAGAAAGGAAAATTAAGACCAAAGTAAGCAAAACAAAGGAAATAATAAAGATTAGAATTAAAATTAGTGAACTAGAAAATATAAAAACAATAGAACGTATCAATAAAACCAAGAGCTAATTCTCTGAGCAGTTTGATAAGATTTATAATCTTCCACCCTGGGCTATCAGGAACAAATGTGAGGGGGGAAAAATTACCCAAAACAAGAATGAGAGAAATAAGAACACTATTGTTTTTATAGATATTAAAAAGGGAAAAATAAAGATATTAACTTCATACCAATAATTTTAACAATTTATATGAAATGGACAAACTCCTTAAAAAATACCAACTGCCAAACCTTACTCAAGAAAAACTGAATATGGGGCACCTGGGTGGCTCAGTCGGTTGAGCGTCTGACTTCGGCTCAGGTCATGATCTCGCGGTCCGTGAGTTCGAGCCCCGCGTCAGGCTCTGTGCTGACCGCTCAGAGCCTGGAGCCTGTTTCAGATTCTGTGTCTCCCTCTCTCCTGACCCTCCCCCGTTCATGCTCTTTCTCTCTCTCAAAAATAAATAAACGTTAAAAAAAATTAAAAAGAAAAACTGAATAACCCAAATAGCCCATATCTGTCAAAGAAACTAAATTTTTAATGAACCACCTTCCCATGAGAACTCTATGACTGGATGGCTTTACTTATTAATTCTACAAAACATTTAAGGAAGAAATAATACCAATTCTTCCAAAACTCTTTCAGAAAACTGAAGAGGGGGACTACTTCTCAACTCATTCTATGAGGCCTTCATTACCCTGATAACAAAGCCAGTAAAAACATTATAAAAAAGGACAGAAAGTTATAAAACACACACACACACACACACACACACACACACACACAAACTATTCTTCATGAACACAGATCCAAGAATTCTAAATAAAATTTTAGTAAAAAAAAAAAAATCTAACAATATATAAAAATGATAATATAGAGTGATGAAGTGGGGTTTATCTTAGGAATTCATGGTTTAACATTTGAAAAATAAAAATCTGCCATATTAATAAACTAAAAAAAAATGATTTCAATAAATACAGAACAAGCATTTAACAAAATCCAGTATCCATAATAAAATCTCACAACAAATTATGAATAGAAGACAACTTCCTATCCTTGATAAAGAATATTTATGGAAAACCTACAGCTGTCATACTTAACTGTGAAAGATTAATTATTTTCTCTCTAAAATCAGTAGCAAGACAAAGATGTCCCATTTTCATCACTTCTACTGAACATTTTACTAGAAGTTCTGGATAGTTCAATCAGACAAGATAAAGAAATAAAAGGCATCCAGAATGGAATGGAATAAATAAAACTATTTGCTGACAATATGATCACCTATGTAGAAAACCCTCTGGAATCTAGAAAAAAGATACTAGAACTGAGTGAGTTTAATCAGGTTACAGAGTATAAAGTTAATATACAAAAATAAGTTGTACTTATATATATGAGCAACAAACAATTAGAAACTGAAAATGTTTTATGAGCAATTATATGCCAATAAAATGGGCAATCTAGAAGAAATGGAAAAATTCTTAGAAACATATACACTACCAAAACTGGAACAGGAAGAAATAGAAAATTTTAACAGACCGATAACCAGTAAGGAAATCGAATTAGTAATCAAAAATTTCCCAAAAAACAAGAATGCAGGGCCAGATGGCTTTCCAGGGGAAATCTATGAAACATTTAAGAAAGAGCTAACACCTATTCTCTTGAAGCTGTTCCAAAAAATAGAAATGGAAGGAAAACTCCCAACCTCTTTCTATGAAGCCAGCATTACCTTTATTCCAAAACCAGACAGAGACCCCACTAAAAAGGAGAACTATAGACCAATTTCCCTGATGAACATGGATGTAAATACTCAACAAGATATTAGCCAACAGGCTCCAACAATACATTAAAAAAAAAAATTCACCATGATCAACTGGGATTTATACCTGGGATGCAGGGCTGGTTCAATATTAACAATTAATAATTAACGTGATTCATCACATCAATAAAAGAAAGGACAAGAACCATATGATCCTCTCAATAGATGCAGAGAAAGCATTTGACAAAATGCAGCATAACTTCTTGATAAAAACCCTCAAGAAAGTAGGGATAGAAGGAGCATACCTTGAGATCATAAAAGCCATATATGAATGACCCAACACTAATATCATCCTCAATGGGGAAAAACTGACAGCTTTCCCCCTAAGGTCAGGAACAAGACAGAGATGTCCACCTTTACCACTGTTATTCAACATAGTATTGGAAGTCTTAGCCTCTGCAATCAGACAACACAAAGAAATAAAAGGCATCCAAATCGGCCAGGAGGAGGTCAAACTTTCACTCTTCGCAGATGACATGATATTCTATATGGAAAACCCAAAAAATTCCACCAAAAAGCTGCTAGAATTGATTCATGAATTCAGCAAAGTTGCAGGATATAAAATCAATGCACAGAAATCAGTTGCATTCCGAGACACCAACAATGAAGCAACAGAAAGAGAAATCAAGGAATCGATCCCATTTACAGTTGCACCAAAACCCATAAGATACCTGGGAATAAATCTAACCAAAGAGGTGAAAAATCGATACACTGAAAACTATAGAAAGCTTATGAAAGAAATTGAAGAAGACACACATACAAAAAAGGAAAAAGATTCCATGCTCCTGGATAGGAAGAACAAATATTGTTAAAATGTCGATACTGCCCAAAGCAACCTACATATTCAATGCAATCCCTATCAGAGTAACACCAGCATTCTTCACAGAGCTAGAACAAACAATCCTAAAATTTGTATGGAACCAGAAGAGATCCCGAACAGCCAAAGCAATCTTGAAAAAGAAAACCGAAGCTGGAGGCATCACAATCCCGGACTTCAAGCTGTATCACAAAGCTGTAATCATCAAGACAGTATGGTACTGGAACAAGAACAGACACTCCGATCAATGGAACAGAACAGGGAACCCAGAAATGGACCCACAAACATATGGCCAACTAATCTCTGACAAAGCAGGAAAAAATATCCAATGGAAGAAAGACAGTCACTTCAGCAAGTGGTGCTGGGAAAACTGGACAGCAACATGCAGAAGAATGAACCTAGACCACTTTCTTACACCACACACAAAAATAAACTCAAAATGGACAAAAGACCTAAATGTAAGACAGGAAACCATCAAAATCCTTGATGAGAAAGCAGGCAAAAACCTCTCTGATCTTGGCCGTACAACTTCTTACTCAACACATCTCCGGAGGCAAGGGAAACAAAAGCAAAAATGAACTACTGAGAACTCATCAAAATAAAAAGCTTCTTCACAGCAAAGGAAACAATCAGCAAGACTAAAACGCAACCAACAGATAAAAAGCATATCAAACTCAACACCCAAAAAACAAATAATCCAGTGAAAAAAGTGGCAAAAGACATGAATAGCCACTTCTCCAAAGAAGACATCCAGATGGCCAAGCAACACATGAAAAAATGCTCCACATCACTCATCATCAGGGAAATACAAATCAAAACCACAATGAGATACCACCTTACACCTGTCAGAATGGCTAACATTAACAACTCAGGCAACAACAGATGTTGGCGAAGACGCAGAGAAAGAGGATCTCTTTTGCATTGTTGGTGGGGATGCAAGCTGGTGCAGCCACTCTGGAAAACAGTATGGAGGTTCCTCAAAAAACTAAAAATAGAACTACCCAACAACCCAGCAATTGCACTACTAGGCATTTATCCACGGGATACAGGTGTGCTGTTTTGAAGAGACACATGCACCCCCATGTTTATAGCAGCACTATCAACAATAGTCAAATATGGAAAGAGCCCAAATGTCCATCGATGGATGAATGGATAAAGAACAAGTGGTATATATATACAATGGAGTATTACTCGGCAATCAAAAAGAATGAAATCTTGCCATTTGCAACTATGTGGATGGAACTGGAGGGTATTATGTTGAGTGAAATTAGTAAGTCAGGGAAAGACAAAAATCATATGACTTCACTCATATGAGGACTTTAAGAGACAAAACAGATGAACATAAGGGAAGGGAAATAAAAATAATATAAAAACAGGGAGGGGGACAAAACAGAAGAGAGTCATAAACATGGAGAACAAACTGAGGGTTACTGGTGGGGTTGTGGGAGGGGGGATGAGCTAAATGGGTAAGGGGCACTAAGGAATCTACTCCTGAAATCAGTACTGCACTATATGCTAATATGGATGTAAATTTAAAAAATAAAATAAATTAAAAAAGGAAACAAAATGCTTTAAACAGCACATAAGATAGCATCAAAAATTATGAAAACAGCTGAGAAAAAAATTGGAAGACCTATACTCTAAAAACTGTAAGGCATTTCTGAAAGAAAATAAGATTTAAATCAATGGAGACATATATCTTGTTCAAGTGTCAAAACACTTAATATTTTTAAGGTGTCAGTTTTCTCCACAGTGATCCTTAGATTCATTGTAACCCTACTTAATACTAAAATCCTAGCAGCAGATTTTGCAGAAATTTACAAGAAGCTTCTAAAATTACTACAGAAATTTTAATTGATCAATTTAATTAAATGATTAATCTACAGACCTAGATTATTGAAAGCAACTTTGAAAATAAAAACAAAGTTGGAGAATTAATGTTTCCTGATCTCAAGATTTCTTATAAAGCTATGTTAATGAAGAATGTAAAGTACAGGGGCAGCTGGGTGGCTCAGTCAGTTTAGCGTCCAGCTCTTGATTTCGGATCAGGTCATGATCTCACAGTTCTTGGGATTGAGCCCCACTTTGGGCTCTGCCTTGATGTTGCAGAGTCTGCTAGGGATTCTCTCTCTCACTTTCTCTATCCCCTCCCAGTCTCTTTCTCAGTAAATAAATAAACATTAAAAAAAAAAAAAAAGAATGTATAGTACTGTTAAGACACACAGGTGAGTGAAACAAAATAGAGTCCAGAATTAAACTCACACATATATGATCAACTGATTTTCAACAAAAAGACAAAAGCAATTCAGTGGAGAAAAGACAGCTTTTTAACAAATGGTACTGGAAAAATTGGCCAGCTATAAGCAACATGGATACTTCAATAACAGAAAAATATGATGAGTGACAAATATGCATATGAAAGGATGTTCCACATCAGTAGTCATTGTGAAAATGTTAAACTACACCACAAGAAAATATCATCACACACTATTAGAACTGCTAAAATGACTGCTCTAGAACAAGTATTAGTGATAATGTGAACAAAATTGAAGACGCTGAAGTCTCACACAACCCCCAGGAGGAATGCAAAATGAAGAGCCACCTTGAAAAGTAGTTTGACAATTTCTTACAATGCTAAACATACCACATGACCCAGTCATTCTACCCTGAGTACTTTCCTGAAGAAAATAAAAACATGTGTCTATATAAAGACTTGTAAATAAAATGTTTATAACAGATACACACATACACTAATCAGAAACCGGATATAACACCAATGGCAAGCAAAAAGTGAATGGATAAATTATGGTGTAACCACACAGTAAAATACCACTGAGCAATGAAAAAGAAATGAACTATTGATACAAACGACAACATGGAGGCTTCTCAAATAATTATGCTGGATAAAAAAGCCTGATTTAAAGAGTGTATATAATTCCATTTATATCAAGTTATAGAAAAATTCTAATTTATAATGACAGGAAGCACCTGGGTGGCTCAGTCGGCTAAGCATCTGACTTTGGCTCAGGTCATGATCTCACAGTTTGTGGGTTCAAGAGCCCAACATCAGTCTCTGTGCCAACAGCTGGGAGCTTGGATCCTGCTTCAGATTCTGTATCTCCTTTTCTCTGCCTCTCCCCAGCTCATGCACTCTCCCTCTCTCAAAAATAAACATTAAATAAAAATTTATAATGACAGAAAGCAGGTCAGTGGTTGCCTTGGAACTGGGAGCTAGAGCATGATTGGGAGGGGCAGAAGAGAGATTTTTAAAAGGAAAAAACAAAGAAAAATGGTAACATTATTCTCATAATCTGAGAAAAAAATTTCCTACTCCAATAGAAAAAAAAAAGAGATCAAGAAATAAGATTTGAAAGTTATTATTAAAAGTGTGCTTTGACTTGATGGGCACCTGGATGGCTCAGTTGGTTAAGTGTCTGACTTCGGCTCATGTCATGATCTCACAGTTCATGAGTTCGAGCCCTGCATCAGGCTCTCTGCTGTCAGTGTGCAACCTGCTTTGGATCTTCTGTCTTCCTCTCTCTCGGCCCCTCCCCTACTTGCTCTCTCCTTCTGTCTCTCTCAAAAATAAGTAAAACATCTAAAAAACTTTTTTTCGAAGTGTGCTTTGACTTGAAAAGTCATGAGTGTTTAGTAGTTTTAAGCCCAGCTATTTGTGTTCATGATGAATAGATGAGAAAATGGTGGCTTCATTCATCTTGTCTTACCTTTAGTGAACAATTCTGTCAAACACCGTCTTCTTCCCAAATTTTGGGAAGTGGCAGGGAATCTTTGCAAATCTGAAATTTACTGACTTCACAGTTTAACATATATAAAAATGCAGAAACATATCTAACAACTAGCAAGAAATACAGGCAAAGAGGACATCCTTAATCATACCTCTTTCAAAGAGCTGTTACAAAACTCTCTCAATCAGACTAATTCCAGGGAGAGCAGTTGTGAATTCAAAGAACTAATTCTTGGTAAGTGTTTACTATACAGATGTTATGCCAGTTACATCAGAAGAGCTGATTCGACCAAGCAATTAACCCATTTAGTCCAGTTGGGTGTAGAATGTTGAGCAGAATTCACTGAGCATCACACACCAACAGCAACTCTGGTAGCCTTTAAAAGTGAGGCTAACAAATGGTTTGCCAGATCCACACTGCCAGGCATGCTCCACCGCATCATACCAAAGGAGAAAATTCTCCTCCATCAGTCTGCCTGCCAGCCACCAGTAACAGCCATCTGTCAAGGAAGACTTTTCCTCTTTGGAAAAAAAAAATCAAGGGAAACTCAAATGCAAGCAATTCTCTAAGGAGTTTATACACTAATGACCTAGTGAAATTAAGCCCCAAATAGTCCCAGGACACTGCCCATGAGCTGCAATGGAAGTTGGATGGATTTATAGCTGCTGAGTCAGGAAAAAGTTTATACAAATTTCAATGGAAAATTGGCCTAGACTCAGTTGGGCACAAAAGTCATTAAAGCAACAACAACAACAACAACAACAACAACATAAAACCACAGATGGAGTACTCCATGTAGAAACTCTAGGACCTGGCCAGTTTTCAGCCATCTGAATTCACCCTCCTGGCTTTACATGGACTCATTTTATTCAATCAGTGCTTCAGCACTGGTGAAAGCATGTTTCTCTGAATAGGTGATCTCATCTTCCACAAAGTCAAGATCCCTCCATGGCCACAGGAACAGAGAACTTTATTGCCGATGCTGTAATTAAGGGTGCAGGGATGGGCTGGACACCAGTTCCCTATACTTGTCGATACAAGAGCTTGCTGCCAATCAGACTTGCCCTAGAATGAAATTTTTGTCTTCCAACTTTTTGACTCTCAACCACAATAAGAAATATATTTTATATCATGGTCTAGTACACAATACATGCAGAGGTGATTTTCCAAATATTTAATAATCAGTGTGTTAGAGGCATCAATCTATCAGAAGAGGGCATTAACTCAAGAGACCAAACATTAGCTGTAAACAGCCTATTATCACTATACCAATGTCGATTCGGTAAATTATCATGAAATGGAAGTTTGAGCAATGCGTACTCTTATGAGCAATGCATGCATAGGTGGTGGTTGTGTTGTTGTTGTTGTTATCTTCTGTTCTTCCTTTTATTTGTTCAAATGCTGATCATTGCTGTCAGGATCAACTGATGCCTTACGTCTTGCAGTTTTAAAAATACTGCTCTTGAAAATCAGTTTCATGTTTGTTTGGTTTTTTACTGTGGTAAAATACATGGAAAATTTACTGTTTTATTCACTGGAATTGAGCACATTCACATTGTTGTGCCACCAGCAACACCATGCCTCTCCAGAACTTCTTCATCTTTCCAAACTAAAACTTTGTACTTATTAAATACTAACTCCCCCATTCCTCTCTATCCCAAACCCTGGAAAACACCATTCTACTTTCTGTCTCTATGAATCTGACCACTTTATGTACCTGAGGTCCATTCTTAAGGCATAATGGTTCCATGAAATAGGACAATAAGAATATGTGCAGTGGGGGAAAAGGATGAAACAGGACAAGAAGTGAACATATAATAGACCCATTGTCAAAACGCAAAGTTCTATCATACTTACATATTGTATAGTTAAATGTTTTATAAAAAGATATTAAAGATCAGTGATACAGAGATCCACTAGGATACATAAGATATCTAAAACGTTCTATAGAATGCTAAGACAACTGACTATATGATCTTTCAGGAGAAATGCCCAGCACCAACAATGTTTATTCTCCCTTTTTCCTTGAGGGCCAAGTGCCCAGAATATAAAACCAGCAAGAAGAACAGATTTCAGCCAAGAGACAAAAGCAGATAGAAAACACAGCTTCCTTCATTTCAACTCCACTGAGTCTCTATACAACTGGCACCAAATGGGCACATATGCTTTATTACCAAATGTGTAAGATGCACTTTTCACTTTCAAACTCATGTAACAGATAATAGTATTTTGTGGCTACAGAACAGTATTATAGAGTCCCTTTGTGATTCTTTCAGTATGTGTTTGTTCCTCATTTTTCTTCTTGTAACAAATTAATAATGTGTTGTTTATAGTTTACTGTTTAGCAGCATATTATTATTTTTACTTTGGAGAAGTCACATAATAAGTGTCATCAAGCATTTTTGTCATTAAAGACATTGGTCCTATTTTAGATCACGTTTTCAATGTGTGATGAGAGGGGCTTGCATGAGAACTGAGGGAAGGCATAAGAGATCTCTCAGGGCACAGAACCAAGGCTCTCTTAGGATAGAACCCCTGTCTGAGGCTCATCAGAACTCTTATGAGGTAAACAATCAAAAAATATATTTCTATCTCTAATTTAGAAGTGAAAAATTAAAAATCCAGAGGATAAAGTTGTTTACCCAAGTGGTGGAATCTGGACAAATACAGAGGTTTGAGGGTTCCAATACAGCTCTCTGTCCCTCCAGGAAAGAATCTTTCTATTCCTTCTAGGTTAGGATTGCATAAAATCAAGTAAATTACATTGCTCTCAAATAAATACTATCATTTGGAATGGTGAGCAAGTAATGGATATTTTTATATAAATGACAACTGAGAAGACATCATACAATTAATTTAAGTGGCACTTAAGAAGCAAAATGTACTTGGGGCGCCTGGGTGGCTCAGTCGGTTGAGCATTCAACTTCGGCTCAGGTCATGATCTCACCATTCGTAGGTTCGAGCCCCATGTCGGGCTCTGTGCTGACAGCTTGCTCAGAGCCTAGAACCTGCTTCAGATTCTGTGTCTCCTTTGCTCTCTGCCCCTTCCTGACTTGCACTTTGTCTCTCAAAAATAAATAAATGTAAAAAAATTTAAAAGCGGAAGCAAAATGTACTTGAATAAATAAAACTGGTGATCAGATGTCATTAGCCATCATCATGAATGATAGATTCGGTATTGTGTGTACCAGATATAATGTTGGCTACCTGTACTTTTGATGACTCTTTTGATCTTCACTACAACTGCAGGAAGTTGGTAATATTTGTACCCATGTGTTCTGTATTCAAATTTAAGGTTTGCTGCAGAAAGAAATTTCATAATTAAAACCTTGCTTTCAGAAGATATATTTGACAGATTTATACAATTTATACTTATTAGGAGGAAGCTGCAGGTGAGAAACCATGATTCAATAACTGAAATCAGGAAAACATGAGAGAGCTTTATTCGAACACAATGAATTGGTGGTAACAGCCCAGTACTGGGAGAGAAACTCATCAAGCACTTGGAAATATGGGGCAAATATTGAGGAACTTGATTAGCCTGAGAAATGAGATGGGAAGAGGTTTGCTACAAAGGTGCAATCTATGAAGTTTTAAGACTACAGAAGGCATGAGCGGCGGCAAGGGTTCAGAAGGAAGAATTTGGGAAAGGGAGAAGGAGCAGCAAAAGAGAAGGAATGTTCAGAGATACAGAAGAAAGAGGATAATGCCAGATAGAGAAAGAAATGGAAGACAGATTTGAGGTTATGGACAAGAGTGCCAAATGCTTCAGAAGGGCTGGGGAGGTCCCTTATGGAAAAGATTCCTCCCCTGACCCCCAAGGGAACACTTATAGGGTCAGAAATAGACTCCACATGGAGCAAAAAAGGGTAAAAATTAATGAGATGCCATTTCTCACCCTCTTACTGTAAGGCAGCAAGGGTCACTACATTACACATCATTTATGAAGAATGCATCACAGGACTCCACTGGGCTGGAGATTTTCAGCGTCAGGGACTTCCATGTGTGCGGTGTTCTATACCCCAACAGTTATAACTTGAACCTTGAATCCCTTAATAGCAGTTTTTTTAATTAAAAAAATATAGATAGATAGATAGATAGATATTCCATTTTTTTAAGAATGGATAGCATATGGAATCTAAAACAAACCTAATTTTTTAAAAAAAGCAGAATCAGATGTGTAAATGCAGAGAACACACTGATAGTTGCTAAGGGGAGGAGGGCAGGGGGGCTGGAGAGGGGAAGATACAGGCTCCCAGTTATGGAATGAATAAGTCATGGGAATACAAGGTACAGTCAATGGCATATTAGCGTTGTGCGGTAACTGATGGCAGCAACACCTGTGAGCACAGCATAATGTATAGGCTTGTCGAAGCGCTATGTTGTACCCCTGACTAATGTAACATTATGTGTCAGCTACACTCAAAGGAAAACATTTTTTTTGAAACTTCTTTCTCACAAGTCCAGTGTAGTAATGAAAAAAGTTTTTTAAAAATGCACAGCATGAATAAAATAACTAATATTTTTCTTCCTGTGGAATATAGATCTGACCGATACTTTTATCTATGGATTACAAATGATAAGACAAACAAATTGATAAGAATAAAAGACATATGAAATGACTAGCAAGACTCAAGAATGAGCATGCCTACTGTTTCATCTCTAAGGCCCAAATTTCTGTTAATTCAGAGTCTCTGACTAGGGAGAAGCTACCTTGGAGTTGCAAGTCTATCATGCAATAGAATTCAGAGTATAAAAAAGAAATAAGTAGTGGAAAAGTAACAAAATTAATTGCCAAGTAACACAAAGCCATGTCTGATTTCATAGGGGTAGATTTCATTCAGATTCTGCAATGAACTTTGTGCCCAGCTTTAAGTACTAATGGTCTGTTCCATCTACATACATTAAATAAGAATTTTCAGGGGCGCCTCGGTGGCTCAGTCGGTTAAGCGGCCGACTTCGGCTCAGGTCATGATCTCACGGTCCATGGGTTCGAGCCCCGCAACGGGCTCTGTGCTGACAGCTCAGAGCCCGAAGCCTGTTTCAGATTCTGTGTCTCCCTCTCTCTGACCCTCCCCCGTTCATGCTCTGTCTCTCTCTGTCTCAAAAATAAATAAATGTTTAAAAAAATTAAAAAAAAAGAATTTTCAGTGATTAAAATCAACAAATTGTGTCAGTAATTATATGTCTTAATGGATAACAAAATTATCCTAAATCCCCCTTACACATTGTATACATAACCTCTATACTGGCATAAATACTTGAATGGAACACAAACACAATTATATTTTTAAGATTTCACTCAATTTTCTTTTTACTTATTTATTTGTAATTTTTTAATGTTTATCTTTGAGAGAGAGAGAGAGAGAGAGAGAGCGAGCATGAGTAACAGAGGGGCAGAGAGAAAGAGGGAGACACAGAATCTGAGCTGTCAGCCCAGAGCCCGATTCAGGGCTCAAACTCATGAACCACGAGACCATGACCTGAGCCAAAGTCAGATGTTCAAGCAACTGAGCCACCCAGGCACGCCAGATTTTACTCAGTTTCCTAATGTGTAACTATCATTCATTGACTTATTTAAATAAATATTTTTATTAATTTTTAAAATATGAAACATAACTTCTTCATTGCTAGCTAAATGAGTTCTCAAGAGATTTGCCATTAGAAACCACAGATATACCAAACAGCACATACTCCAGAATAATGAGAAAAGCAATACCTAAGATTTATATATCACTCCTATGTGCAAAGTGTAATATTATGCATCTTACATATATTAACTCTTTCAATACTTATAAGCCTAGGAGAACAGTACTATTATTAAACACATTTTTATTATTCACTCAGTAACCCGAAAAAGAAAGATAGTACTGTACTCAGTACATTTGTCTAAAGCTTCCTACTCAAAATACTCAACATCTTCAAATGACAGAGTGAAGTCTTCTGAGACCTGGAAAACCAATCTACAGTTTTCCATCCAAGTCAAGACTAGAATATAATAGCTTTGCATACTTTAAATGTAAACACTTGTAACTCATATTTCTCTTTCATAAGCCTTCAGTAATTTAACAAGCAACTGACACAAATGTTCCATAAATGTTCCATTCACTACTACCGTTGCTAACATAGAAGATATTATGTCCATCTTCAAAAACATTTGTCACTAATTCCAAACATTCACATGCCTATCTGTCAAAAATTTGCTATAAACAAAGCCATATGTTTTATGCCGCCCCCTTCTCACCACTTCATATTCAGAGAGACTTGAATTAGCTCAGCAGGCACACTCTCCTTGGTCTTCTCTAAGAGAGAAAGACAAGAAAAGGGTACTTCAACCAGTTACTACTTTAATTACTAAAGCACAGTTGACATACAATATTGTATTCGTTTCAGGTATACAATATAGTGATTTGACAATTCTATACATTATGCAATGTTCACCATGACAATATAGGCACCATCTTTCACAATAAAAAGTTATTACAGTGTAATTAACTATATTCCCTATGCTATGCTTTTCATACCCTTTTTCATGATTTTGTAACTGGAAGTTTATATCTCTAAATCCCCTTCACCTCTTCTACACAACCCCCTACTCCCCACCCCCAGGAACCACCAGTTTCTTCTCTGCATTTATGAGTCTGTTCCTGGTTTTGTTTGTTTGTTCATCTGTTTTATTTTTCTACATTCTGTATATGAGTGAAATCATACTGAATTTGTCTTTCTCCAACTTACTTCACTTAGCAAGATTTCATTCTATTTTATGGCTGAGTAATAATGCATTATATGTATGTATGTATGTATACATACATACACCCCATATCTTTCTTTTAATGTTTATTTTTGAGCGAGCACACACACACAGTCAGGGAAGGGGCGGGGGGGGGGGGGGAGAGGATCCGAAGCAGGCTCTGTGCTGATAGCATAAAGCCCAATGTGGGGCTTAAATTCATGAACCATGAGATCATTACCTGAGCCAAAGTCGGACACTTCACTGACCAAGCCACCCAGGCACCCCCCCGCCACATCTTTCTTATTCATTTGTCTATCAGACACTTAGGTTGCTTCCATATATTCACAATTGTAAATAATGCTGCAGTAACATAAGGGTGCATGTATCCTTTTGAATTAGTGTTTTTGTTTTCTTTGGGTAAATACCCAGTAGTGGGATTACTGGATAGTATGATATTTTTATTATTAATTTTTTGAGGAACCTCCATACTGTTTTCCAAAGTGGCTTCCCCAGTGTACATTCCCGCCACAGTGCATGAGGGTTCTCTTTTCTCCACATCCTTGCCAACACTTGTTATTTCTTGTCTTCTTGATACTAGCCATTATGACTGGTATGAGATGATATCTTATTGTGGTTTTGATTTCTGTTTCTCTGATGGTAGGTGTTGATGAGGACCTTTTCATGTGTCTGTTGGTCATCTGTATGTCTTCTTTGAAAAAAAAAATGTCTTTTCAAGTCCTTTGCCCTTTTTCTAATCAAATTAGTAGTAGTAGTAGTAGTAGTAGCAGTAGAATTTGGTGTTGAGTTATAGGAGTTCTTTATATATTTTGGATATTAACCTCTTGTTGGATATATCATTTACAAATAATATCTTCTCCCATTCAATAGGTTGCTTTTACACTTTATTGATGATTTTTTTCCACTGTGTAAAAGCTTTTTAGCTTGATATAGTCCCATTAATTTGTGTTTTTGTTTCCCTTTCCTGATGAGACAAATGTTGCTAAGGCTGATGTTCAGGAGATTATTGCCTATGTTTTCTTTTAGGAGTTTTATGGTTTGCGAGCTCACATTTAGGTCTTAAATCAAAGTTGAGATTATTTTTGTGTATAGTGAAAGAAAGTGGTCCCGTTTCATTCTTTTGCATGTAGCTTTCCAGTTTTCCCAACACAATCTTTTGAAAAGAATGTCTTTCCTATGGTATATTCTTGCCTCCTCTGTTGTAGATTAAAAATATGGATTTATATAAATATGGATTTCTGGGCTCTCTATTCTGTTTCATTGATCTCTATGTTTATTTTTGTGCTAATACCATATTGTTTTGATTACTATTGCTTTGTGGTATCACTTAAGATCTGGGATTGTGATATCTCCAGCTTTGCTCTTTTTCAGACTCCTTTGGAATTCAGTAGTTTGTAGTTCCATACAAAATGTAAGATTATTTGTTCTAGGCCTGTGAAAAATATTGGTATTTTGATAAGGACTGCACTGAATTTGTAGACTGCTTTGGGAAGTATGAACATTTTAACAATATCAATTCTTTTACCCATGAGAATGATAGATTTTTGCATTTATTTGTGTTTTCTTCAGTTTCTTTCATCAATGTCTTACAGTTTCAGACTACAAATCTTTTACCTCCTTTGTTCAATTTATTCCCAGGTGTTTTGTTCATTTTGATGTAATTGTAAATAGGATCATTTTCTTAATTTCTCTTTCTGCTACTTCATTATTAGTGTATAGAAACAACAGATTTCTGTATATTAGTTTTAGATTTTGCAACTTTACTCAATTCATTTATTAGTTGTAAAGTTTTTTTGGTGATATTTTTAGAGTTTTCTACACATATTACCATGTCATCTGCAAAAAGTTCTTACTAATAAACTTGTGCCAATGCTACCCAGGAAATGGATTAGGTCAAGTTTGGAGCAGAGAATCAAGTCAGGGACTTCATTTTATATGACAATGATTCTAAGTGCCATTTATAGAACATATTTGGGCCAAAATCATTTAGCCAAGTTAATTTTCCATAAAACGAGCTACTACAATATGTGCTCTGTAGAATCATCATTCCTGGAAGTCTTTTAAAAATTAATAAACCCTAATATCTTTGAAGCATTTTGAAGCTTTATATCCATTATCTCATTTAAACCTACAATAACCTTTTGTACCTATCCCTATTATTTTTCCTACTTTTCAAATGAGGAAATTGAGACACATAGAAATTACATAACTTACCTAAGATCATACAGTTCATATTTGGAAGAACCAAGATACAAATTGAGAAAATTTCAAAATTCCAATGGTATTTAGAAAGTTACTTATACTATTCCTAGTTCTACAATTCTTATTGACATTGTAAACTAGACAGTAGGACAAGGCTTACTATGCACTTTCACATGTGACCAATTAAGCCTAAAAGCAAAATTAGCATATAATCATGAATATAATTCCTTGTACCAAATTAATAACTCTATTTTTATATATCCATAAAAGAGTATATATCCTGAATTTATAGGTGATAACACATATTATGATCAAAATTTTATTTTAAAGATAATTTAGTAATTTAGAATAGTGTCTAAAGAGGGCCACATGGGTGGCTCAGTCGGTTGAGTGTTCAACTCTTGATTTCAGCTCAGGTCATGATCCCAGGGTCATGGGATTCAGCCCCATATCCAGCTTTGTTCTGAGCCTGGAGCCTGCTTAAGATTCTCTCTCTCTCTCTCTCTCTCTCTCTCTCTCTCTCTCTCTCTCTCTCCCTCTGCTCTTCTCCTCTACTTATGTTCTCACTCTAAAATAATAATAATAATGATAATAATAATAATAATATGCCTGAAGAAATAAAATGAATAGAATAATTATAAAATTCTTTCTAATATATAACATTTGGCCATGACATTTAGCCACTACAGAAATAAGTTGTCAGATGTCAAAATACACTTGCAGTTTGCATTTCTAAGGATTATTACCTTATAGCGACAGAGATTTATGACACCTACCACCAGTGGTAGAAAAGATTCTATCCTTACTTCATTCATGATTGTATGTGGAAACATCCACTTTTAATTCAAAACCTCAAACTTCAATGAATATTAAGGTTACATATTGCAAGATTTAGAATATATTTATTATTTTTAAACAAAATGCTCCAAAGTGCATTTTTATTTTTACTAATAGTTTTCCAAAGTTTATTGCTCAGATGTTCAACACTTTTTAATACTTAATATTGTGATGGAGATTATTATGACAACTTCATGCCATATTAAGTAATTCTTTTTTGCAGGATATGTCCATCAAGATGCCCTAGGCAACATTATTTTAATTTCCAGAATGAATATGTACCCATAGAAATAAGAAACCATATTCATTAGAATGTGGAAATAGCAACTTATTTAATTTAACCTCTTGAAAATACAGAGATACAGGGGTACCTGTGTGGTTCAGTTAGTTAAGCTTCTGACTTCAGCTCAGGTCATTATCTCGTGTGATCAGGTCATCAATTCAAGACCCGCATAGGCTCTATGCTGACAGACAGCTCAGAGCCTAGAGCCTGCTTTGAATTCTGTGTCTCCCTCTCTCTCTGCCCCTCTCCCACTCGTACTCTGTCTCCCTCTTTCTCTCTCTCAAAAATAAATAAACATTAAATTTTTTTAAAAAAAATAAAAGTACAGAAATACTAATAAGGAGAACTTAATAATATGTTTTTAATAGGACAATAATTTATTTATGGAACCCAAAACTGGGATGAGATTTTACCCTAAACTGCTGATGGTTTCATCTTGGTGGAGTTAACAAATTAACAGATTAAATTGTTTGCTACTATGTATTCAGAAATATACAGTGCTAGAACAAACATCCTTAACACATAGTCTCTATAATCAAAACACATGGAGAAGAGGAAAGAAGGGAACAATAAACTATTAACACTGATTACTTGGATGTGAGGGTGAAGAATGCAGCTGGTTTCCTCCACACTGTGTTGTATTTTTGCAGGGAACGTGTACAGTTTTATTTTTCTATTTTATACTTTTTTGTATAAATGTATAATAATTAGAAAGTAGTATACAATTATTTATGTGCATTCCCTATTTCATAGGCAATAGTAACCCCATGGGAAAACCTTAAAAGATGATTAGGATTTAGGTAAGTTGAAGAGCAAAGCAATGTATGCCAGCATGGAGGTAGAAAAGAGAGGAAAGGACATGTTGTTTAGCCTGTAATTAAGACTGGATCAATGCTTTAAAAAGTCTTTAAGCAGCAAAGTTTAAATTTCCAGGATGAAAGCAACACTGAACGACTGTTGATCTGGAAGGAGTAATGCTAATGGGTTCTAGGAGGGAAAGATTGGAAACAATGAATCAGTATTTTTTACAGCAGCCTCACATCCCTATAGAGTGCCTGCAGCACAATATGCAATCAGTAAATGTTTACTGAATGAAGACATAAATGAATGAACTATGATATCAAGACAGAAAGTCTAGTAAAGACATCTAGAAATGGTGGTTACAGGAAATAGATGAGTCACAGAGGCTCAAGTTTGAAAGCATGTGTGCATAAGACCACACGTATGGAAAGGCAGAGGGAGCAGGGTTCAGTGAGCAAGTCCAAAGTCAGGCTGCCTGGATATCATATTGGAACCATAATACTTACATGTGAGCTAATTGGGGGCAAGTTATTTAACCGATGTTTTTTTTCATATTTAAAATACTGACTATGATAGTAATTTCCTTACCTTTAAAATGGCATTAGAATAGTACTTATAAGATTAGTTGGGATAGTACAAGTATTTGTCAAACTGTCTTACACATAGTAAGCATCAATAAATGCTAGTTACTATTCTTTTTTTTATTTATTTTTTTAATGTTTTGTTTTTGAGAGAGAGAGGGAGGGGCAAAGAGAAGTAGAGAAAGGGAGGGGGGAGGGGCAGAAAGAGAGGAAGATACAGAATCTGACGCAGGTTCCAGGCTCTGTGCTGTCAGCACAGATCCCAACACGGGGCCCAAACACATGTGAGATCACGCCCTGAGCCAAAGTTGGAAGCTTAACGTACTGAGCCACCCAGGTGTCCCCATTAGTCACTATTCTTGATGTTATTTTTTTCTTTTTTCAAAGAAAGAAAAGAGCTACTGCTCTTTCAGATGTGGTTCAGGTATAGTTGACTGAGCCTCAGGGCATTTGTCATCATAAAACTATGCTTTTTATTTAAAAAATTAACAGTGCATGCACTAATTATTATCTAACCCATGAAACTAGCAGGAATCATGATTAGAACATTTTTCAATTAAACAACAACAAAAAAGCATTACTCCTACAAGATTTCAACTGACAGTATAATGCATTGAGATGTGATTTTTACATCTTAGTGTTTTACACTAGAGGAAATTTAACTTTTACCTGCTGTTGAGTGTAGGAACGCCTATTGAGGATAAGTGTATGTACCTACTTCACCCTACTGTCATCAGCACAAAGCACCAAGCCCTTCTCGGCTTTGGTGGCCACTCTGCCACAGAAGGGCAAATTGCAACACTTCTAAGCACAGGTGACTTGAGTTTGATAAGTTCCAGCATTTCCAGGGGGTAATCTCCATACAATTTCCCATTCCCATGGTGTTCGCTGCAGACATAATGGGCCACGCCTCCACATCGGCAAGGGAATCATAGGACAATGTTAGGGTCCTCTTGGGAACTACATTTCTTCTCCCATCATCTTTGCCCTCTGATCAAATATTTCCCTTGTACAAAAAATACATAAATAGTGATTTCCTGTCTTTTAAAGATTTCACAAGTATTGGTAAATGAGCATGTAATATTTTTCCTCAAAATAAGCCTTGCCCAACATTTTAAGAATTCTGCCTCTCATTTCCAGTGTATCAAACTTAAACCTGGCTTCCTAAAATGAGCTCTGCTCTTTCTCTAGAGGGAAAAAAAGTGTTTTAAGGAGGCACCACCGTTATTTTGAATCTCTCTTTTCCAAAAATATAACTTTATATCATGACTCCTCTGTTTTTAAAATGTACATATTTCCACATAAGTATATTTAAGGAGATTAAATGTAGCCTCACGTAAAATTATAAGATTAGGAAGGGAGTGCTCACAGTCAAGAACAGATAAGAATTATTGTTTCGTATAAAGTGTTCCTATTATTTTAAGGTGACTGTTCTAATAATATCTAAATATTAGCAAAGTTTAAATAATATGATAGAGATAGCTACTTACCTCCCTTGTATTCCCTTCCTCATTTCAGTGCTGTTGCTGAAAAGTTGAAAGTTGCTGTCTGACTAGACACAACATTTCCCAACTTCCCTTATCTCTTGGTGGGGCCATGTGAGTAAGTTGTAGTCAGTGGAATCAGGGTAGAAATGAAGTTTGCTACTTCCAGTTCTGGGGATTATAATCTCCTCTACAATCCTCAATGATCTTTCTCTCTTCTACCATCAAGCCAGCTGAAATTGTCTAAGGTGACCTTGTAAACCAGGTATTAAAGAAGGCAGAGTTTTGTCAGCCTGGGTTGCTGCAAGGCTGGGTGAGAATTAAGACCAAACTGCCACTGTTTCTGCCACTGTCAAGTGGTGTTGGAGGAGGGGAGGGCATGGATAATCTCTTATCGTATTAACCTATTGAGTGTTGGTACTTAATATTTTATACCAGCTAGATTAACCTTAACTAGTCCATGTAGTCAAATTACTATCCAGTAAAAGAAAACCATATTGACACTATATAACTTATAAGAAAAAATTATCATTTCTCTCAAAGGGAGATTTCTAAATGATAATGTCAACAGATTAACACACAATTATTATAAATAGCACATGATGGAAATTATTATGATTTGTCTAACACTTATTGATTTCTTACAATGTGCCATTCTACATACATTACCACATTAATTCTGAAAATCCTACCACTGGAAAACATAAAGCATGGAGAGGTTGAGTGATTTGCCAAAGATTATACTGGTATCAGTTGGTAAGAGAGGGGATTTGAAACACCCATCAACTGCAAAATAATCATGTGCCTAGTGAATTAAGAGAATATTAAGAAGCCCAAACCATAAAGAATAAAGCCAATCTGTAAACTCATCATTCATTCAATTAGGAAGTTTTTAGGTACAGGGCATGATGACATTCAAGGACTGTGAGAAATAAGAATATGTAAGGAACATGAAGCACATTAAAAAGTAGTTGGGGGCATCAAACCTGTACAAAAATAACTGCAACAAAATATAGTATGTAGTAAATGTCATAATAATACTACAGAATATTCTGAGAGTTTAGATAAGAAAGGTCATTTTTAGCAAAGAGTCCGCAAACTCTATAGAAAATACCACTTAACCTGGCTCTTCGTGAATAGGTAGAATTCAATGGGTAGAGACAGGAAAAAATCTTTCAAGTGGACAAATATATGGTATAATGGAAAACAGGAAATGGATAGGCAAAGAGCTAGAATGACAAGTTGGGATCAGTTCATAGTGGCTCTTGAATATCAAGCTAAGTTTTGACTTTGTTACGCATGTAACAGAAACTATTATTAAAGTTCTATACTAGCCAGATAAATCTAAGGATCAAATATGGATTGAACTAGAGGATTAGAATCTGAAAAGCCTCATTTTTTTTCTCCCTCTATTAATGTAATAGCTATTTTGTGTTGTGTTTTATTTTCTTTTTAATAAATATTTACTGAAGACAATTCAGAGAATACAGATGAATAAAAACCAACAAATAGTCTCCTAACATGTTTGCTGTAACTCCTTCCCTAATTTTTCCTTGAAAATATACACAGAAAAAAATGC
Source organism: Acinonyx jubatus (assembly GCF_027475565.1). Classification (NCBI taxonomy): domain Eukaryota; kingdom Metazoa; phylum Chordata; class Mammalia; order Carnivora; family Felidae; genus Acinonyx; species Acinonyx jubatus. The sequence goes on from NC_069387.1 coordinate 85,831,778, forward strand.
TTTAAAAAATAGCATGAAACAACACACACTGTCTGTAACCTACTTTTTTCTAATTTTTTTTTAACATTTATTTTTGAGAGACAGCATGAGACAAAGTGAGAGTAGGGGAGAAGCAGAGAGAAAGGGAGACACAGGATCAGAAGCAGGCTTCAGGCTCTGAGCTGTCAGCACAGAGCCTGACGCAGGGCTCGAACCCACAGACCATAAGATCATGACCTGAGCTGAAGTTGGACAGTCAACCGACTGAGCCACCCAGGTGCCCCATTCTTAACCTACTTTTAAAACTTCTTCATCATAATGGTTGTAAAGCATTCCACTGACTAAATCATAATGTATTAAACACTCAATTATTAGAAAATTACTTTTTACTCATTCACTGTCATTGATAACTGTGATGAACAGAGCAATTCCTCTTCTCCACAAAGATGTCCACATCCTAATCTGCAGGACCTGTCAATATGTTACCTTACATGGCAAAAGAGACTTTGAAGATGTGATTAAATTAAGGATCTTCAGATGGGAATATTATCCTGGATTATCTAGGTTGGCCCAACGTAATCACAAGGGTCCTTTCAAGATGGAAATAAGGAATCAGCATCGGAAAAGGCAATATAATAATGGAAACAGAAAAAGAGATTGGAGGATGCTATGCTGCTGGGCTTTAAAAATAAAGAATGTGATCACCAGCCAAGGAATGCAGATGACTTCAAGAAGCTACAAAAGGCAAGAAAATGGCCTTTCCCCTAGAGACTCCTGAAGGAAAAAAGCCCAGCTAACACTTGGATTTTAGCCCAGTGAAACCGATTTTGGAATTCTGACCTCTAGAATTATAAGATTATCAATTTATGTTGTTCCAAGTCACTAAATGTGTGGTTATTTGTTATAGCCACATGGAAGAATAGTACATAAGACTTTTGCATTAAGTAATAATGGGGGAGATGACAGTGTCATGTAGTAGAGCAATGGTGACAGAAATAGTAAAGAAGTGGGTGGAAGATGGTGGCGTAGGAGGACGCTGGGCTCACCACGTCCTGCGGTTCACTTAGATTCCACCCACACCTGCCTAAATAATCCAGAAAACCACCAGAAGACTAGCAGAACAGATTCTCCAGAGCCAAGGGTAGACAAGAGGCCCACGGAAGAGGGTAGGAAGGGCGGAGAGGTGGTGCGCCCTACAAGGACTGGCGGGAGGGAGCCAGGGCGAAGGGGCAGCCTGCCGGCCAAGCAGAGGCCCCTAGTATGGCTTGCAAATGCGGAGGGGCCGGACAGAGTGTGTTCAGACAGCAAGCGGGACTTAACATCTGGAAGGTTATAAGCTAACAGCTCTGCTCAGAGAGCAGGAGGGCTGGAAGACAACGGGAGGGAGAGTTGTTGAGCCCCGGATGACAGAGCTCAGTTTGGCAGGGAACAAAGGCACTCGCCAGCGCCATCTCCCTCGCCCATCCCCCAGCCAAAATCCCAAAGGGAACCAGTTCCTGTCAGGGAACTTGCTTGTACCACACAAACACTCAAACACCCAAGGCTGTGCTTCTGCGGACCCATCCCTCCGGCAGCGGGTCTGACTCCCTCCCGGTGCTGCAGGGCCCTTCCCAAAGCGGACCTCGAAGGAAAAGCGAGATGAGCCTGCCCCTCCCGCCCCCGTGCACCTTGCCGATCCACCCCAGCTAATACGCCAGATCCCCAGCACCACAAGTCTGGCAGTGTGCAAGTAGCACAGACGGGCCACACCACCCCACAGTGAATCCCACCCCTAGGAGAGGGGAAGAGAAGGCACACACCAGTCTGACTGTGGCCCCAGCCGTGGGCTGGGGGCAGACATCAGGTCTGACTGCGGCCCGCCCACCAATGCAAGTTATTCAAGACAGCACAGGGGAAGTGCCCCGCAGTTCCGCACCACTCCAGGGACTATCCAAAATGACGAAACGGAAGACTTCGCCTCAAAAAAAACCTCCAGGAAATAACGACAGCTAACGAACTGATCAAAAATGATTTAAACAATATAACAGTGAATTTAGAATAATAGTCATAAAATTAATCACTGGGCTTGAAAACAGTATAAAGGACAGCAGAGAATCTATTGCTACAGAGATCAAGGGACTAAGGAACAGTCACGAGGAGCTGAAAAACACTTTAAACGAAATACAAAACAAAATGGAAACCACGACAGCTCGGATTGAAGAGGCAGAGGAGAGAATAGGTGATCTAGAAGATAAAACTATGGAAAAAGAAGAAGATGAGAAAAAAGAGAGATAAAAAAATCCAGGAGTATGAGGGGAAAATTAGAGAACTAAGTGATGCACGAAAGAGAAATAATATACGCATAATTGGTATTCCAGAGGAGGAAGAGAGAGGGAAAGGTGCTGAAGGCGTACTTGAAGAAATAATGGCTGAGAAATTCCCTGATCTGGGGAAGGAAAAAGGCATTGAAATCCAAGAGGCACAGAGAACCCCCTTCAGACATAACTTGAATCGATCTTCTGCATGACATATCATAGTGAAACTGGCAAAATACAAGGATAAAGAGAAAATTCTGAAAGCAGCTAGGGATAAACATGCTCTAACATATAAAGGGAGACCAATAAGACTAGTGATGGATTTGTCTACTGAAACTTGGCAGGCCAGAAAGGAATGTCAGGAGATCCTCAATGTGATGAACAGAAAAAATATACAGCCGAGAATCCTTTATCCAGCAAGTCTGTCATTTAGAATAGAAGGAGAGATAAAGGTCTTCCCAAACAAACAAAAACTGAAGGAATTTGTCACCACTAAACCAGCCCTACAAGAGATCCTAAGGGGGATCCTGTGAGACAAACTACCAGAGACATCACTACAAGCATGAAACCTACAGACATCACAATGACTCTAAACCCATATCTTTCTATAAAAACACTGAATGTAAATGGAATAAATGCGCCAACCAAAAGACATAGGGTATCAGAATGGATAAAAAAACAAGACCCATCTATTTGCTGTCTACAAGAAACTCATTTTCGACCTGAGGACACTTTCAGATTGAAAGTGAGGGGATGGAGAACTATTTATCATGCTACTGGAAGCCAAAAGAAAGCTGGAGTAGCCATACTTATATCAGACAAACTAGACTTTAAATTAAAGGCTGTAACAAGAGATGAAGAAGGGCATTATATAATAATTGCAGGGTCTATCCATCAAGAAGAACTAACAATTATAAATGTCTATGTGCTGAATACAGGAGCCCCCAAATATATAAAACAATTACTCACAAACATAAGCAACCTTATTGACATGAATGTGGTAATTGCAGGGGATTTTAATACCCCACTTACACAATGGATAGATCGTCTAGACACATGGTCAATAAAGAAACAAGGGCCCTGAATGATACATTGGATCAGATGGACTTGACAGATATATTAAAACTCTGCATCCCAAAGCAACAGAATATACTTTCTTCTCGAGTGCACATGGAACATTCTCCAAGATAGATCACATACTGGGTCACAAAACAGCCCTTCATAAGTATACAAGGATTGAGATCATACCATGCACACTTTCAGACCACAATGCTATGAAACTTGAAATCAACCACAGGAAAAAGTCTGGAAAACCTCCAAAAACATGGAGGTTAAAGAACACCCTACTAAAGAATGAATGGGTCAACCAGGCAATTAGAGAAGAAATTAAAAAATATATGGAAACAAATGAAAATGCAAATACAACAATCCAAACGCTTTGGGATGCAGCGAAGGCAGTCCTGAGAGGAAAATACATTGCAATCCAGGCCTATCTCAAGAAACAAGAAAAATCCCAAATACAAAATCTAACAGCACACCTAAAGGAAATAGAAGCAGAACAGCAAAGACAGCCTAAACCCAGCAGAAGAAGAGAAATAATAAAGATAAGAGCAGAAATAAACAATATAGAATCTAAAAAAACTGTAGAGCAGATCAAGAAACCAAGAGTTGTTTTTTTGAAAAAATAAACAAAATTGATAAACCTCTAGCCAGGCTTCTCAAAAAGAAAAGGGAGAGGACCCAAACAGATAAAATTATGAATGAAAATGGAATTATAACAACCAATCCCTCAGAGATACAAGCAATTATCAGGGAATACTATGCAAAATTATATGCCAACACACTGGACAACCTGGAAGAAATGGACAAATTCCTAAACACCCACACCTTCCAAAACTCAAACTGGAGGAAATAGAAAGCTTGAACAGACCCATAACCAGCGAAGAAATTGAATCAGTTATCAAAAATCTCCCAACAAATAATAGTCCAGGACCAGATGGCTTCCCAGGGGAGTTTTACCAGATGTTTAAAGCAGAGATAATACCTATCCTTCTCAAGCTATTCCAAGAAATAGAAAGGGAAGGAGAACTTCCAGACTCATTCTATGAAGCCAGTATTACTTTGATTCCTAAACCAGACAGAGACCCAGTAAAAAAAGAGAACTACAGGCCAATATCCCTGATGAATATGGATGCAAAAATTCTCAATAAGATACTAGCAAATCGAATTCAACAGCATATAAAAAGAATTATTCACCATGATGAAGTGGGATTCATTCCTGGGATGCAGGACTGGTTCAACATTCGCAAATCAATCAACGTGATACATCACATTAATAAAAGAAAAGATAAGAACCATATGAGCCTGTCAATCGATGCAGAAAAAGCATTTGACAAAATTCAGCATCCTTTCTTAATAAAGACTCTCGAGAAAGTTGGGATAGAAGGAACATACTTAAACATCATAAAAGCCATTTATGAAAAGCCCACAGCTAACATCATCCTCAATGGGGAAAACCTGAGAGCTTTCCCCTGAGATCAGGAACACAACAAGGATGTCCACTATCACTGCTGTTGTTTAACATAGTGTTGGAAGTGCTAGCATCAGCAATCAGACAACAAAAGGAAATCAAAGGCATCAAAATTGGGAAAGATGAAATTAAGCTTTCACTTTTTGCAGATGACATAATATTATACATGGAAAATCTGATAGACTCCACCAAAAGTCTGCTAGAACTGATACATGAATTCAGCAAAGTTGCAGGATACAAAATCAATGTACAGCAATCAGTTGCATTCTTATACACTAATAATCAAGCAACAGAAAGACAAATAAAGAAACTGATCCCATTCACAATTGCATGAAGAAGCATAAAATACCTAGGAATAAATCTAACCAAAGATGTAAAAGATCTGTATGCTGAAGACTATAGAAAGCTTATGAAGGAAATTGAAGAAGATATAAAGAAATGGAAAAACATTCCGTGCTCATGGGTTGGAAGAATAAATATTGTGAAAATGTCAATACTACCCAAAGCTATCTATACATTCAATGCACTCCCAATCAAAATTGCACCAGCATTCTTCTCGAAGCTAGAACAAGCAATCCTAAAATTCATACGGAACCACAAAAGGCCCTGAATAGCCAAAGTAATTTTGAAGAAGAAGACCAAAGCAGGAGGCATCACAATCCCAGACTTTAGCCTCTACTACAAAGCTGTAATCATCAAGACAGCATGGTATTGGCACAAAACCAGACACATAGACCAATGGAATAGAATAGAGACTCCAGAATTGGACCCACAAAAGTATGGCCAACTCATCTTTCACAAAGCAGGAAATAATATCCAATGGAAAAAAAACAGTCTCTCTAACAAATGGTACTGGGAGAACTGGACAGCAACATGCAGAAGGTTGAAACTAGACCACTTTCTCACACCATTCACAAAAATAAACTCAAAATGGATAAAGGACCTGAATGTGAGACAGGAAACCATCAAAACCCTAGAGGAGAAAGTAGAAAAAGACCTCTCTGACCTCAGCCACAGCAATTTCTTACTTGACACATCCACAAAGGCAAGGGAATTAAAAGCAAAAATGAACTATTGGTACCTCATGAAGATAAAAAGCTTCTGCACAGCAAAGGAAACAACCAACAAAACTAAAAGGCAACCAACGGAATGGGAAAAGATATATTTGCAAATGACATATTGGACAAAGGGCTAGTATCCAAAATCTATAAAGAGCTCACCAAACTCCACACCCAAAAAACAAATAATCCAGTGAAGAAATGAGCAGAAAACATGAATAGACACTTCTCTAAAGAAGACATCCAGATGGCCAACAGGCACACGAAAAGATGCTCAACATCACTCCTCATCAGAGAAATACAAATCAAAACCACACTCAGATATCACCTCACGCCAGTCAGAGTCGCCAAAATGAACAAATCAGGAGACTATAGATGCTGGAGAGGAGGTGGAGAAATGGGAACCCTCTTGCACTGTTGGTGGGAATGCAAACTGGTGCAGCCACTCTGGAAAACAGTGTGGAGGTACCTCAAAAAATTAAAAATAGACCTACCCAATGACCCAGCAGTAGCACTGCTAGGAATTTACCCAAGGGATACAGGAGTACTGATGTATAGGGGCACTTGTACCCCAATGTTTATAGCAGCACTCTCAACAATAGCCAAATTGTGGAAAGAGCCTAAATGTCCATCAACTGATGAATGGATAAAGAAATTGTGGTTTATATACACAAGGAGTACTACGTGGCAATGAGAAAAATGAAATATGGCCCTTTGTAGTGACGTGGATGGAACTGGAGAGTGTTATGCTAAGTGAAATAAGCCATACAGAGAAAGACAGATACCATATGGTTTCACTCTTATGTGGATCCTGAGAAACTTAACAGAAACCCATGGGGGAGGGGAAGGAAAAAAAAAGAGGTTAGAGTGGGAGAGAACCAAAGCATAAGAGACTCTTAAAAACTGAGAACAAACTGAGGGTTGGTGGGGGGTGGGAGGAAGGGGAGGTGGGTGATGGGTATTGAGGAGGGCACCTTTCGGGATGAGCACTGGGTGTTGTATGAAAACCAATTCGACAATAAATTTCATATATTTTAAAAAAAAGCAAAAAAAAAAGAAATAGTAGAGAAGTAAATAAATATGATATATATTTTTTCTAGGCAGATCTGATAGGATAAGCATTGTATTGGATCTATGAGTTTTGACTCAAGCAGATAGATAATGAAGATAGGTATTAAGTTGGGAAAATTGTACAGAAAACAGGCTGGGCAAAAAAGGAGAAAGGGAAAATACAGTTTTATTTTGAAAGTGTTAAGTGTCTGATGCCTATTAGTCCCGAGAGGGTAAGAAGTAGGCAATTGGATATGTTCATTTGGGATTCAGTGCAGAGGTAAGGGCTGGAGAGTTAAATTTTACTTAGAATTTGGAAGTCATCACTATTTAGGTGGCATTTGAAGCTATGAGGCTAGATAAAATTACTCCTTTAACCACTAAATATTTATTAAGCATCTGCTTTTCTAAGACCAGGACACACGGCAGTGAGCAAGACAAATTTTCCCTACTCTCATGAAGCTTTTATTCCAGTGAAAGGAGACAGATAATAAACCACATGAATAAATAAAAAATATAAGGAGGAATAAATGTTTTAATGAAAATAAAGCAAGATGGCAGGGGTCTCAGGGCTGTTTTAAATAAAGCAGTTGGAAAACGTCATTCTCAGAAACTGATAAAATATATTAGCATTTAAAAGAGAAGGCATCCTTAAATTGAGGACCAGAAACTTTTTTTTTTTGAATTTTCAGGTTAATTCCAAGACATTTCTTTTTTTTTTTTTAATTTAAAAAAAATTGTTTTTCTTCAATATATGAAATTTATTGTCAGATTGGTTTCCATACAACACCCAGTGCTCATCCCAAAAGGTGCCCTCCTCAAAAAATATTATTTATAGCACAGGAGGGGCAGAGAGAGAGAGGGGGACACAGAACCAGAAGCAGGCTCCAGGCTCCATGCTGTCAGCACAGAGAGAGCCCCACCCAGGGCTCAAACTCAGGAAGCATGAGACCATGACCTGAGCCAAAGTCGAAGGCTTAACCCACTGAGTCACCCAGGCATCCCCAGAGACTTCTTTATTGAGGAATCATTTAAGCTGAGATTTGAATGACAGGAAGCAGCCACACTTATTGTCTTCTCCCATCTGATTAAACACTTGGAGAAAAAAACACCTTTTCTTTTTTTGCATGCAGTCTGGCACTGAGGTAGCTATTATTATGATATATATTATTGTGTTTGCCACTGAAAAATTATGAGGAAATAATAAGTATTTATTATCTACAAGGTTGGGGGGACCCAAAAAAATAAAAGGACTTGCCCTTTCCAATAGTTCACAATCGACTTGAAGAGACTGCATAAACACAGTGACCCAAATGGCAATGTATCAGCAGCATGATGTGTATTGCTACAGAGTACGCTACCTGAAGACATCCTGATAAAGTGAATGAAAAGTGGACTTGTAGTAAGGAGACAAGATTCTCAAACCGGATCTCACACACAATAGGACTGGGGACTTTGACAAGTAACTTCTGAGGCTTAATTTTCTTTATTTTAAGTTTATTGATTTTGAGAGAGAGAGAGAGCGAGCAGGGGAGGGCAGAGAGAGGGGGAGAGAGAGAATCCCAAGCAGGCTCCACACCATTAGCACAGAGCCTGATGCAGGGCTGAGACTCCCAAACTGTGAGTTCATGACCTCAGCTAAATCAAGAGTCTGACACGTAACCTGACTGAGCCACCCAGACTCTTGAGGCTTCATGTTCTAATCTATAAATGGTGGTAAACATATCTTCCGCTCTTACCTGCATGTGACAGGGCCAAGCCAGTCACAAAGTGAAAACAGTAATTATTATAGTAGTAAAAATAACAAATATTGGGATAATCATTAGGATAACACCATCAAGAAACTAAAGTGCCAAAAAATGGCCTAGAGATAGAGAATGTATGATGATGAATTTGCTTTATATGGTTTTGATTTACTAGAAACCTTAAACATACATGAATCAATTCCTAGACACAAATATTTCCCCCGGAGAGCTTTTTATTTTTTCCTACTCAAAGGTCATCTTAAAGTTAGTGCTTTAAAGATGCTTTGTGTGTGTGTTAAGTGGCAACTAGGCATGCCCTGGGTCTTTAAAGACTGATTCTGCAACTCTTCCCAGTTCTGATGCAGATTAGTGTAGCACAGAGCAGCCATAAAAAGGCCACAATGAGTGAATTTTAGCAGAAAGCAATAACAGTGATATATAAAAATGCCTAAAATAAACATAAATCAGCTACCTCAAAATGACATATTGACACAATTCTGTGGTCTACTCAACCACCCTCTACCTTCCTCTAGGCATTTTATTTCTCCCAGTGCTCCAAACTTCATTCTCAGAAACTTTAAATCACAATGATGGCTCTGGGGAGCCTCTGCTATTCAGTTACCTTCCCTTCTTGCTTCCATCATCCTTCAGCAACACCCAAGGCTGCCAAGTAGCCAAAACAGGCTCTCTCCCAAGCGTCCAACATTGGCTATATCATTCCTCCTCATAAGTCAGCATCAGGATGCCTGGCAGCCTCACCACAAAAATGGAATCCACATCTTCCTCCACTGAGACTTTCAGCCAATTGACTCTGATAATTTTTTCTGAAGCCCCAACTTTCTCTATCCTTCTTACCTGTCATTAAATCTTCAGCCCATTCTCTCTGTTCTATATTGTCACATCTCTTTTTCTTTAACAAACAGAATCTGCCAAACCCCATTCCTTAAAAAATTGTACATTTCAGGGCTCATGTTCTTTTACCTGTGTTTAATAAGTAATGAGCCAAAACAGTTATTCATTTTGGATACGTAATATAACATCCCTGGGTCCTTCTCACCAGTAAAATTGAGGTGGAGTGGACTAAAATGATTTCACAATTTTATTAAATGTTGTTGTATATCTAGGTATAAAAAAAAAGTCACCCAAATAGAGCACGACCTGACACAGGTTGGAATGGGATTCCAGAACCCTGCCCCCGTGGTGTATCATCACCCTTTTTTATGGCGGCCCCTGAGATATTTCCAACCTACAAGACTCCAGGGAGCACATGAGAGTCTTTGAACTAAGGGATCATTAAGTCCCTTTACAGCTCTACTATCCAAAGATTCTATTCAACATAAGAAAAAAATAAGTAGGGAAGAAACTATAATATTGTTGAGTGCTAATTTTCACTTTATTGAAACGTTCCATAAGCAGTATCCCATTTAATCCCCCAATAATGGTATCATTTTTACTAACGAAAAGACAGATTCAGAGATGGTAACTTGTTTAAGTTTACATATTTTTTAAGAAGGCTGGGATGGGATTCAAACTCTTGCTTCTTCTACTATTGTACGTTACCTCTAAACCAGATCACATCTTCCTAACCTAGTCTGCATCCCACAATTATCACAAATTACATTCTCTTATATATTGTATTGTGAAGGTGTTCGGCATATCTGATTAACATGGTGGATGTTAATATTTACTTATACTAATAAAAAACAGAACAGCAGCAAGGAGTAGGTTTGCATAGAGCACTAAGTAACAATAGTTTTGACTGGAAGAGAGAAATGGGGAGGATAGTATTGATAAATTTATAGTTAAAAGTTTTCAAAGTTTTCAAAGACTTTTTTTTAAACTAAGTCTTTCAAATGTACTAGAAAAATTGTCATTACCTGAGAATATTACTTCAAAGAATATATTTTTAATTCATATTAACCCATCCAGTACCATCAAGTCCAGAGCACACACTGGATTTGTAGCAATTGTAAAATCTTTCCAGTAATAAAATGTAAAAATAAGCAGAATTCTTCTCCTAATCAGCTGAATTCCATGTCCTTAGAACACTGCTACTGCAAATCCAAATATCTCTGGATAATTACAGAAATAGCATAGTTGTGGAAAACATACTAAGGATCTGAACTCAAAAACTTGTTAGATACTGCATTATCGTTCTCTGTTTATCAGCTTATATTTTTCCACAGATTCTATGTTATCTTTGCTCTTTTTCCTTTGGCAGATGTTCAGGGGTGAATTATGCAATTTAGAATCCAAAATTTCACTCCATCCAGATGCCTAATTTGCTAACTATTCACTTGTCAAAAACACATGTTTACTGTCTATTACGTAATCACACCAGCTCAGAACAGCTCTGGTTTCCATTTCATGAATCGATACAGAGAATCTGACAAATGTCCCAGAAGGCATTATTCAGTGCACATTTCCATGAAATTTTATTAAATTTCATAAATGCACCAACATCTGGGATAGAAAAACTTCTTCTCCAAAAGTTTTAAGTTTCAAAATCATTGTACATTTTTCTGTTCAAAAATCCATAGATAAATTTGTGGAGTAATGATAAAATTTCACTGAGTCTTCATATTTTGTTAAAAGTTTAGCTGATCTTGAAAAGAGCCACTCTACCGTACCCCAGAAACACAGGGCAGGGGGGCGGGGAATGTTTGCACAAGTCTTAATAGTTGTTGTTAAAATTTTTCATTTTCTTCCTTCCTTCCTTCCTTCCTTCCTTCCTTCCTTCCTTCCTTCCTTCCTTCCTTCCTTTCTTTCTTTCTAGCAAAAGAGGGGGAGGGGCAGAAAAAGAGAGAGAATCCCAAGCAGGATCCTTGCTGTCAGTGCAGAGCCCAATGTGGGGCTTGATCCCACAAACTTGTGAGATCATGACTGGAGCTGAAATCAAGAGTCGGTCACTCAATTGACTGAGCCACGCAGGTGCCTCAGTCATTGTTGAATTTTTAAAGAAAAGTGTATTTGTATTAGTTCCTCCCATACCAATAGTTGCTAACGCCCCTCACAGGGTCAAGGATTACATTACTGTGTGAATCAGTGATGATACAGTGATAGGCAGTACATCTATTATATTTACTTTAATATGAAAAGTTTATAAAACAGTGGGGTGGTCATGGAGAGTTGAAATAACTAGACACCAACAGATAACATTACACTGTGTTCTCACTTTAAATCTGTCTTAATATATCCAAATAATATGGGAAACATAAGCTTTCGTTAACTATAACATCTAAATTCATTCCCTAATTGATTTTTCACTAAACTCTAATAAGCACTAATATAAATAAGCAGTAATATAAGAATAATAATATCTTATCTACATATGTATCTATTAATCTTACCTACCTACCTACCTACCTTTGTGACTTTCTCGAACTCTACCTAACTGTAAGCTTTAGGAACTTCCAATAGCCAGAACAGTGTCAGTTAGAGTAAGTAATACAAAAGAAGGAGGAGAAGGGGGAGGGAAGGAGGGAGATATCAAGCTTTATTATACCACCTTTTCTCTCTGTCCTACTAAACAAAGTACTCATTGATTATTTGATGGCTCTAAATAAATGAATATGAAAATAAGTTGAAAAGAATTCTATTTGGGAAAGGAGATGGATTTTAGTCCAAGTTTTTTTTTTCTCTAGCAGGAATATTCAGAAACACATTGGCTTTTGTGGATGTCATATACAACATGAAGAACTGGGACAAGGCAACTTGTAATTTGAGCACTAACATTCTATGAGGGTGTGTATATATAGTGATATATATGCTTATATGGAGACTCTTATTTTTGTTTTGAAATATGATGCAAGCCCTGGATATACCTATATACTAAGCCTTAGGAAGGCGTCTGTACCTTTGCTAATTTGTTGGTGGGAAATAATAGCTTTTTTATTGCCTGCACACATTAGTCATTCATTCAATGATTAGTTACTTCCTTTTTTTCTTAAAGACCTACTACCTACAGTGTTGACACTTGATTTGATAGAGACTTACACACACACACACACACACACGCACGCACATACGCACTACACAATTAAATGAGTTCACTAAAACATCTCATTGCAATTTGAACTAATTGCTGTATTGAAGGTGAACATATCTCCTAACTTACTTTCTATAGCTAAAGGGTAAAATGTTGATATAGTCATACTGATGATTAAGTAGTTAGAATATAAGTGAATGCCTTGAAGATTCTCAAATTTTTATTAGGTGGAATCTGTTTTTACTGGTTCTTTTTAATACCGAATTTAGGAAGTAGTTAGGAAATAAAAATAAAACCAAAATACATCTACAGTTAAATAAGAGTTCTCTTCCCAAACCTAAATTGGAATTTTCACTTTGAGATAGCCTACTGAGGGTTATCTTTCAATAAAGTGGCTTGCAAGAAAGAAAGGGAAGGAAAAAACAAGAAGAAGAAAGACAGGGAGGGAGGAGTAGAGAGGGGAAGAAAATAGAGACCCTTAGAAACAAATGTTATTTCAGAGCTGTTCTAGGAAACTCTGTGTCATTTGGACTGTGACTCATATTAACATAAATTTGCAAGCAAGAACTCTAATAAGAACATATTTATCCTCCATCCTTAAAATTCCACCAGCACCTCTCCAAGAGAATGTTAATTATAACAATGTATAACTAACTTTATGGGATTTAAATTCAGAGAAAAAATTTTTTTAATTAACTCATTTTCTGCCATGCTTCCAAACTTGTTCTCAAAATTTAAGAAATGAAAATTCTGAACTCACATTTCTGAATTTTGAATGGTTTTCATTTCTTTAGAGCTTTTAATTTGTAGGGAACTTTCCTAGTCATGATCTTCTTTGAGTTTCACAACCCATCTACAGGCAAATTGGGATTGTTAGCCCCATTTTTCAGATAATCACAGTTATATGTGATTAAATGAATTAATTTGAAAATTATCTATAGTTTTATAATTGAAAATCAGTTATAAAGCAACAAATAAAATAAATTTTATGATAGATTTTTATGGATAATCTCTTTTTTGAATTTATTTTGCAAATTTAATTTCTCATTTATCCTTAGGGAGTCATTTGTACTAAAAGACATAATTAATTTGTATACTAATCCAATCTGTGTCTACTATATGTAAAAATGTTTACCTTATTCTTCACTGATGATGAGAAAACATGAATTCAAGATACTGAGAAATTTTTCTCTCACCTCTAAATCTCGTAATAGCACAGATCTAAAATAAATCACCTACTTATTAGGCACATCAGTGCATGTACCCCTTTGCTATGGGGTCATGAATAGCATTAAGTCGGGAGCAGTATCAAGTTGTAAAGGAAATGACAAGGTGCTTTCCCCCATGCCTCCCCAACTGTAATTTATTACAACTTCAATGCCGCCTAAATATTCTAAATTGGAATAAACACCCAACTGTGAAGAATCAAATGTAGATAAGGTAAAATTGCTAGAGAACTAAGAAACCAGTAGGGAGGACAAGGTGAGTGTTCACTGTGCATCCCTGCCTGACATTAAATGTCACTTCTCTGAAAGTCTCCTGAATTCTTCAGACACAGATACTGTTCCTGCCTATGGACTTATACCAGGGCTAGTTCATATCGCCACACTCTGAGCATACTGTGTATTAACTTTGTTTATGCTTCCTTCTTCCCCACTAGACCATGAAGTACTTAAAAGGACTAACTCTTGATCTTGACATTCCTAGGGCCAGCATAATGTCTATGATGTAGTATATACTAAGCTGCATTAATATATAATTAAGTAAATGAGCTGATGATTCACAATGAGGGAAACACAAATATATACTCTAAAAGGTAGAGCCTAACCAGGATCCAAAAAAGATCCAGGAATATAATCAAGATTCAGGTCAAGGTGTTTCATGTATTTATGATTCATAATTTTGACTATTCATTCCATATGTTTCTCTATAGAGTTATAGTTAGAGACTTGTAGGAAACACCATGTTAGTTATTTTTTTACTCTATATAAAGCTAACTGCTAGCATATGCATAAAATATCAAAGTGTCAAAAAATAAAAAAATAATAATAAAGTGTCAAAGAATCTTTTAATTTTATTTTTTGTGTACCAAAATAAGTATAGTTTTTACTCTATTACACTTTTTTTAAAATGTTTACCAAAAAATCTTCCAAAACCTGTTTCTTTGGATCAAAGTCAATCTCCATAAACTATATTTAACTGAAATAATTTCAGGGCAAGTACTCATTACCTCTGCTATCTAAGAGCTCAGGGTCCCCAGGTAGATCACAGATTGACTTCAATCCTGGACAAACCAGTCAACCTCTGAGCACTTCTGTTTGCAAGTGAGTAAAGTGAGTAGTTGTATCAGATGACCTCACAGGTTCTATCCCACTCATCACATTCTGTGTTGATGTAACTCCTTTTTAGGAATCTTAGTATGAACTCTGTAATATTTTCAGTTCTTGAAACTACTAACAAATAAAGGTAGTCTTCCTGCCCCCTGCAAAACTATCAGGTCCTTCAATTTTAATATCCTTACAGTGGAAATCCACACATAAAAATAATTTTTAAAAAGAGGTACAGGGAAGATTCTTAAACTACAGCAGAGCTTGGACCAAAATTTATGCATGAACAAACAGGAATCATATACCAATGCCATCACTGTGGTGAAAGACTTTAAGTTGTCCCCTAAGATAGCCAATTATTGGTGTTTACACCCTTATAAATTCCCCTCCCTTTAAATATGGGTGAGACCTGTGATTTGCTCATAACCAGGAGAAGATGGCAGAAGTGATAGGATGTCACTTCATGACCATGTTATAGAAGACTGTCTTGCCAGCAAAGTAACTCCCCTGTCTCTCTTCCTTATCAGCTGTGAAGAAGCAAGCTGCCATAAAGTAGAAACTCATGCTTCAGGGAACTGCTAGTAGTCTCTAGAAGGAAAAAGTGCAGCCTCAGTCCTAGACTGCAAGGAAATGAATGGCCAATAACCCGAGAAAGCTTGAAAATAAGTTCTAACCCAGTTGAGCCTCTGATGAGACTGAGACCCAGCCAACACCTGGACTTCAGCCTGGTGAAATCCTGAAGCACGGAACCAAGTCATACCATGTCTAGACTCCTGACCTATAAAAACCATGAGATAATAAATGTGTGTTGTTTTAAGCGGCTAATTGTGTGCCAATTTTTCATGCCCCAATAGGTAACTCGTACAACTATGAAGTTAATCTTGGTCTTTTCATGCTTGAATTTTGTGTAGGGTCCTTATTAGTGCTATGCACATAGGAAGTAAAATGACTCATTTTATCTCCTCGAGAAACGCAATGGATATAGCTACTGTATTTCTGAAAAAGTTATTACATTTTATTCTCTCAGAAATCTAGAATAAAGCATATTTTAGAGAATGAATGAGGAACATATTTCTCAAAGTAATTGATGAGGTCTCTGGCCATTCTTTACAATTAGGGTCTACTAATACTGATAGCAACAAGTCTTAAATTGGTTCACTCATTAATTTATCAAATATTTAATGCACTTCTGTCTTGTGTAAATTGTAAAGAGTGCTCTGGGGGATACAGATATGAATAAGACATGGCTAGTGCCCTAAGAGAAACTACAAGTTTGTTGCACTAAGTTTTGAGAATATGTTGTCAATATGAAAAGGTTTAAATTGTTTCCAATACCAAATATCTTAACAGAAGAAAAAATTTTTATTGAAAAGTAAAATTGCTTATATGAACTCATCTATACCATCTTTGTGGGGAAAAAATGGCTTCAGTTAAATGACCATGAGTGTTATGAATGGATGGGTAATATTTCAATAGCTAGGTATAAGACAGAGAACATTCTATGGGAGAAAACAGTAAATGAATGCACCTAGGGGTAAGAATTGGGGGAATTTTCATAGAACAAGTGATTTGGGTTTGAAAGCCATCATAGTTTATTGGGAAAAAACAAGAGCATGGGAGTCAGCATCAATTAAAAAATCATGAAGGCTTGAACCAAGCTGGCATGGAGAAGATCCTGACAGAAAAGAAAGATATTGTGGACCTGGACCCTACAATAAGCTGGTCAACTGATTGCATGAGACAGATGATAGAGAAAGACGAATTGAAAATGACTTTGAAGTTTCAAACCTGCATGAGAAGGAACAGAAGCATCATTAAAAGATGTGAGAGAGATAAGAGGCAGACTGGTTTGTGTGGAGGGAGCAGGTGTATCTGGTATGTGCTGGACTTTAAAGGGAAAAGTGAGTGAGACAAGAGGTGAGAAAGAAGTCAAGGAGGTCTGCCAATGAGGAAGCCCATAAAAGTGCAGTTTCACCTGAGTATTGGGTGTACAGTGAATAAGAAGCAGGTTAAGAAATAAAGAGGACATAACAACTACATGTAACATGCTTTCAAGGTAGCAAAGCAACAGGATCTTGAATAAGAACATGCAAAAAATTAGGAGGAGATTGGAGTTACCTAAATGCTTTTCAGGGTATGTCTGCCTACCAGTCAAAAGAAGAGTTCTGATCTGAGTATTTTCAAAAGATGAAAACTATTATATTGAAGGAAGCCACTGAAATACATACAACAAAAATCTTAACATACATGCCCTTTGGTACATAGCAACTCTGTTGTCCGTTAGGGAAAATTAAAGGAAAAAAGTAGACCATCTGTCCTGATTTTGAATGTAATATAAGATAGGCACATCTATAAAAATGGACCACAAGGCAGCTGTGATGAGTATGAAAGGATTGGTGAACGTTCAGAGGAATATGGAGTTACTGTATGTATGTATGTGTATGTATGTGTGTGCATAGATAGATAGATACACACATATATGTGTATACATACACACACACCCACATACACACGTACATATATTGAGCAATTTTCTGACATGCTTTCCATTTCTTAATACAGCACCCTAGATTGACGCAATGACAGCTAGATGCAAGATTCTAACACCTATGTTTTCAGCTATGAAAAGCAAGTTATTTCTTGATGATGAATGTTAGGTCCAGACAAGCAGATAACACCATGCCCACTAGTCCTATAATTTGCATTTTGTTTTAGAAAATTTTGTTTTCTAGGTTTTCTATTTTTAAAGTATGTGTAGCACACAACCTCACAGTAACCAAGTGCTACCCTTTTTCACATATTCCATAGCATTTACTGCAATTCTATATAGAGAGGGTGCTTATAATTACTTATTAGTTTATATATATATATATGTATATATAGTTTGTATATACACATATATATATAGTTTTATAGTTTTATAGTTAATATACACATATTAGTTTATATGTTTATTAGTTATATATACTTTATATATTAGTATATATAATTAAAAGGTTCTTATAACTATTAGTTTATATATGTATATGATGTATATACATAATGTAAACGTATATGTATTTGTAAATTTGAAATTGTGTTTAGTGTTTAGTGAGAAAATAGATGTCAAATATAGGCAAATTCATTGTTCATTAAATAATTAAAAGAAAAATGCAATCTTAAAAATAATGAATGACAGGGGCACCTGGGTGGTTCAGTCAGTTAAGCATCCGACTCTTGCTTTCAACTCAGGTCATGATCTCAAGCCCTGAGTCAGGTTCTTTGCTGATAGTGTGGAGTCTGCTTGGGACTCTCTCTCTCTCTCTCTGCCCCTCCCCAACCCACGTGCACACATGCTCTATCTCAAAACAAATAAATAAACTTAAAAAAAATACTGAATGACAAAAAGTTTTGAAATTCTTTAAAAAAATTAGGAAACAGTCCTTAGCTTCGAAATTATCTTACGTAAAATATGAACTGTTAACACCATCATAAAGCGAATATATATGAATATTTGAGTGGCTATGAGTCAGAAAGCACATGTGGCTTTTTGAAACAGTACATATGAATTTACCAATGGCCAGGGAATCTTACCTTATATGCAAAATGTTACTCTCAGCTTTGACTCACAGCAAAATGCATTATACATGGTCTAGCTCATCTCATTCATATAGTTTCATTTGTTCATTCCTTCTCTCAGTGTGTTTGCACATTCTTTCTCTCTCAGATTTATTATCAACATTTTATATTTTGCTAGATTTTCTTGGATTTTAGATATATACTTAAGGGAATGACAAAAATCAGTAAAGAAATATACTTTTAATTTCCAGAGGGAATGTTTTCTTACAAATATTATGTCATCAAGATGGCCAATAGACAAATGAAAAAATGCTCAACATCACTCAGCATCAGGGAAATATAAATCATAACTACAATGAGATATTGCCTCATACGTCTCAGAATGACTAAAATTAAAAACACAAGAAATAACAAGTGTTGGTAAGGATGCAGAGAAAAAGGAACTCTCTTGCACAGTTGTTGATGGAGATGCAAACTGGTGCAGCCACCCTGGAAACAGTATGGAGTTTCCTCAAAATGCTAAAAACAGAACTACCATATGATCCAGTAATTGCATTATTGGGTATTTACCCAAAAAATACAAAAACAGTAATTCAAAGGGATACATGCACCCTATATTTACTGCAGCATTACTTACAATAGCCAAACAATGGAAGGATCCCAAATGTCCATCAAGAGATGAATGGATAAAGATGTGGTATATGTATACAATGGAATATTATTCAGCCTTAAAAAAGAATAAAATCTTGCCATTCCCAACAACATGGATAGATCTAGAGAATATAATGCTAAATGAAATAAGAGAAAGATACCATAAGGTCTCACTCATACGTGGAATTTAAGAAACAACAAATGGGCAAAGGAAAAGGAGAGAGAGAGAGAGAGAGAGAGAGAGAGAGAGAGAGAGAGAGAGAGAGAAGGAAACCAAGAAACAGACTCTTAACTATAGAGAACAAACTGAGGGTTACTAGAGGGGAGGGGTGTAGGGGAACAAGTGAAATAGGTGATGGGGATTAAAAAGTACACTTGTGATGACAAAATTTTTTTTTAATTCAAAAACCACAAATATTATGTCATCAAAAGAAACTGCTCTGATAGCTCAGAGACTGCAGGTTTTTCTCTAGTATCCATACTCTCCTACTTTTATAGTAAGAGAATTTCCCAATCCTTAGCTGGGCATATAACCACCCAGAATAAACCGAGGTAGCTCGGTTTAGAGATGCAGTTACAGGTAGCTATAAGATTCAATTGTAGCCAAAAGGATGTCAGTAGTAGTGTGCAATTTGTAAGTTGTGCCCATAAAAGAAAGTGGTTTGTCTTCTCTTTCCCCTTTTCTGCCTTCTTAGACCACGGAGATGAAGGGACTCCGCTAGGAGGCTGGAGTGACAAGGTAGAAGAACCCTCAGACTTGATAAATTCCCACAGCATATCACCAATACCATTTCAGAATTTTATGAGAGAATAACCTCTTTCGTTTAAAGCAGTATTATTTAGGATCTTGTCATGTTGCTGAATGTCTATCCTTGTGTATTACTGAGGAAATAGGAGATTCTCCATCATTATTTGCTCTTGGACATCATGCTTATTTTCTTTTCCTTCCAAATTTGCAGTTCCACTTTGGAAAAACAATTATAGTCAAATAATCTTAGAGCTTTAAGGAGCTTTATGTAACATGCAGTCTGGTGTTTCCTGATGTGTATTTAATTGGATAGGCAGTAGTCTCATGAGATAACAATAAAGGGCATCAAAGTCAAAAAAGTTTGGAAAACACTTAAAATTAATTCTCTTCTTTGAGATGCACAAGGCATATTAGCATATCAAAAATATGAGTATTCCTGAAATAAAGGATCATGTTTAACTTTTTTCCCCTAGCAATGGAACATAGAAACACTTTAAACACAAAATATATTAACATATTTTATAACTGCGATTCCGTAGAACATTCTTTGGAGAATTTTTAATCACTACATAATGCATAAGTTTCTACATGTTCAACAAATAGTTCAACTCTTGCTAAGTAAGAAACCTTCCAGTAACAGAACTTGCTATTTCACAATATGGTCCATTTCATCCACTTCTTACTTTTCTAAGTAAAGACATTAATTAAGATAGACATTAACTGGTTCTATTAAATTTGCCCATGTCCACCTTTACTGGCCACAATATAGTAAGGATTATTTGCTAGTTCAGTGATGGCATCTGAAAGTTTAATGACACAAGTAGCACTCAGTGAAGCAAGTAGCAACTAGAACTCAGTTCCTCTACTGTTACTGTCCACCTGCAGCAGTGTGCACTCAATTCACTTCAGTTTCATGGACAGCCTACATTGAGGAAAGGGGTAAACTGAGGAACTTTTGCTTTCACTCAATCATATAATAACATAACAAATATCAATGAAAGAAAGTCATTATTTTCTTTTTTTTAATATAATTGACAAATTGGCTAACATATAATGTGTAATGTGTGCTCTTTGTTTTTGGGGTAGATTCTGTGGTTCATCGCTTGCATACAACACCCAGTGCTCATCCCAGCAAGTGCCCTCTTCAATGCCCATCACCCACTTTCCCCTCTCTCACTCCCCCATCAACCCTCAGTTTGTTCTCTGTATTTAAGAGTCTCTTATGGTTTGCCTCCCTCCCTCTCTGTTTGTAACTATTGTTTTTTCTCCTTCCCTTCCCCCATGGTCTTCTATTAAGTTTCTCAAAATCCACATGCGAGTGAAAACATATGATATCTATCTTTTTCCGACTAGAAAGTCATTATTCTCTGATAATGAACATTACCAGTTTCATTACTTGCCATTTGACTAGAAACTCAAGAATCACAAAACCAAAGAATTATACAACTAAAATGCACATTTAGTCTTCCACATCCATTCTCTTAATCAGTAATTGTCGCCTCAATAAACAATCATAAATTCATATGTGGATGGGGCACATTAAAGTTTCATTAGTCATGTTAATAAAGTACAGTCTATTAGAAAGTTTTAAATAAACTAGATCTACCAAAATTATAGGATTTACAGTATAACTAACTTTATGTAAGTCTACATAGTAAAATGTTTGGTAGTAATAACTAACTATAAAATTAAAAATTGCCTGGGGCGCCTGAGTGGCGCAGTCAGTTAAGCGTCCGACTTCAGCCAGGTCACGATCTCGCGGTCCGTGGGTTCGAGCCCCGCGTCGGGCTCTGGGCTGATGGCTCAGAGCCTGGAGCCTGTTTCCGATTCTGTGTCTCCCTCTCTCTCTGACCCTCCCCCGTTCATGCTCTGTCTCTCTCTGTCCCAAAAATAAATTAAAAACGTTGAAAAAAAATTTTTTTTTAAAAAATTAAAAATTGCCTTACCAAAATAACCAATTTTGAAAAACAAGTATATAAATTATTTGTTGTGACCAATTTTTCAATAGCATTTTCTTGGCCAGTTTTTTTGTGACCAAATTGGTTTTAATCACATCATGTGCTACCATTTCATGAATTAACCAAATATACGGCTCTCCAAAAAAAAAAATTTTTTTAACTGCATTTAGTCTAGGTAATCAAATTGATTTCAATCAAATCTCTTGGACCTCACTAATGGTAGCTCTCAACATTAAATGTCAGAAGTTTAATTAAAGATAATTAATAGTGATTCCACTGAGCTCTGAGTAATATGTAAACTTTTGAATAGCTATCTAATGACTCCACATGGACAGTTTGATCTGAATATGAATATATTCTTGAATAAATTAATAGTGTTCTTGTTTCTTTTCTCAATTATAATTCCAAATTAAACTTATTCAAATGTCTTGTCACATTGGTAAGATATTTGTGGGTATTAATTAATTCTATTTAAAAGAAAAAATGGTCTCAGGATACATTTGGTTCCTGAGCTGTTTGTTTGATACTTAACAGTTTTACAAAGAGATGGGCATTCAATAGGGAGAGACTAAAGTTTAGCTTCAGCCTTGGTATTACACTCAAATCTGCTGTCACATGTGACTTGAGCCATGACCTTGAGACTGCCAAGGAGTTAAAAGCCTACTTTGATGCCATTTCTGGCCTCAGTGAACTTGTGTGTGGTCAAAGATCATGTAATGGGTAGATGACCATCATTTCTACAGTATTAAATAAAGACAAGTCATTTCAATCCATTGTTAATATGTGAATATGTAACTTGGAGGAAATTTCCTTCTGTGCTATGTATATCATAATATATAATATTTAATATGTAATAATTTGGGGGCACCTGGGTGGCTTAGTCAGTTGAGTATCTGACTCTTGATTTTGGCTCAGGTCATGTTTTCACAGTCATGAGGTCAAGTCCCACCTCAGATTTGGTTGGAGCACAGAGCCTATCTGGGATTCTCTCTCTCTTCTTCTTCTTCTTTCTTTGCCCCTCCACCATATGTGCATGTACTCTGCCTCTCTTCAAAATAAATAAAATCTTTAAAAACTGGTAATATGTTCAGTCACTAATGCAAATGTATTTTTCTAAGAGTAAAATGCTGTAACAATTTATATCTAATAATAAAAGCTGCTAATTTTATGTTGAAAATGATTAAAAACACCCAAAGGATTAAACAGGGAAATGCATGTAATAGATAAATATCAGGGAAAAACACATTAGCTATATAACTTTATGAAATACATATTTTCTTGACAAGTTTTTATGAAATGTAAATAATAATAATGTAAATAGTAAGAATAGTAGGCACTATATTGTCATTCCAATTTCTCTAGAATTAGTTTATAAGCATTGATACAATTAAAAAATCTATAATTACTTTAGGTAATCTTCCATCCATAAATAAATAACACAAAGTATAAAAAGAAGAAAGTCTGAGAAAAAAATGTAGTACTCCAAAATATCCTGCTCCCCCACCTCCTTCAGTTAGTGTTCTAACAAAAATAGAGTTCAAAAACTTTTAAGAGCAAAATTCGGGGGAAAAAACACACACAAAACAAACCAGCCTTGTATTTAGTGCAACTGATCGCTATGAATAAAATACTTATTTAGATGTAAAAATTCTTATGTCTGGTAGAAGCACATACATACTTGGCCCAGGGAAGCCAAGGCCAAAGTCATATTTCACATTCATAGAATTAAATTCTGAGGTGTGATCATAAATCTAAAGGTTTATATTGCATAAAACAGTTGACACTCACTTATTATAAAGTGGAGATTGTTCTACTGCATGTGAAGTGAAGCATGCAGATTTCTGTATGTTCTCAGTATGCATCACTAGATAATGAAGTCTTTTGTGAAAAAAGGGGAAAAAGGAAGAAAAAAAAACACTGTCTTTGTAAACTAACCAATTCCGTTTGAGTGATTGAGTGACCCTAGACAAGCAATCTGAATTATTTGAACCTTTTGGATAATAACACCTACTTTGCAGGAGTAAAAGGATTTAAAGGGATCACATCTGTAAGGACTCTGGCTCAGAGCATGATATGTACAGATCTGCAACGACTGGTACTTTTCACTTTCTTCTTTCCCTGGCCTGTCCTCAATGTTTGGAATTGCTGTCAATGTCAGCTTATGAACAATACACAAAAATAGGAACATAGAAAGTTGGAAATAGAAGGAACTTTGAGAACTTCGACTTTGTTGTTTTCATTTTTTTTTAGCAGCAAAATCCTTTTTCAAAATAAAATCCCAACTGGAGCCCCAATATAAAACTGATCAACTAAGAGCTGCTCTAGTTGAAGCAGAGATGGAGAGCCCTGAATCCACATCTACTGTGAGCAAAGCAGATTCTGGACCACCCCACTCCTACAGAATTCCAGGATGTTATAATGGAATGGAAAGCACAGAATGCATGAGGGCTTCTGGGTCCTGCTTTCTGGAAACTGACTTTCCTCCAAATTGTGTGCCCTTGTTCAGGTCACTTAATCTCTTTGGTTAAACTCTTCATATTATTATTATTATTATTATTATTATTATTTGAAATAAAAAGTTTGAAATATTCCATTTATGTCTAATCCAGTCCATCTCTTTCTTTTACCACCAAGCAGAGAAATCTATATACATAAATGAGATTATCAAAAGTTATCAATTGTGGCAAATTGCATTTTCAAAGATGATAGCTATGAAATATCTCTCCCTGCATCTCCTTTTGCACTGTGATCTTGTCACTTGCCAATCAAGAAATGGAATCTAATTCCTACTCCAACCCCCAATTTTGAGTGTAATTATCCTCCCTTATCTGCACTGGTCATAGTTACCTGCTCGTACTCAACATCATGTAGCAGCACGACACTGTGTGATTTCCTAAACCGGATCAGAAGGTCCATGCAACTTATATCTGCTTCCCTTGGAAAGCTCATCTACCAGATGTACCTACTCTGGACAGTTCATCTCAGAAATAACCCTGACATCAAGCTATGATAAGCCCAAGCCAGAGGAAAGGTCACCTTTAGGTACCCTTGTCAACAGTCTAGCTGAATCCCATCTAGACCAGGCACCAGACATGTGAACAAAGCCTCCAGATGATTCCAGCCCTAGTCTTTAAGTCACTCCAAGCCAATCAAGCTTTCCCAGCTGAGACCCCAAATAAGCCACTCCCACTGTGCCATGTCCAAATTCCTAACCCAAAGAATCTGTGAGCATATCAAAATTGTCTTTTTGCCACTAAATTTGAGATGGCTGATTATGCAGCAACAACCAGAACATATGTGGCTTTATTACTTACTAAACCCAATGCCCTCTACAAATTTTTCATTCTGTTAAACCTTGCAAGCACCCAGTCTTTAAATCTCTGTCCTATCTTTACATTCATCACTTAGCACATTCTGATTCTCTCCCTACCTCAATCTTTTTCAGTGGATTTATTTCTTCTAGCACACTCTTGAAAGAAGGCACTCCTTGAAAGAAAGCAGCCTTCTTCCCTGCTATCTCCTTTTGATTAGCTCATCTACTGCTAGGATTTCAATGATCACTTCATGTATTAATTCATTCAATAAATATTTATAATGTGTGGCAGACACTGTTGTAGGACCAGCTATAGATAGCTGTACACCAAACAGATAACATCCTTCCTCTGATAGTACATAAATTCTAGTAAAAATAGAAAATAAATTGGCATACAATAATATAATAATACAAGTATAAATAAGTAATATGAAGAAATATAAAGCAGGGTACAAAGGACAGAGAGGTACTTTTTACATAGAGTGGTACTGGAAGACATTTTTTTTAGTTTTATTTCCTTATTTATTTTTAATTTATTGTTGAGTTAAGAAGACATTTTTAATAAGATGTATTTGATCAGAGGGGTACCTGGGTGGCTCAGTCAGTTAAGAGTCCGACTCTTGATTTTGGCTCAGGTAATGATCTCGCGGATTGTGAGATTCAGCTCCTCATTGGGCTCTGCACTGACAGCATGGAGCTTGCTTGGGATTCTCTCCCTCTCTCTCTGCATCTCCCCTGCTCGCTCTCGCTCTCCCTCTCAAAAATAAAATAAATACTAAAAAAAAAATGTATTTGACCAGAGACCTATATAAAATGAGAGATCTAGTACTACACGTAGAGAGAGATCATTCCAGGGAGAGGTCTGTGATCAGAGTGTTCAAAAATAATAAGAAGGCAGGAATAGCTGGAGTAGAGTGAAGAAGTAGGACAGTGGCAGAAGATGTAGCCAGAGTTATCCAAGAAGCAGATTCTATGAGCTCTTTTGGCTATCACAAAGGCTTTGGATTTTATTCTAACTAAAATGATGTGTGAAACATTAAATATGTTCATGAATCTCTAGTTTTCTTCTCCTTTTTGGGCCACAGAAAATACACTTCTCAGTTGGACAAGACCTTTTGAATAGATGTGGCCAATGAAATATGAGTAGGAGTACCAGGTTACATTTCAGCTGAGAAAATAAAAATGTCATGTGGATTCTTTAGCCTCTCTTTTCACCTGCCTAAGCAATCAAGAAGGCTACAAATTCCAGGTGGTTGAACTACCACAAAGTAAAGCCTCTATTAGCTTGGATACCTGAGTAACTACTGGGAACAGAGATCACCACTCCTTTCCCCAAACAGACACACAATGGACATGGTATGTAAGTGACAGTCTTTGGCAGGGACAGGGGGGCTCACCGCTGAGGTTTATTCCTGTAGTATAATCTGGCCTACCCTAAGGATGGAAGGTACTGGAGGGCTTGAAGGGTGACTTGAGGGCTTATATTTTGAAAAGGTCATATTGGCTACTATGTGGAGAACAGACTATAGGACAAAAGAATGAAATGAGAGACTAGTGAGAGTCATTGGCAATAGTCCAGGAGATAGATGATAGTGACATGGATTAAGGTGGCAACTAAGATGACCATTATCCAAATTAAGGCGCTTTTGAGAGTAAAAGGGAATGCTGTTAACAATCATGAACTAAGAATGCCTCAGGAAAATCAAATGGTAGCTATACAGGTGAAAAGGTAAGAATATCAACAGGATATGCTGATGGATTGAATGTTGAATGTGAGAAAAAGAGAAGTGTCTGGGTAAATTCCAATGTTTTATCTTAGCAACTGAAGAATGGAAATGGAAAAGACTGAGAAAAGAGTAGATTTAGGGCAAGAGTTGGGGAGTCAAAATATGATATTAGAAAAGTTAGGTTTGAGATGCACATTAGATATAAATGGGAGATGTCACTTAAACAGTTAGATTTAGGACTATATAAATAAGGGGACAAGTTGAGGCTAGAAATGAAAAATTTTTTGGAAGTCAAGAGTGTATAAATAGTATTCAAAGCCCTGAAATGGCTGACCACACCGTGGGGGTCTAAGTAAATAAGAGATCCAAGGGCTGAGTGAGAAGATGAGGATTCTTCAAAGAAATAGAAGGATGGCAAAAGAGATTAAAAGAGAACCAAGAAAAAAAAAGGATCTCCAAGAAAAATAAGTAAAGAAAACATCTTAAAAGAAAGTATGCTCCATGTCAATATCTGCTGTGATTTCCAGTAAAGTGAGTGCTGGGAATATATTATTAGTTTTAGCAACATGAAGATCCTTGGTGACCTTGACAAGAGCAAATTCAAAGGACTGATGGGAACCAAGGCCTGACTGAAGTGGTTAAAAGAGAAAACAGAAAGATAAAATATAGAAACAGCACATTCAGACAACTCCTTCAAGGAATTTTGCTCCAATATGGAGCAAATAAATGAAGCAGAAAGTGGAGATGGGGTCTGGAGAAATAAGTGTGCTTTTATGTTAATAAGAATGATCCAAAAGAGAGGAAATAATTGATGATGCAGGGGAGAAAAATGAAAAACCAAAGGCAACCTTGAGTAGGTAAGAGAGGATTTATCTAGGGTTTATACATAGAAAGTTTGCCTAAATAGGGATCAGGGGCAGACGAGAAAGTAGAGTACTGAATAAGAAGATGCACTTACAGGTTCAGGTTATAGGGAATTGTTTCTATTTACTCAAAAAAAAAAAAAAAGAAAGAAAGAAAAAAAAAAAGAAAAGAACAAAGCCAATACCTGAAAGTCATGAGGTAAGAAAATGAACAGCATTCAGAGAGAAAGAGAAATGTTGAAATGCTTTTACTAGTATAAGAGTGAATTGACTATGGCAGAGCTTCTCAAACCTGGTTGCATATTAGAATCACCTGGGGAATCTTCATTTGCTATCAACGGGGACACTCTACCCCAGAACAATTATATCAGATCTTCTGGAATTGGGACCAGGGCATAGTTATTGTTTAAGAGCCACCCATGAGATTATTAATTGCAATTAAGTCTCAATTAATTTGATGACCATGAATATAAAATGAGATAAAGCATAATGGTTCTTCATGCCCACCCTCCCAAAGTGTTCCAATTTATATTCCTGATGCTCAGGACGAAGAATATCATTCTTAATCTCTCCTCAATCTTCAGTGAATCTCTAGCACCTAGCCAGTAAAGTCAAATACCTCTGGCATAGCACCCAAGATCCTTTATGTAATAACCCAAACTACCTTTTTGAATTTATCTTCATCTATAGCATTCCAGAACTCTCTTCCTCAAATAAACTGGGCTGACTCATTACAAACATCACACAAACCTCCACACTTCCTTGCATTTCATTACGCTGTTGTTCTCCACCCACAGCTCCAACTTCAATGATCTCAAACCAGGCTGTGCATCAGAAAAATTGGGGGAGGTCTAAAATACACATGATATAGCCCTGTTGCAACATCTCGGTAGAGCCTAGAGATTCCCTATTATTAGTAAATTTCCCGTGTGATTCTTACACAGCCAAGGTTGGTTCCTAAACCAAGGATGGAAATCAATGCACCTACTGAATCCATTAAAATTCTGCTCATCCTTCAAGACTCAGGGACTATCCCTTTACCATTATCCCTTCTTACTGCAATTTACTAATCCCTTTTCTCACTTACACTGTGTTTATTCCATAGGCCAAGCACTGATCTAAATACTTTTATATGCATTAATCCTCACAAGCACTATGAATCAACATAGCTTAGATATGGCTTCTGCCTTATTTCATCATTTTGCTGCTTGGCCCAGCTGTGGACATATGTCCAGTTTACAGAGATCCTCTGCTTCTTCCTACTCCAGAGAAATGAGAATTTGGCAGCATGAGCAGGAAGTCAGTAAAATCAATAGCATTGGGCTGTCTGGTGCTGTGGCTTGCTACTGGATTCCTTACCTGCACATCAGCTCTTATTTCTGCTATGAAGAACACCTCTGATTCACAATGTTGACCTTAGCCTGACCCAGTGACATTGGCTTCTGCAGAGGGAAATCTGGCAGACTGACAGGGCCTTCGGGCCAGTCTGCAGCTCCTTTTGCAACAGAGCACACCCGCAGGTTATGTCTCTTTACGGTTGTATACTGATCTGGTATATGGAGCTCTGTACAATGTTTTGCTAAGAGGTCAGTACAAGTTTTCCCACATTCCTTCCTGGCAAAACATCAACTCATGGGGGACTATCCTAATTAGATAACTTCAAACAATGAACAAACTCTGCAGATAAAAATAAGTGGAAAAAAACTGCAAGAAATAACCAGTTTTAAAACCCTACCAATGATCGATTTTATCATTTGGCTGGGTTCTTAATTCTTTCTGGATTAAATGACAGACATTTCTCTTACTATCATTTCCTATCCAATAAAATCAATAATACTGTGTAACTTATTGAAGCCACAGCAATTATTTGTTACATCAAATCATGTAATTTATTTCTGTCATGGTTCTAGTCACTCCAAACTTAATTTTTGGAATACAATCTTTTCTTTTCCGTCACTTTGTTAATTTTTCTTTCTGTGACTATGATCTTCCATAATTGCTTATGTTGTCTCAGCTAGCCTGTCTTGACTGTTCTTTGCATTTCTAACTGAAGGCTAATTCGTTTCCTCTCATTGCCTAAGGAAAAAAATCAGTTCTACCCACAAACTTTATTTTCTTCTTCTGACTATAAAGTAATACATAAAACCTGTGAACAGGTATCAAAAAGAAAATTAAAATTACACACAACCCACTCTGAGCCACTGTTAATAGTAATGTGTTTTTCATTCCAGGCTTTGAGATATATATAAATTTATTTATTATAATTTTTTATAATTAGGATAATGCTATGTATAGTTTTCACTGTAACTTAAAATATAGCAAATTTTGAGCATTTTCCATGTTCTTTGAAAAAGAGACTTTATTATTTAAAAAAATAAATCACTTTTAATAATGGTATGACAGGTTATCAAACATTACCATAACTTATTTTTACATTTTTGGATATTTAGGATATTTTCCATCTTTTACTATTACAAACAATGCTTCAGTAAGCAACCCTATAAACCGTCAAAAAAACAACTTTCAATAAACACCTTTAAACATAGATCTTTGGCATAGGTCTGAATTTTTGTTAAGACAGATTTATAGAATTGAAATATTACCGAATGAAAGAGCACAAACATTCTGTTCCTTCCTTAATCCAACCTAAAATTGCATAAACACCTATTTTGTGCTAGACCCTCTAATAGGCTCAAGAAACATAGGTATGGACAAGATGGAGTACCCATCCTGAAGGGGCCTACAGTTGAGCAGGAGATAGGTCAACTGTAAAAGTGCACTTAGCATCTTCAGTACTGAAATAATGGTAAGCACAGCAGATGTGTCTTAACTCACTTCCACTTAGACAATACTGGATTATTTGGTGTCATCCACTCCTAGCCTTTGATTAATGGATTCCCCAACACCAAAAGTACATATTCTTAGTTAATGGCTATTCACTTCTACTGGTTAAATTGATTACTTACCAAAAATCCTTTGCATGTGTCCCCAGACATGTTTATATTACTTGTACATGCCATTGCACTTACATAATTTAATTATTGTAAAAAACTGATGCTATATGAATGTGAAAAGCTTTGGTAAGATTCAAGAAAGACAAGTTACTAAAAACATATTTCTGAGGAGCTAGGTGTGACTGAAAAACATTTTTCAAAAATTAGGAAAGATTCTACAAACAGATTATTCAGCAAATGCCTTAGATTCTTGAATCCCAACCTAGAAATTTAGATGATGTGTTATATACAGGGAAGATAAGGCAAAATTCTACTTTCAGGACCCATCTCAAAGAAAAGGCCTTAGCCTCTGTAACAGTTGGGTGAATTAGTATATATATTTGTCAGTTTTAAATTATACAATTTCCTCCTTAAGCCAGCTATTGGGCTAACTAACTACTGCTGGCCTCAGTGTGTGTGTGTGTGTGTGTGTGTGTGTGTGTGTGTGTACGTGTAAAGATATATACCACTATTATGCTTTTAGCAAATTAATAGTGAAATGGAACCAATTTCTGTTTGTTTATATCTTTATTGGGAATTTGTATTCCTTCCTTTGGAACTTCCTGCTAATCCATACAAGTGTTTGCAGAGGGTTTTTTTTTCCTTTATTGATTTGTAAAAGATTCTTAATGCATTTAAGCTATTACCCTTTTATGTCATAAATATTGTTGAAGTCTGTTCCATGTATTTTATTTGTGGTGTTTTTTAACTACCACAGTTTCCAATATTCATGTAGTCAAATCCATCATTCTATATCATTGATCTCTAAACTTCCCTCTACCTTATCTATATCTTGTGAATGATGTAACAACCAACAGATTTGATTGGGATGGCAGCCAGTATTCTATCTCAGAGCCAGTTTAATTTTTTCTTTTATTACTATTTAAGTTTTGAGGACTCAAAGGTCATGTGGTATGCCTTCTTATATCCATATGAGATTCCTCCTCTACTCCAGCATCCTCCTCACATGGATGAAAATGAGTGTTGCTCTTTAGTCACATCATAATTTTAACTATTGGTGCTACCTTAACAGTTACATAAATTGCAAAGCACGTCTGGTATATAATAGTATTTAAATAGTATTTGAATGGGAATCATATTCTTGGTGTAGATAGCAGGCATTAGATGGAATCTACTAATACTCCTGTAAATGACTAATTTGGAAACTTTAAGCACTTCCTTGCTAAGACATCACTTGCATATGTGATTTGCTAGGTTTGAAATCTTATGACTTGGTCCAGGAATTCATTCCTATATTCAATAACTATGAACCAAACATGTACTTTTAGCAAGACTTAGTGCTAATTGTTGAAAATAACACAGACCAAACCGACATGGTTGCTGCATTCCTGAAGCTTGCATTTTACTGAGGAGGAGGGATGGCCAACAAATTATACCAATAAAAAAGTAATTATAATTTTAATAAGTATTATGAAGAAGTTAAAAGTGCTACAAGGGCTTGTAATTAGGGTTCTTTGGGTAAATGACATCAGAGATGAGCACTGAAGGATTGGAAATAATAAGCCAGTGGACTAGACGACATTGGGGTTAGCTGGGTAGCTCACAAAATCTGGAAAAGAACCCTGTGCTGCTATGTCTGTTTTACATGAGCTTAGCCCACAGCTTGAGCTGATTAAAGTATGCATAGACCTTTGATCTAAGGTAAGCCAATTCTGAGGACTAAACCTAAGAGAAGAGAATCAATGCCTCACAGGTGGTAGAAGTCAACACAAGAGGCAGACTCCGCACACCACTGTGGCTCTGTTCTTCGCACGTGGACAAAGAAAGTTGTGGGAGGAGAAAATGAAGTTTCTAGCAGAGAGGAAAGGACAGGACAGCAGAGGGGTCATGCAGACAGCATTTAAGTTTCTTGTGCCAGTTGTATCCAAGGCCTGATCACCCTGCCCTTCCTATAATCTTGCAAGATACAATAGCATGCCTCCAATAAATCCTTTTTCCAAAGTTTGCTGAATATGAATTTCTGTAACTTTCAATCCAAATCATGCTAATTAACATCAGCAGGGGAACAGAGGCAGTATATTCCAGATAGAGAAGATAACACATTCCAAGGCTCAAGGCAGACAAAAGATTGACACATGAAAAAGTCCTTCTAAATGGAAATAAAAATCATCTGAGAGGAGAGTAGTCAGGAAGAGTTGGAATCATTCAGGGCCTTGTAGGCCACGTATAGGATTTGAGATGTAACCTACAAGCAATTTTCACATTGTTCCTACTGAAGCAGAAAGAGAATCAAACAAAGAAAAAAAGGGCAATTCAATGATTGAAAAATCTGTTCTTTCCAAGCATTTTTAAAATACTTTCAGCAGACATTTTTGAGCATCTATTATATAGCAGGTGTATCAGGGAGCGGGGCAGCAGTGGGGGGTGGGGAGGATAAGCATTGGATTTTCCAGAAAACATTATATAAAAAGTACATTTTTCAATTATTTTGAAGAAATAGAAAGTTTGTTCAGATTATGATTAATATCCTGAGAGCAGTAATTCTCAACTAGGAAAACTCTGCCTCTCACCTCCCAGGGAGAGTGGTTGAATACACTTTTGGTGGTCACAGCTGGGGTTGGGGGCTGTTTGTATCTAATGGATTGAGATCAGGAATATTGCTAAAATCCTACAGTGCATAGGGCAGGCCCCCACAACAAATAATTATCTAACTTCAAATGTCAATAGTGCTGAGGTTAAGAAACCCTGCCTCGGAGGAAACAAGGTGTTATCAAAGCTATTAACATTGAAGACAAAACAGCCCAAGAGCAGAGAATCCACTCAGGCTTGTGTCAGATGTTAAAACCGGTCTGTGCCATTAGGACCCTGAAACAGGCAGGCATTTGCCCTCTAGAAACTTACAGTCCAATGAGGGACATAGGGCCAGGAAGACAGGAAGACAGAAATGTTGTCAGTACTAAGATACCGAGGAACATATGGTCCTATAATACAATGAAGTGAGTATCCAATCCAGTCTGGGGGGATCAAGGGACACTTCTATAAAGGAAAATGGTCTTAGATGCTGCCTAAGAAGGTAAGAGAAGGATCAGAGTCAGTACCAGAAGAACAAGGTAGAATTAGCCAGGCAAAGTTGGCATCAACATGGGAAAAAGATTTCAAACAGAAAAAAGCCTTATATGCAAAGATGTGAAGTCGTGATTCAAAGATCTTCACCTGTGAAAGCATGTGGACTGTCCACGGGGCTCAGGCTCTCAGGACTTCTGAAGCAGAGAGACCCAGAAACAGCAAGGCTAACAGAGATCATGCTGAAGTGGCAAGTCCTCACTGCCCCCAGAGCAGCGGTAATTCAAAACCAAACGCAAGGCTGCACCAGTCGAGTTGACAAAGCACACAGTTGTGATTTGGTGCACTGCGAAGTGGGAAGCAGGGGCATTTTGAGGTTAATTCTGACTTAATTTGCTTCAAGTCTATTTTTATATGTGTGCCTGAAGTGCCTCCGTTCTGTATTTCACTGTGCCTGGATATTTATATCGAGAGTGTGATAAATCAGTGATAATGTTATTTGGCATGTTTCACAACCAGTCAGTTTGACTGACACAAGGAATCAACCTCGCATATTTTAAAACTTCTTAAATTCACTTTGGTTATAAGGTTGTATATATTCAACATCCACCTCCATTGTTCCTTGACAAACCTTTCTTTGATTTCATATACATGTTAATTTGCAAGATACACCATTCAACCAAAGAGCAGATATTAAGCTGCACAGATCCTAGGAAGAGAAGCCTTACTAAAGGGACTGGTTGAGAGATGACACAACAGATGAGGCAGCTGAAAAATCTCAGGTAGAGAGCAAAACAATTTGGTATCAGTTGCCAGGGAATTATCCTAGTTTCTAAGGTAACTCTCAACATAGCTTGTTGTCTTCAGTATCTATTATATTATACTTTGGAAGATTTTCAGGCTTTTTTTTCCTTTTCTTAAAGGTCTTTTACTCTTTTAAACATTCAAGATCACCAGTTAAACAAACAATTGACTATTTACATGACCAGCCTCCCAGTAAAGGAACAAAATAAAATAATGATGTTTCTTTCCTACGGGGTTTTGTTTCCGTTTCTCTTCTGAGTATCCTATCAAGATAGTGGGAAGGTGAGGACAGTGGTAGACAGACACTTGAGAGATCAGGAGTAGAAATCATGAGGGAAACTTAGAATTTAGGTAAGGGCAAGGCCAGCATTCAGAAGCCAAAAAACACAGAGGTGCCTGAAATCAATGTTAAGCAAGGTCAATCATCAAAATGAAAGAGTCAAGATCCCAGATATAAAAAATATCTTATACGGTCACAAAGCCTCCTCCATTTAATTCAGCAAAGACTGGTGGAGTCCCTAATTCACACAGGGCACTATGCATACCCATGTTTCCTGCTGGAGCAAGGATCAACACAGTGACAGGTCAGCCAGCCCCCAGTCTGCTTGTACCAATAGGTGAGTCCCATTGTAAACATGGCCCATAGCACTATATCTGCCATGGACAGTGCACAACCATATCGAGAGCAGCTCCTGAAAGAGTGGTGTTACACTACATCAAAGGCGCTTTTCCTTTATCCAAACTCAGAATAGTCAAAATAGGGCTTCTTTTTACCAAAAGAAGGCTATTTTAGAAGGGCCTGTCTCAAACCAGTATACTTAAGGATGAGGCTGTTTGGAAGAGTAGGGAATTCATAGGGAATCTTTCTTTTTTCCTTTTTGTTCATAGTTCAAAGGTGTACAGAAAATAATTACACTTAACAGGTTATGGATCTTCTCAACCAACTACATGGGTTTACTAACTACAGAGGGACAAAGGATAGGAGGGAAAGAAGAAAAGAAAACATGGTCTATTTTTGCTCAATCAAAAGGCTACTTCAACATGGGGGAACTTACTCTTTATTTTGGGGAGGTCAAAATATTGACTGCAACTAAATGCCTTCATTCTAAAGGCAGATGCTATTTCAGCACAGTGTGTTCTTGATTTTTTAAAAGTTGAACTCTGTTGTTCTTGAAAATGTCAGGTACAAATCCTTTGAAATGCCTGACCTTTTCAATTTCCAAACAATGGATTGCATAAATCTGTATGAAGAATAAGAGGCCAAGTTAGGAATCTGAGTTTATTCAGGTTTGTGAGGTTTTTATGATGAGCCCACTTAAAGGATGCTCATGGCACTGGGTGGTGTTTGTAAGCGATGAATCATGGGAATCTACCCCCAAAACCAAGAGCACACTGTATACACTGTATGTCAGCCAATTTGATAACAAATTATATTAAAAAAAAAATAAATAAACAAAGGATGCTCCTGCAAAGGCCTAATGGACTCTGTGAAATACTTTCTTGAAGTCACATTAAAACATACACTCTATGTCAAGAAAATTTGGATGTTCCTAGATTTTTCAAAAACCTCAATG
Organism: Acinonyx jubatus; assembly: GCF_027475565.1. Lineage (NCBI taxonomy): Eukaryota > Metazoa > Chordata > Mammalia > Carnivora > Felidae > Acinonyx > Acinonyx jubatus. The sequence goes on from NC_069387.1 coordinate 85,867,962, forward strand.
AGAAGCCCTAAATATATGATATTTTAATTTCATCAAAAATGAGAAATATAAAATAGTAGCAGCCACAGACTGAACACTGGGGCAAACCAAAGAGCGAATCAACATTAAAGTAGACACTCTTTCCCTTTGAAATTTTCTACACAAATCATATTTAAACTTGAACCACAGTTATTTAGGGCATCTTTCTTGGAAATTTTCACTTGATATTGTGATACATCAGGCTCAGATTCAGTATGTGGCTGCATCTGATGTTGTATAAACTTGAGAGTTTATGGGTGGCCATCTAGGCATGGAGAAGTAGAGCAGATTCATCGAAGGAAGAAGGAACCAGACACACAGAGGAGGGCTGAGATTAACCAGAGACACCAAGGGAATGGCTGCCTTTGTATCATTAGACCTTGCAGGGAAACTGAGACTAACTTCAGAACAAATCTGCCTCACCTAAGGGAAAAGAGGGCAATCAGGAAAGGTTATTTCAGTCAAGTCTTTTCTCTCTGTAACTACAGATCTGAGGTGCCTGAGTCAGATAAGGAAATTATTTCTTTGTTTGCTGAATTACCCTACTACACTCTGTTCTTAAAACAAAGTTGTATGCTATTTAAGAAGCACTGGGACTCAAGAAAATGGGAAAATTATATTTGAGGGAAGCCAGAAAAGTGAGGTTGACCAAAAAATGCAGAAAAAGCAATAGAAAAATATTCAGAACACTGTACTTTCCATTTATTCTGCTTTGGACAGTTCCCAGTCCATAATTAAAGTAACCTCTGATACACAGAGGTAAGTCCTCAAAAGATTATAAAGGAAAGAGTCTGATTTGAAGATTAGTTGAAAGAATTGGGGATTTTAATTCTAAAGAAGAGAAGACAGGTGTCTGGGACATTTAAAAGACCATTAATTTACATAGAAGGAATGGGCATGTGATACCTCATTACCTATTTTCAATTGCAGTTATGCAACAGATGTTATTACTTCTAATTTTCAAAGTAGATGCGTACATATCGCACAAATTGGTAAACAAATGTATAAGTGTATAAAGACATGATACAGAACTTCAAAAGAAGTTAATGGTTCAAAAAATAAAGTAGGTGAACTTCATGAAGTTGTGAAGCAAGCCTGTGACAATAGATTTAAAAAGCTGAAGACTAATCAGGAGTGTTATAGAAGTGATTCCTGCTTTGATTAGTGGTTAGAATATAGGGCCTCTGCTTTTTCAATCCTGAAACTCTGGATCAATGAGTTTCCTGAGAGGAGAAAATGTTTCATGTTAATAACAATGTATACATGGCTTGTATGAGATAATTCTTAAAAGATTTAATACTTTATGCAGAAACGTAGATTATTGAGAAAGGTGGTATCTTACAAGATGTTAGTTTTATAAATTTGTACTTTCTCATTATTCATTTAATAATTTCTTCCCTATAACAGCCAAATGAGACTTCCTGAGAATTTCACTTTAAATCGTTTCTACATTTTAGCCAATAAAAAATACTTTAGCCTTGAGCTTAAGACTGACACTAAATGGGAAACATCTCTGGTTTGAAAAAGATTTTAACTTTCCCGATAAAATATTTTGAAAATAGTTTGGTTTTTTGAAAAATATTTCAAAGAATCTGTAGCAAAACTGAAAATTGATCTAGTTTCAGTGTTTCAGTATTCAGAACTGAATATGGAGTCACTTGTTTGTAAAAACATTTTAAAAAAAAAAGTTTTCTTTCTTGTTACAGTAGTACCAAAAAAAAAAAGCATTTTGTACATATTTTCAAATGTTTTTTTTAATTTCTTTGAGATACAGAAATTTATACTACTAAGTCTTTATGATTTAGGTTAAAATGGATCATTTTTACAGGAACTAGGGTTTTTTTTAATTTTTTTTAACGTTTATTTATTTTTGAGACGGAGAGAGACAGAGCATGAACGGGGGAGGGTCAGAGAGAGGGAGACACAGAATCTGAAACAGGCTCCAGGCTCTGAGCTGTCAGCACAGAGCCCGACGCGGGGCTCGAACTCACGGACCGCGAGATCATGACCTGAGCCGAAGTCGGATGCTTAACCGACCGAGCCACCCAGGCGCCCCCAGGAACTAGGTTTTAAAGCTCATTACACCCAAAGATTTTCATTATGATCTAATTTGAAATGAAAGTAAACAGAAATAATAATTTGGTTCTTCTAAAAGAAGTCGCTGTGCTTTAATAAAATATCACCAGGGGCACCTGGGTGGCGCAGTCGGTTAAGCTTCCGACTTCAGCCAGGTCACGATCTCGCGGTCCGAGAGTTCGAGCCCCGCGTCAGGCTCTGGGCTGATGGCTCAGAGCCTGGAGCCTGTTTCCGATTCTGTGTCTCCCTCTCTCTCTGCCCCTCCCCCGTTCATGCTCTGTCTCTGTCCCAAAAATAAATAAATGTTGGAAAAAAAATTTAAAAAAAAATAATAAATAAAATAAAATAAAATATCACCAATCACAGTTCAGAGAGAAGCAAGAAATTAGCTAAAGAGCACAACTCATGAACAATTATCAGCCATGTGAAAATTCATTATTAGTTTACAGAAAATCATCTATGTCTATGAGGAGTAACTGGCAGTTTGCTCATCCTTAGATCGTATATTGTTGCCTTCCTTACAAACAATCCACAAAGCAAGCTCATCTGGCAGTACCACAGAACATAGAACTATATGCACAGTGTACATTTCTAGGTTAATATAATACATAATAGACTACCTACCAGTCAAAGAAAGTTGCTATGGTGTTGAGCTCAGGACCAGCTACAGAAGTGAGTTGAAGTCACAAGGAATTAAGCATGATGAAATTGTCTGTGTGACATGACAGAGATGGGTTCCAGGAAAAGAGGACACAGAGAGCAAAGATATTTCATAAAGAGAAGAAAGTCAAATAATAAACTAAGAAATTTCCAAGGCAATTAGTTGAGTTAGTATTTTAAATCTCTGGTGTCTGAGAGAGCTCCAGCCTGATCATGTCTGTAGCAGTTATAGCACTACCAACAACAGAGGAGTTTTTTTTACTGTGACATAAGTCATTCATTGAGACTATAAAAATTGTAACACAAATTTTCACTTGAATTATTAATAGTTTTTACCTATGTTCCCATGTTTAATCAGAGACACTATCTCTAGATAAAAGGAAAAGCATATGGAGACTCCAAATATGCCCAAGACCTTGGTCACCTGCAAATTCTGGATCCTAATATCCAAGCCCAAAGCTTCTCATTGCCTTTTTAGGCCAGAGAAAAATGATACAGAGACCTTGAAACACTGCAGTGCATGAGATGCTGTGGCTTGACGATCAACCTTTGATTTATGAAGAATTTGTTTAGCACAGGATTGTTCCCTATGAGGAATCAGTATTAGGGCTTTGAGAGAAGCCAGATTTGAAACATTAAAAAAAAATCCCCTAGAGAGTTGAGATAGGTCAGTATCCCCCTGGAAAGATTACCTATTTTCCAAAGAGAGTATCTCAGCATTTGGAATTACAACTTCATATTTTAAAGCTCCCCAGCGTGTGCAAGAAGCATAAGCAATCATTTGGTAACTCTAAAGTCTAAAGCCCTTTGCTACTACCACTCGTGTGAATGATCCACAAAAGAAGATTCTATAAAATACAAAAAATACAACATACCATATGGTAAGGGTCCAGGATGTTCCTATTGACAGAATAGGTAGTTGCCTAATTTCATTTATAAGTTCATAATTTCTTCACTAACAGTACAATGCCATGTCTGTGTTGAACTGACCACAGAATTCTTATATAAAATAAGCTTTTGTTCATTTTCATGATATTATTGAAAGTGCTACCAGTCTACATTGTGAAATAAAGTAATACATTTAGAGCCCAGATTGGGAGTCCAGACTCTTTTTGAAATATGAAGCTTTAGCTAAAGAACAACAAAGTGAATCTTGAAAAATAATTCTAGAACTGATCATCAATAGCAATATCCTAGAGTACCTTCAGAGGTTCTGTCTTTGCATGTCTCATTTCCATTGCAAGTCTGATGGAAAGACTTTTCTCTATACTTATTAATGCATTATAAATATTATTGTGGCATATTCCTTAGCATACTCTCTTCAAGTTATTAGGATTTGGGGCTTTTCTTTTGATCAAATATACATACTCATTTCCAAGAGCATTTTCTTAATGATTAGATTCAAGTTCAAAAACTACTTCTGAAAGATGAGTGGGAATCATCCTACTACTTCTACCAAGGTGATACAGCATTTTCATTAAAAAGACAACTTCACAGAAGTTTATGACTTATTTGAGAACTCTTCAGTCTGATAAAATAAAATCATAACCCCGAAACAAATTCAAGTAAGAAAACCATAATGAATAACAGGTTTTAAATGTTTCTATGATAGAAAGGTAGACCTTATTAAAGCTATAGTCTTTGTTCATATAACCTGAATATTATTGCAATTAAAATAAAAACTTGATTTTTATTTGGTTAAATGAGAATGCAACTGCACCCTAAAACAATCACCTGACCAAAGAGCTCTGAGAATGACAGTCACATTTTGATAGAGATATTTACTGTCCTCCATAAAAACACAAAGAGATTAGAACAACTGTTCAGTTAAAGTGGTAAAAGTTCTACAATTTCAAAAATCCAAGCTGTTACTGGGGAAAAACCGAAGACTCAAGTTCATCTCCCAGGGGTGTTTCATCAAACAAGTTGTTTTGTGATCATAGCTTAGTCTCCCTTCCTTCTTACTTCCCACATGGATTTCTCATCCTTCCCTTAGCTGCCTTCTCACCACCTACGTGTTACCTCCCATACAAGTCCTTTACTCATCCATTAACACATCAGCCATCTCCTACCTACATGGACACTCTAAGGCTGACAGATTTTTGCACTTTTTAGTAACTTTTTTTGGTACTTTTTGCACTTTTCAACATTAATATGAACTTGCCTCTATCAGTTCTTCTGCTGTTGTTATTATATACATGTGAACATGCTTTGTCCTTATCTGTGAATGGTAAGATTTTATTAAACACTCATGGTGTTCATACTTTCATTTCACAAATGTGCTTTTCTTTTAGTTGATGAGTTCCTTGAGAGCACAATGATCTAATTCATTGTGATGATCTCCTGGAGCCTAAGCAGTATGTGACATATGATAAATGCTCAACCCATGTTTCTGAATGAATGAACGAACGAATGCTTGGAAGGGGAAAAAAAAGACAATCAGAATTTGATTTTATTTCTGAAACTTAATTGTTTTCAAAGAGTTGATTGGTATAAATTACTTTGAAAAAACACATTATATATAAAATGTGTAAGAGAAATACGTTGGGATATAATTATATGTTAATATGATTTACCTAGAAAGGTGAAATTTCTTCAGTGTTTTTTTTTAAATGGTCTCATTTACAAAGTTCATTTAACATAAATTTTAGAAATATATAAATTGCAAAGAAAAAAAGTGCTTCATCTGTCTTCGATCTAAATGTCTAGTGGGCACCAGCATTCTGGAGGAGTATTTGCTACAGGGTTTCATATCAATGTTAGAGCAGCATATTTTTGTGAGGAAACAAATACAACAGTAAAGGTGATTTTACTTAGGTAACATCTGTACTGAGATAAGACATTTGCAAAGTTAGAAAAAAACACATAAGCTAAAACTACTACACAAATAACCTAATAACATATTTTCTCCATGGATTCTCTATTAGTGAAGCTGTTACGTTTATCTATAGTTGATTTTCATTTCTTTTTTAACGCAGTTTGGTTCAATTCAGGTAAAATTTTCAATTAATTTTCTCAACATGAATCTTCCAGTGAACTAGTTATAACTTCAAAATAACATTACAAAACAACATGTAACACTCTACTAACAGGTAACACTCGGTTTCCTCAAAATACTCCCACAGGTATATATTTGCAAAAGCATATTAATTTCATGTAATGCAAATAATTAAGGGACTGATCATTTTATGTGCCATATTCAAAAGGGAAAGAAAATGTTCCCTATATGACTTACACCTTAATTTTATTTCCCAATAAATGCCTTTCAAAATAATCAATACTTATAAAAGTATCAGTAAAATTTAAATTATACATCTAGTAAAAACTATAACTTACATTTTATGGCCCTTTAAAAGAAATATCACACACATTATCATTTTTTATCTATCAATCCAATATAGGATATAGAAAAATAAGCACCTATTATTCCTATTTTATGGATAAAGAAATTAAAATTTCAGAGATGATATGTTTTATTCAAGGAAATTCAGCTTAAACCCTAAATTCTCTTGACTCAAGTTTTTTTCTATTTTCACTACTGTCATCAGATATGTATATTACCTTTTAAAATTAGTCTCTCAATCTGTTTATCCTACAAATGCAGTCTCCCACAGTCATTGTGAACTTATAAATAATTTATTTGGAAAAGTAGACAGGTTCATCATGAGTGATCAGCTAAGTAGTCATTGTTTGGTAATTTAATATCTTGTCTTGTGTCCCGTTTATTTTATTTTATTAACATCCAAATATCATGACTAGACAAATTACTAAGTAAATGACTTCCTATTATCCAGGCATCCAATGTGTTAGTGATACAGACATGATATTCACAGTATGAAAAAGTAGAAACTATAGAAAATACTAAGAATATTTCTCAGTGGCCCAATAACATATATTATTGTAAAAATTATAGAACAGTATGGTTTGATAATCTGATAAGAAACGTGTTCCCAGCACTAAGGTTAGAAGGCTGATGTGACTGAACAAAAATTTTAGTACTTCAATAGGCCAGCATTTTTTCTTATCACACTCATGAAAAAGACATGAATAAAATAAATCATATGATATATGAAAGAACTTTTTCCCTCAAATATGTTGTCATACAAACTCATTAAAATGTAGATTATTGATCTGCTAGGTGATATTAGCTCCTCCAAATCCTTAAGGTCTATTATGTCAATATGTTATTGGGGACTTTGATAAATGATGATTAATGACAGGAGAAGAGTACTGTGAAACAGATAGCACACTAACAAAAATTGACTAACTCTGGGTCATGCATTTTCAACAAGGGTGAAAATTGATTCATGAGAAAAAAATCTTACCCCCTAACTATAAGTCACAGATATATATGCAGCACACAATCAGATATACAGTATATCTGTGGTATTAAAATCTTAAAAGAGTGGGGATCAATTAGGGGGAAAAAATCTAAAAACTCCTTAGAGTGCAAAAATGAGAAAACAATTGAGAAACACTCCTCTAAGTAAACAAGGACTAGCAAATTCTAAGTTAAACTAATTCAAGATGTCTTTGACTTCTTTTGATTGTTGCTACACAAGGCAAATCAATCATAGGAATACATTAAATTTTCCCAAATAATTTATGGAATGCTTTTTGATGCCTACACAATGTCCAGTATATGCCCGAAAATAACTAAATATTTTTCACCTAATGAATTTTTCACAATCAAAAAAAGAATAAATGCTTTATGATGTTTATCTTTTTTTAAGCATGCAACTACACAACAATGATATATACCTTTATTCAGTGACTATCGAACCTGACAATACCAAAAAAACTATATTGTATTTCCTGAAATAGTAAGATCTAGTCTCCTCATAGTAGACCTGTTCTACTTTAGGTTTATTATAAAAAAAAAATTCTTGAATGCATGAGACTGTGAAAGAATATTCCTTTCACAGCCCAAATAAATAATGTATTTCAAGTCATACTAGAAATAATAGGATTATCCATTTTTTAACTTTAAATATTCAGAACTTCTCTAATTCTATACTTTCAAATACATTCTGAACCAAAACCAAAACCCAATAACTTAAAATAAAAAGAGAAAAAGATTTCTTAAATGTAATTTTTAAACTTTTTTTTTAAAAGTCAACATTATACTTAATGCTGAAACACTAGACCTGCCACCATTATTTTTTTTTCCAATGGAATATTATCCAGTCTTTTTTTAATATATGAAATTTATTGTTAAATTGGTTTCCATACAACACCCAGTGCTCATCCAAAAGATGCCCTCTTCAATACCCATCACCTACCCTCCCCTCCCTCCCACCCCCCATCAACCCTCAGGTTGTTCTCAGTTTTTAAGAGTCTCTTATGCTTTGTCTCTCTCCCACTCTAACCTCTTTTTTTTTCCTTCCCCTCCCCCATGGGTTTCTGTTAAGTTTCTCAGGATCCACATAAGAGTGAAAACATATGGTATCTGTCTTTCTCTGTATGGCTTATTTCACTTAGCATCACACTCTCCAGTTCCATCCATGTTGCTACAAAGGGCCATATTTCATTCTTTCTCATTGCCACGTAGTACTCCATTGTCTATATAAACCACAATTTCTTTATCCATTCATCAGTTGATGGACATTTAGGCTCTTTCCATAATGTGGCTATTGTTGAGAGTACTGCTATAAACATTGGGGTACAAGTGCCCCTATGCATCAGTACTCCTGTATCCCTTGGGTAAATTCCTAGCAGTGTTACTGCTGGGTCATAGGGTATAGACCTGCCACCATTAAAATAAAAAATAAAATAAAAACAAGGATATCTGGTATCAGTATTAAATTCTTAAATTCTTTTGTATTTATGTAAATTTGTAAATTTCTGTTCAATGTTTTGAAATATGAAATCTAAATTAAGAGCATATTTAAAAGAGGAGACTAGGTTATCATTTTAGTTATGCTAGATACTGTTAGGAACAGGCAATGCTGAACATGAAATATACTTGCATCTATCCTCATAGAGCTTATAGCTAAGTGGAAAAGTAAGCATTAACAAATAAATTGTACAAATAATCAATTAAATGTAAGATAAGACATATAAAGGGTACAAGGTACTATGTGACCCTTTGAAACTAACCTAGAAGGATATGAAAAGTTTTCTGGGGGAGATAATAGATGTGAATAATAGCTTGCATTTAGGTAGACAAATAAGGCAATAAAATGCAAAAGGCACACAGAGGCAAAGGTCACACAAAGGAGCCCAATGCCTTCAAGAAACTGCAAAAGAGAATGTGTTTGGATCACACTAAGAGGGAAGGTACCTAAAGAAGAAAACCAGAGACAAATCACACAGGACTTTGTCAATTGTGTTCTAAGTTTTAACTTTATCTTCAAGGTCCTAGGGGTACCTGGGTGGCTCAGTCAGTTGAGCGTCTGACTTCGGCTCAGGTCATGATCTCGCGGTCCGTGAGTTCGAGCCCCGCGTCGGGCTCTGTGCTGACATCTCAGAGCCTGGAGCCTGTTTCAGATTCTGTGTCTCCCTCTCTCTGACCCTCCCCTGTGCATGCTCTGTCTCTCTCTGTCTCAAAAATAAATAAACGTTAAAAAAAATTTTTTTAAAAAGTTCCTAAAAAGTAAAATCACCAAATATTTACTTTTTTAAAATGCTTGTTTATTTTTGAAAGAGAGACCACACATGCAGTGCACACACAAGCAGGGAAGGGACAGAGAGAGGGAGACAGAGGATCCAAAGCAGGATCTGCACTGACAACAGAGAGACTGATGCGGGGCTTGAACACACGAACCAAAATGTGAGATCATGACCTGAGCAGAAATCAAGACTCAGAAGCTTAACCAACTGATCCACCCAGGTACCCCACCAAACATTTACTTTTAAATTTCACTTCAGTAGTTGTGTGGATAATAGATTAGAGTCAGGAAATACTGGATGAGAAGTGAATTGCAATAGCTCAAAGAAGACAAAGACCATGGAGATAGAGAACATTCAGATCTGAAAGGCTCTTAGGAATGAAAACTAACAGGATTTTACAACTGATTGGATATGGGGAGAAATAGCAAGAAAGCTGTCAAAGATACTGCCGAAGACTCTGGCCTGAACAACTGGCAAATGAGCAGTGCCAACTGTGGAATGGGGAGCATGCTGTTGAGGATGCCGTCTGAGCATTCCGAATTAAACAGATGTTCTGAGAGACCAAACAAAAACCAGAAGGACAGGGGCGCCTGGGTGGCTTAGTCAGTTGGGTATCCGACTTCGGCTCAGGTCATGATTTCACGGCTTGTGAGTTCGAGCCCCGCTTCGGGCTCTGGGCTGACAGCTCAGAGCCTGCAGCCTGCTTCAGGTTCTGTACCTTCCTCTCTCTGTGTCCCTCCCCTGCTTGCGCGCGCTCTCTCTCTCTCTCTCTCTCTCTCTCTCAAAAATAAATAAAGATTAAAAATTTTTAAAAGAAAGAAAACCAGAAGGATAATGATACCCTCCCTTGACTTCACGGGTACTAAGTAGCCTTCAGAAAAAGGTGGGAATGTCTTGTGTTTCTAGCAAGAAAGCCCATGCCAAGTCCCAAATTAGCTGCATATATCTGGTGCCTATCACAACGGCTACCTCAAACACTAAGAAGAAACCAGGCAGGTACCTGAACTGGCCATAACTTCAGAATGTCTTACTTACATTCCAAGAGCAGAATTCTAACAGGATACACATGAGGAGAGAAAATTCAAGACCTACTACCCAGTGGACAAAAAATAGGAATAGATGAGAAAATAGGAAGAAAAAAACAAGGGCTGCAGAATGTTATTTTTTAATGAAAGGGAGAGATTATAGTAACTCTAAAACCAGTTTCACAGCATCATGTAAAAATATATGACATTTAAAAAATTCTCTTAAAGTCCTGCTTTGTACTTCCATATAATTCAAGAAAAATGGACTTGATGAAAGCAAGGATGACAAATGAGTTGCAACAACAGAATGTGGAGTAGAAGTTTGGAACTGGAAAACAGATATGTGGATGTAAAAGAGAGCCTAACAAGAACATGTAAAAGAAAACAAAACAGAAAAAAGAAAATGTAAAGCATCATTAGTGTTCTGATTTAAGAGGGTGGACTGAAAGACGCATCTAAGTAGGAGGCAATGGCAACAAAATTTTAGAATGAATTTCCTGGTCTTAGGAAAGAGACTCTCTAGGCTCGCAGTGCAGAATTATCAGAGAATGGGGGACTGAAAGCAGCAGATAGGTGTGGAAAGGGTGAGGGATTGAAGACAATAATTAGGAGCCTTGGTGAACGCTGTCTGAGAGGCAATTAAATCTCCAGTTACTCTCCATCATTCTATGTCACTAGGCAGCTGTCCACCTGCCAACCCGGCAAAAGCTTGTAGGTTTATTATTTGGGAAGAGACACAGGTAGTGTCTGGACAGGGGAACCCAAGAGAGAGGAGAGGTTACGGGCACCCTACTGAATCAACTACAGAATGGTGAAGTGAGACATAACTGCTTACCCCAGCCGCTCTTACCTTTCAACTCTCTGACATTCTCAGCCAAGAGATTAAAGGATTCTTCTCTAAGAAATCTGGCCAGTCCAAAAGGGAAAACTCAAATGTACTGACATAGCTGGGCCTCCAATGAAAGCCCTACATCATCTTAAATTGAATCTCAAATTCTATAAAGCCCCAGTGATGTGCCCAGAGTTTCCAGAGCAGACAGTTTGGGATTAACTCTCCGTTATTTGAGAAAAGCTTCTAGCATGGAACACAGAAACTAAAGTAACAGAGGGAAAAAATATATATATTAGAAGCAAAACTATGTAACAAGAAATATTTACAAATGGGGGGCAGGAGAACATCAGATAACAAAATAGCACATAGAAATTAAAAGTATAAAAAATATATAAAATTTTACACAGGTTTAGACAAATAAAGGTGAAAATATCCCCCACCCCCGCAAAGAAAAAAAAAAAACATAAAGCAAAAAGACAGAAAATATAAGACTAGAAGAAGACAAGTCCAGGAGGTCAAAGAGACAAACAATAGGGGATCTAGAAACAGAGAGGAGGGAAAAAATAAAACAGAACAAAAAGACAAAAGCATTATTAAATGCAAAGTAAAAGTAAGGTTTTCTTTGTTCTTTGTTTTTGTTGTTTGTTTGTTAAGTTTATTTATTTGGGGAGAGAGAGTGCCTTGAGTAAGGGAGGGGCAGAGAGAGAGAGAGAGAGCAAGAGAAGCCCCATCAGGCTCCACACCATCAGGGCAGAGCCAGATGTGGGGCTCAAACTCACAAACCATGAGATCATCACCTGAGCCGAAACCAAGAGTCCAACGCTTAACTGACTGAGCTACCCAGGTGCCCCAGTAAGGTTTTCTTTGAAAACTGAAATCTAAGCTTGGAAAGATTTACTCCATAATTGAAAGAAACTAAACCTAGATATATATTGGTAATAATCATTTTTTTAAAAATTTAAGGTAAAAGAAACTGTCTTAAAAGTATCCAGATATTCCACCCCCCACCCCCCAACAAAAAAAGAGAGGCAAGATTACCTTCAAGTTAGTAAAAGAAGTATGGATTAAAATAGACTGGGGCTTGGGGGCTCACACAAAGTGTGTGCTAACACAGTGACTAGACAAAATATAAACTACCGGTCACATGACACAAAGCATTTGTTCTTTACAAAGAGCTTTCATAAAACTATAAAGAAAAACAGGGTCCTCTAATGAAAATAATAGATAAAATACATGAAAAGATAATTAATAAAAATATCAGTGATCAATATATCAATGAAGATGTGTATCATTTTAGTAATTAAGAATTGCAAATTAAAACAAGATGAACTCAACCAAGATTAAACAGAACGATAAATCTCGGTGTTGACAAGAATGTATAAATTCCCTGCTGACGGTAACATAAATTGGGATGTTTGCAACTTGACACTATATATCAATATGCATACATTTAACATATAATAAATATTAATAAACATCCTATATTAGATCATTTTTATCAGTGCTTCTTTTAGATTTTTCTAAAAAGAACACAAATAATTTTATAGTTAAAAATACCATTGTCCAAACAGTAATATTTTAAAATTTAAGTCATTTGACCTAATAATTCCATCACTAAAAATCTAGCGTAATTAACAGATATGGGGAAAAGCAACATACAAATGTTCATTATAAGAACTATTTTATCAGAGAAAAATAAACAGCTTAACTACCCAATAATATAGTGTGGCTAAATATTTACATAAGAAATATGAAGATAGTCTTGCAATATAATAAGAAAAATCTATGGATATAACATATTCTTGATATTATATGAATAATATTCAAGAATAAATAGTGATATATGTATAAGATTATAGGTGTTATAGAATTTCTTTATATTTTTATATACTTTCCAAACTATCTCCAACAACAAGCGTAGGATGCTTTACGTTCTGAAAAATATAAACATTATTTTAAAACAACATTAAATTTGGAAAGCATATAAACTGAAAATACACAATGAACATGATCAAGCTTTAAGAGTTATGTAAGGTTTTCAAACAGATCAACAGTAAGAAACACTGAATTGGCAAAGGAAATGATGAATAATTCAAATAATAGAAAATGAAGAGTTCAAAATGTATTCATTCATTAGTACTCAAAAATATTAACTAAAACTTGAATAACTATGTAAGGACCTTTTTATTTAAAAAAGATTTTTTTAAACTAATAGCCAATATTTTCAGAGTGGTAAGATGGGAAGTTTTATATACCTCTGCGAGGGAAGACAGAGTAAATTGATAATATAACTATTCCTGCATATATAATATACATTCCTATATAAATATTCCTGTGGTAGATATTTGACACTTTCTTTTCCAACATTCATTTTTCTATGTTCCTCTCTGTACTGAAGGGGGAGTGGGATCTTAGATATTAGATTTCTCAGATTGCCTTGCCATTTAGATACTGTCCATCAAGGTATGACAGCCATAAGGTGTGTGCTTAGATCTCCCTCAAAAGAACCCACTGCAAAGAACATAGTCGACCTATGACGTCCACCTGTCCCACCTGTAGATCCATTATAGGCTCCCACCAAGGCCACACATTCCCTGAGCTGCTACCAGTGGCTGAGCATGACAAGAATTCTATAGCACATAATGGCACTCTCTCCAAAGGGTAACCTTTGCTTAAGGATTCCAAGTTTGCCTAAGATGTTTTCAAAACTGTGCTGAAGTTTGAGGCTCCTCCTCCTCAACCTTCCTTCTTTTCTTCTCTTCTTGCACAGGGGTCAGAACTTCCTCATGCTCTAAAGGCTTGCCTCCATCTACTCCTCCTGCTCCTGCCCCCTTTGTACTTCAAAAGTGTCTCCCCCAATAAATTTCTTGCACATTGAATTCTATCTTGGAGTCTGTTTCTCAGAGGAAGGTTCTCATAAGAAAGGGAGACTGGAAGAACAAAGAGCCATATATTTTTTTTTTCCTGTTTCTGGCTTCAGAAGTGCTAAGGAAGGATAATGTAGATGCCTGTGGGCTTTGGCAGCATTAGTGGAGTCTGTCTGGCAGCATCAGAATTGGTGCAGGCTTCCTACTCAGTGGCATTGGAAGTGATTCCTAAAGCAGTACCAGTGTTTCAGCAACCTCGACAGCAAATACATTCAGGAGCTCTGGGTAACACTGCGTTTTGGGGGGGTTTTGTTTTGTTTTTGTTTTTTTGCTCTTCCACCTCTAGAGGCAGGAATGGCTTTCTGCAGTTACCAATGTCTAGGGAGTAGTATCACCCTCCTTGTTTCCTTTCCCACCCTTTCAATACTTTTGTAGCCAATTCCCTATTTTTAAATACCCTAGTATGATCTCCTCATTCCAGAGTGAACATTGAATGATACAAACCTGTTTCATTCTTTTTGACCTCAGAAATTGTCATTAGTGTTAACTATGTAAAGAAATGAATATGAACAAAATTTATTAATAAATTTAATGAATTAATATTACATGTAAATGATTATTGCACAAAAATTTTATATTAGTATGAACAAATAAAAAAAGTCCCAAAGAAATCTAAGACTAGAGAGAAGTAATTTACCAAAGGAATTTAGAGTACATTATTATGTTTTCTTAAGCCCCAGATAAGATTTGTGTTTATGAATGGTGTTTAGATATATAAGTTAATACACATCATTTACTGTTAATTATACAAAGTGGGGGGGGAGGGGAATGTTAAATATGCAGTTATCAGATGAGTCATAAATTTCTTATCTTAGAAATATATCCTGGGGAAAATTTTTACATGTAAAGCAAAATACATGTACAATAAAGTCTATTGCAGTGTTGTTAAAAAACAACCAACAACTTGAAAGACCCAAATGTCCATCAATCATAAAAGAAATAAACCATAACAGTATATTCATATAGTAGAATCCTATGTCACAGCATAGATGAATCTCTAGAGAAAATCTTGAGGGCAAGCAATAAATAACACTTAAAAAATGTCCATAATAGGATTCCACTTTTACGAAATTAAAAATCACACAAAATTATGTTCTGTTGTTTAGGGGGAGAAAGTCAGGAAAGGAGTACACCTGTAAGAGGAGGGGTTATAATGAGGGTGAGGCATAAGGAGCTGTGAGAGGATGACAATATTCTATTTCTCGTCCTGGTTGATGGTTGCCCAGTTGTTTACTTTATAATTATTCTTGCAAGTGTACATACATGTTTTATTCTGTATGTATGAGATATCTTAAAATAAAAGAAGAAAAATATCAGGACATGGAAGGATAAACTCCAGGAAGACAACACCTCTGTCTTCATCGTTTAAAACAGAATCACCAGCTCAGGGCAGTTCAGTCTCTCACTTACCTATGTCCATGTCAATAAATGTGTGAATAAATAAATGAATGAACATCAAGCTCTCAGACATTTTAACATGTTCATAAATTATACCAGATGAAAATACGCCCAAATGACATCTAATAATTACCATGCGAAAGGATTATAGGTAACCCTAATGGTCTTCTTGATATTTCTCTTCATTACCAAAATTTCTCAAATGAACATGTATTACTCTGAAAATAAAATAAAATAATTAAATATGTTGTTAAAAGTTCAGAATTAGGTCAGTTTTATGTTCTGGCCACTTTTCTTTCTATGGGAACATTAATCCAATTGTTTCCACAAACAAGATCCTTACAACACTGAATTGTATCAATATTTTATAGTTTTCAGAGTACAAGTCTTTCATCTCCCTTGTTAAGTCTGTTCCTAGGTATTTTATTCTTTTTGGTGGAGTTGTAAATGGAAATATTTTCTTAATTTCTCTTTCTTAGTGTATAGACACTCTATCAGTGGGCATTATTTTTGTATTCTGCAATTTTACTGTATTTATTACTTCTAAGAATTTGTGTTTGTTGGCTTGTTTTGTTTTTTGGTGGAGTCATCAGGGTTTTCTAGGGATAATGTTATGTCATCTCCAAATAGTAACAGCTTAACTGCTTCCTTACCAATACAGATGCCTCTTATTTCTTTTTCTTATCTTTTTCTTATCTTATTTCTTTTTCTTATCTGATTGCTGTGGCTAGGACTTTAAGTACCATATACAATAAAAATGGTGAGAGTAGACATCCTTGTCTTGGTCTTGATCTCAGTTTTTCACCACTGAGTATGATGTTAGCTGAGGGTTTTTCATATGGCCTTTATTATTTGAGTTATGTGCCCTCTTAACCCACTTTGTTGAGAGTTTTTATCATGAATGGATGTTGAATTATAAATCAGGATTCCTAAACTTTGGTATACATCATAGTCAGGTGAAAACCAGCCCAAGAGAATCTATTAATATCATAGCTAAATTGGATCAATTTTAACTGTTAGAAAACCAGCATTCTGAATATGGCCTCAAAGGAGCTACACCAGCCACCTTTCCAAGCTGACTGAATGCCACTAACCTCCTTGCTTATTTTCTCTGCAGACGCAGCAGTCTTCTCAGCTCCAGAGCATTCTGTTCCTTCATATCTCAGCACCTCGCACAGGCTGCTACTCTGGCCTGGATGCCCCACCCTGTGCCTACTTAATTCCCACTCCCCATTCAAAACTCAGCTCAAAGGTCTCTTCTCTAGAAAAGACTTCCCTGATCACCCTCCATCATTTTACAGTTCAGATACTCTTATCCTGAAATTTTATTTTTATAATACTCTTATACCATTTTAATTAAATATTTGTCTGATTATCAGATTAATGTTTTCTTCTCTGACTATAAGCTTCATAGCACGTGGGTCATGTCTATTTTGTTCACTTTAATTTTTATTGAAGTATAGTCAAAACACAATGTTACATTAGTTTCAGGTGTACAACACAGTGATTTGATAAGTTCATATGTTATGCTGTGCTCACGACAAGTGTAGCTACCATCTGTTACCATATAATGCTATTACAATACTATGGACTATATTTCCTACACTGTGCCATTTTGCTCACTTTTATATCTCCAGAACTTGATCTAAAACTTGATCCTCAAAATAGATTAACAATCTCAATATACATTAACAGGCCTTCAATATAGATTTTGTTTACTGGGTCATTGGTTAGATAAATAAATAAACTATGAAAATAAAACAACAAAGAAATAAAGAGCTACCGAAAAACAAAAATTAAATGACAGCTCTCTCTTCCAAGCTTTGAACTAAAAATCATCTGAATTTTAATTTTTTTTTTCCTTTGGAAAAAATTCCATTTAATCAAAAGTCTCAACTCAGATTAGTAATTACTTTGTATGACAATGAGGATAATATATATTAAATCTTAGCTAAGGAATTTTGATTTTTTTTGTATATAACTCAACTGTGTGTATTTCTTTTACACTAATACAGATCCTTTTTCCAACCCAAATATCCTGTGATGACTCATTTTCTTTAGATTTAGTTTCGACATGATGGGTAGAGGAAGAAAAGGCTAGAAAATGTATTAGCCTCCTAAGATTAATGACTATATTTTTCTGTAGGGAACTTCGAGTCCTAAACTGAAATGTTTCCTCTCTGATCCCTAATATCTGAAGCTGGACCTAATGTAATTGCTTCCAAGGGGGAAATACTGCTTATGCTTTCTGACTGGCTGTCACAATGCTCTGAGTTAATCACCATCCCTTCCCAAAGTGCCCAGCTCAGTACAATCATGAGAATTCAGGACTGAATCTCCACGGCAGTTACAGCAATAAACTTATTTATCTGTGTGTGAGGGACTTTTAGTTCCCAAAGCTCAGAATATTTTACTAAGTTGGTGACATTTTCTGATTTTTAGATATCTCATTTTTCAAACCCAAATGCTCTGGGTTTCTAGTGTTCCTATGTCGTGTTCAGAAAGCAGAGTAACACAATTCTCCATTTGGTTGCTCTTGAGAGCACAATGCTATGGCACTGATATTTTAGAGTTATTTATTCCATTCTTTCATCTTCATTTGCCTGTTCTGTAATGACCTAATCTCCTACCACTATCTTTCTTACATACTCTCCTCTATGCATATCATCCTCCTCACTGTCTCCAAGCATGCTCCTACTTGAAACCATTCATGTTTATTGCTGCTTTGCCTGCAACACCTTTCCCCTAGATATTTCTGTGGCTGGCTCTAGTGGAAACTTTAAGTCTTACCCAAAGGCTTTATTTAAAATTACAATACCTCTTGAACACTTCTTATACCTTTCTTCTTTTATTTTTTCCATAGCACTTACATGATAAAACCATTTTATTTTTCTCTTTATTATCTGTTTTCCTACCTCTAGGACAAAAGTTCCATAAAGACAAAAATTTTTGCCTCTTTTATGTACTGATATATTCTCAGCCCTTATTTTAGGTACATGAAAATTACTGAGTAAAACAAATATCCCATTGGAATTACCATAACTTAATACTCTTATGAAAACTACCGATAGACTCTATAAGTCTAGGAGTACTGGTTCCCAGAAAGGGGATACTTTTACCAGGGGAAACAGTAGGAGTTCAGCTGAACACAAAGCTACAGCTGCTTCCTGGTAAACCGCATAGACCAACAAGAAAGAAAGGAGTTAATAATATTGATGTGGCAAATGACCCTGATGACCATGAGGAAGAGGGTAGTTGCTATGAATGGAAGGAGGAAGTACAGAAACGAGTATGTTAGGCTCTCGGATGATTCACTGGGTCATTTTTTAGCATCTTCATGTCAGTTATAACTATAAACTTGTAAGTACAACCATAGCATTAAGAACATGATAATCCAGGGCTCAGAATCCTCAGGTATTAGGTCTGGGTAAAACATCAAGCAAGCCTACCTGATGAGAAGTGCTGGCTAAAGGAAAGTGAAACCTAAATGGCTAGGGGGCTGGACAGATCATGAGTATCAGTAATGGCCTTGGTACCAACTGTATTATCAAGTACCTTTTCTTAGAAATTGCAACCAACTGTGACCAATTTGATAAACTTTGCCTGGATGAAGTGAACTTATATAAGCAGCAAGTGGATCTGAGGGCTATGAAAAATGGACAGTAATGGAATACAGATGGTGCAATGTTACCAAGATTCTTTTTTGTCAGCTGTGCACCTTTCCTACATTTGCTGTGAATGTGAGCAGAATGTTAGCAGAATGTTCTCAGCTCTTCCCGTCTTCAAAGGTTTACCCTCTGCAAAAGAAGAGCCACTTCCCCAGGAAGGCAATCAACAGACTTGACTAGACAATTACTAGTAGACACAAGGGTGGATGAGGCTGTCTATCTTATCTCAAGGAGAGGCCAACTCTGGAGCAATTCATGTTTCAGAGCACCTTCAAAGGACCTGACCAGGCTATTCTCCAGCTGAGACTGTATTTGTATTTAGCCTTTATTTCCTGCTCTATCCTGCTGCCCTTGCTCTCCTCCTGAGAGCACTCTTTTAATAAATCACATAAACAAGAATTCCCGACTTGGCTCTGCTTCTGGAGAACCATACCTAGGACATAGGGTAATATGCAAATCATCTGAAAGAATGCATCCTAAGCACAGGCCTTAAAGATTCTCACAAACATGATTTCAATGAACATTAGTTCATAATTTTTTTTTCAAATCACAAAACTTTATAATACATATCATGAGTGAGATTCACCAAGAAAAAGACACAAAAATTTTAGAAAAGAGAATCAACTCAAATATAAAACCTATATATAATATACACAAAACATGTATTATATATACAATATATTCTGTATATATTATATGTTGTATATGTATATACATATATGTATACATATATGTATATACATATATGTATATGTATATACAACATATGTTGTATATGTATACAACATATAATATATTCTCTATATATTGTCTGTATATAAATATATATAACTATATATACTTTAAAACATATATGATATATACAAAACATATATTATATAAAATTCATAAAAAGAGGAAATGCAAACATGAATGACAACAAAAATATATCAATATCAAAAGTCAATTTCACCAAAAGGAAAAAAAAGTAATCTTGAATAGCATATAGTAGATGAAACTAAAACTCAATATATGGATTAAAGAGAGATTAGATTGAGGAGAACAAAGAACTAGTGTGGCAGGAAGATGTGAATAAATACCCCAGAATATAGTACTGAGAGACTTAAAGGTGGAAAATACAAAGGTTGAGATACACAGAGGACACTATGAGGAAGCTGACATACACATGACCAGAGCTCTAGTTTAGTAGAGATAGTGGTGTAGAAGAAATATTTGATGAGATAATGCCTGAAATATTTTCAAAGTTCATGGAAGACACCTATCCACAGATTCAGAAAGTCAACCAAACCATAAATAGTGTAAAAAGAAATTCACTACTAGGTATATATCATGGTTATATGAAGCAAGACTGCCTAGATTTAAATCCTGCCTCCGAGTTACTAACTAGCCATTAGGGGACAAAGTATTTAACCTTCATTTGCTAATTTCTGATCTGTAAAGTGGGTTTAATAATATTTCATACTTCAGAGATTGTTATGAGGATTAAATGAGTATCTGTAAAGCTCTTAGAATAGTGCTGTTGAGTTTTTAATATTCAGCTTTCTAACTTTTCTCTTGAATGTTTACACAAGGTGCTCTGAATCAGATATAGATTCAGATGTAGATATTATGATTACCTCCCAATAAATAAGTATATTGGCCTGCTGTGCCCCAAGCCTTACTCATGATGAAAACCAGCTCAAATGTCCTACACAAATAGCTGAATACTTTACAGGTGAATGAGAGAAGAATGGGCTTTTCATCACTTATATACAGGAGAGACAGTCATCCTCTCCCATCCTGAAAGGAAAAAAAAAATCTTTTGCTGCTTTGAGATGGGTTGGAAAGGATCCTAGGTTCTCACTCTAATCTTTTGAATGTAAATACATCTTTCCAAGGGTCAAAGAAACCTCAGGGGTCTCCAAGATCTGAGTTTCATACTTAGAAAGGTAGTGGCCCTAATCTTTCTGACACCTTGAGAGCTTAATCTACGGACCTAATCCAAGCTGTTAACCATTTATTTCACTTGAGGGGACAAGAGGAATTTTATCATTCTTTTGAATCAAAGCAATTAACTATATAATTAACTCTAGGTGTGATATATCTCAGGAGGCTGGGGCTTTTTATTGGAGCACTGAGAACTCCAGAAAGTTTCACTTTCCCACAAATACCCACCCTATACTGAGTTTAAGTGATTGTTATATAAATAAAAATAAATACAATTAATGAAGCTATAAAGATAAGAGCAGAAAGTAATGACATATAAGAAGATACACAAAGGACAGGATCATTTGAAAATGAATAAAATTGACCAATTCTGGTTTTCTCAATCAAGAAAAGAGAGAAGACACACTGAGCACTAGTCACACAGAAAGAGGAGATATACATACACACACAGAGGGTTACAAAGATAGTAAGAAAATATGCCCTGAACTACTTTATTAGCACTAACGCTTTGGAAAACCATTTGGCATCATCCGGTAAGTCTGAAGATATGCATGCCGTGAGAACCAGCATTTCTGTTCCTCAGAATGTGTTCTGAGAAACTCTCGCACATGTGCACCAGAAGTATGCAGATATTATAGAAGCATTGTTCATAATGGCAAGAAAATAGAATACCAAATGTTCATGTATGAGAATATAAATATATTAATTGTGGTGACTTTATACAAAAAAATACAGAGCAATAGTAAAAAATGAATAAACCAGAGCTATATGCCATCACCCATAATTAATGCCACAAATACTTATTGGGCAAAGTACAGAAGAATACAGTATAATACTATTATGCAAATTCAATAAGAGCCAAAATTAAGGAATATGTCATTTGGATGTAAAGACATAGCGAAATTAGAAATAAATGCAAAAGAATTATAATCACAAAATTTAAGAATAGTGATTATCTGGGGATCTAAGAGACAAAGGAATGAAATCAGAGTGGCAGACATAGCCACAGAGTATTAGAAATACTACATTTCTCAACTGGGTGGTGAGCATGAACCACATATTCATTTTATAGACATGACTTACATATACATCATACTTACTATTTTAAATGTAAATTAGTTTAAAACAAAAGGGGCATTTTGCATGGATCCTATCACTTGGCTTTGAGCTGACAAAGCATCTTTATCACAAACCTTTGCTTCACAAGAGTAACACCGACCATTCCTATAACCGTCCTCCACCCAACTTCTCTCAATTCTTCTTTTATTGGCTGGGAAGGGGAACTGGGGTGACCACCCATCACAGAAGGAATGGTGTGTCTTCTCCTGTTACGCGAAGGCAGGGGGTTCGGCCCTAGTAGTTTGCAAGTCTTATTAAAAGGTGAGTATTTGGGGTGCCTGGGTGGCTCAGTCAGGTGTCAGACTTCAGCTCAGGTCATGATCTCACAGTTCGTGGGTTCAAGCCTAGAGTCTCCTTCAGATTCTGTGTCTACCTCTCTCTCTGTTCCTCACCTGTTCCTGCTCTGACTCTGTCTCTCAAAAAAAAAAAAAAAAGAGGTGAGTAATTAACACTAACTTTGTCCTTAGATTTGGTCCATTGTTGCCAATTGGAGGCATGGGGAATAACGTCCTTCTCGCCATCTTTTTAATTTTACACTAATAACAATTATCAAAGACCATTTAAAGTTTGATTTGTGGATCAGTATGCTGTATTAAAGAAAGAAGGAAATTCTAAAAAAGACATGATATAATTAATATTATATGTATACACTGCCACACACACTGTGGGGTGAAAACAGGATTATAAAATATGAAGGGCTGCTTCATAAAACTCTCTTATTTTGAAAGATGTCTCTTTTTGGTTTTAAACATGGAGGTAAAGATTTTGTCCAAGAGGCATACCTCTCACAACACATCCCTCCTCTCCCTGGTGTTAATGTTCCATGTGACGCTAATGAAGTGCACATGTGTAACTAATTTAAGTGTTACAGAATTCAAGGCACTCTTAACTCCCTCCCCCCCCTCAAAATAAAATTTAAATGTTGCTCATCTCTAGACTTTACAGAGGACTGAAAATTGAATTGTAAAATCATACTTCACAGAAAAATCTGAATTGACTATTCAGGTTATGAATACTTGATTATGGTAGGGACAGTTCAGAAATAGCTCCATTTTAATTCATTTTGAAAAGGTAGTTATTCATATACTGAGTCTTACGCTCAGGAAAGAGAACAGAAAGGTCCTGAGCTGTCAGGCTTAACACATATGTTTAAAACAAATATTCTCACTCTGTCCTGAATTGAGCCTGCTGAATATCGTACTAGGGATAGAGTCCAAAAGGTGGTGAAAGAGGTACTCTGGCATGAAGAAATATGATCCATAAAAAGCACTGAGGGGAAATTTACATATATATATATGTGCATATATATATACACACATACATACATATTTACATATATATTATATATGTATATTAAGATACAGATCCTTTCATTACCAGGATGACTGCAATTTGAAATTCATGTTTATTACATGTCAACTAAACATTTTAACATCAATACCTTGAAAATGGAAATGACGGCAGAAAGGCAGAGCCAAAATTCCGAACTCTTTGAACTCTTCGCAGAAATGGCAATAACCCTAGAAACATTTAAGCAATCATGCTTCCCCTAACAAAGCCATATCAAGGATAACTCTCTCTGCATTTTTACTTAAAGAGAATGACCAGGAAGGACCCATACCCAGTAAAACTAACAGACCAGTGAAGATAGAACAGGACAGTCTGGGTTAAAGGAAGTCACTTTCTACAGAGAGCTGAGGGAAAAAAAATCAGAAGAGCTTACCTTTATGATGGTTTGCACTGGACACAACTTTCCCCCACAAGGTCACAATAAATATTATTATGAGCAGCTTTCCTTTTGTGGCTTTCTGTAAGTATCTCTTACTCATCCTGCAAATAAAAAACAATAATAAAAACCCTAAGCATATGAAATCACTGTTTTTCCATTATAATTGTGCTACATTTAAAGCTTTCATGACACCTGAACACCTGAAAATTGCATTTATTGTATTTGGAAAGCTGTTTACTGTATATAAACTCTGAAAAGAAAAAATACAAGTATTCCAAACAAACTACCTTGATACGATGAAAGAGATAAGAGAGGCCCTATCTCAGTCAGTCTTCATTCACTTAACAATAGCCTAAATCAACTGGGAAACATTACCATTTTTCTCCATATAAATATAGATTAACTTATTCACAAAATCCGAGGCATAGTTGTTTGAATAAATAAGTGACTTATCTTACTTTTTTCCTAAAAGATTCCTTCTTCAATGCCAAGTCAAATGGTCAGAGTAAACAGTTTAGATAAAATGTGTGAGATGAATTCCTGCCCAGAATAAACTCATTTCAAATCTATTATTCCTAATGTGCTTTAAAAAAAAAGTCACCTGGTACAACTTCTTACAATTCTACCATTAGAGACACACAGATGTTTTAATATTGTTGGAATCCACCATTCTGCACTTTATCAGAAGCAGGAGAGAAATGGAAAAGCAGAATGAAAAATACCAAGCAAACATTTTATTATTTTTCTTAACGTTTATTCATTTTTGGGAGACAGAGATAGACAGAGTACAAGTGGGGGAGGAGCAGAGAGAGAGAGAGAGACAGAATCTGAAGCAGGCTCCACACTCTGAGTTGTCAGCACAGAGCCCAATGCAGGGCTCGAACTCATGAACGTTAAGATCATGTTCTGAGCCAAAGTCAGACACTTAACTGACTGAGTCACCCAGGTGCCCCCCAAGCAAACACTTTCAAGTTGAAAGCACAAAACTCAGGAAAGTGATGTTCTAATAAAATAATAGCCACCTATAATAAAAGTTCAGCACCTACTTTCTCTAACTTTCTATGACATTATTTCAGTCGTTCTTCACAACAAATTTGGGATATTGGTATGTCCATCGCCATTTCAAAGATGAAATTTAGAAATTTGCCTAAGCTCATATTTAATGATAGAATAAACATTCAAACCCAGAAATGCCTAATTCTAAATTCCTTACATTACTGCCTTGTTAAGGGGTGAGTGAAACTGATATAAAATACAATTCATCTGCATTTATTTCTGAGGGACATAAAATATTTGTCCATCACTTAGTGCCTTCTCAGATTCTGGTCCTATATTGAACTCCATTCTTGTTTGACCTACAGATTCTTACATTATTTCTAGGGAAGGTTCATGAGGTCACTTCCTGACCTAGCTTGATTCTTCTTCCTCTGGATTCTCTAAGTTACCTCTTTCCTCACATCTTTACTTCCAAAAATTCCATCTCCAAAAATATGATTCAGTGGTAGCAATGATGGCTATAATTTTGTATAATTTTGAAAAGGAGTCTTTCATATGGGTAAATGCCTTAAAATTGAATTATTATCTATTTTAATATAGATATATGCTAATATTCCTTGGCATGAAGAAGTTGTATGCACTGTGTATACACTATACACAGAAGATAATAAGTACTCAATAAATGTTAACAATTACTATAATCAATGATAGCAATGGAAATACATGCTGTTTTCTAAAAACTACACTGAAATTACAACTATGTAAAGGTGTATGTATATAAACACAATGGAGTTTGCAAAAATAAATAAGTAAACTTTTAAATCAAATAAAACAATTCATTGGTTAGTCCAGCATTTCCCTTGGGGCATTCTGTGAGGCATCAATTTTCACAGAATGTTATTACAGTATTAGTGAAAAACATAGGGGGCATATATGTTTGTGTATGGGATTCAACAAATGTAAGAGGCATATCTGAGTGTGCAGCATTTTCCAGAAGCCTTTCTCCACAGAGTAACACAGGATACAAGTGTTCCCAGGAAGCCTCTTGGAGAAATAATCTGGTCTTGTATTCTCCCTCTGTAAACCAAATACCCATTCTACACCTTCCATTTTGTAGCCTTTGTTTCCTCTCAGGACTCTTACTACTAGTTTTGTTCTGAGAATCTACTTTTTCTATACTTTTTCTAAAATTTTTTTAGCCCTCCTGCCTCCGCCCACACACACACCCGATCCCTGCAATCTTACTGTACTGCATATCATATAACTGAATGAACAGTTTAGCAAAACTCATCTGACAAGAAGAGCTGCTTAGCATAATTCTTGATAATAGCTTTCCCATAGCAAATGGCCTCTGCTACAAGGTCAATGACCCATTTGTATTTTCCATACCATTGTGCACTCACCAATTGGGATGACAGAACTGACAGCTGGTCAAACTGGTAACTGGACATATGGAAACAGAAACACCCACAAAGTCACCAGGCTGTCAAACTAAGAAAGGAAGGGGAATACAATGCAACATGCGGAGATGTATAAAGACCACTTCCTTCTCCCTCTCACACCCCCTCCATCCCCTCCAGTCAATTATCATCTTTGGTCAGTACTACTTCCTGAGTATTTCTTAAATGAATACACTTATTTTCATTCCTACTGCAACACTGCAGTTCACACCACCCAAATTTCTCTCTTAGCTAATTTATTACTGCCAACACTGTCACCCTCTGGAATTGAAGACAAGCTCTCTGTCTGCCTTTTTCATGACCAAATTTGTAGTGTTTAACAGTCAGTAAGTGCCTAATATTGTTGACTGAATGTAATAGAGTGTGGTCAAATACATAACTATGATCATGAGACACGCTTTACATGATTAAAACCTTCACAAGAATCCCCTTGGGTTCAGAAGTAAACACCCTTAATAAGTTGTTAGCAATTATATTTAAAAAAAAAAAAAACCTAAATCAGAGATAAACATTTTTTTGACTATGTCCCTAATCTTAATGTTAGGGCTTTCCTCCCCATCTCCCTCTCCACACATGCTCCTAGTCTGTATTTTAACTGCATTACATTTCCTCAATTTCTTCCAGCCAAATTTCACTTCCACGTCACCTAAAACCTAACAGCCATCCACTCCATCCTCCATTCTTGTTAATGCTAACATTCTATTCACTGGTCAAGGGGCAGATGAGCAGTCCTTCCAGGACCAGGTTGAGAATCCTTCCTTACGCACACCAGCCACGTGCCACACTATTATAATTTCCATTTACTTATCTCCATCCCTCACTGTCATATAAGGTTCCTAAAGATAGGGAATGTACTCCATACGTTTGTGAATAGCTAGGGCCTGGCCCAAGGGTCAGCTTAGAATGGAAAATGAGTTTTTGTTGAATGTTGGTGGTATCCTAGATCCAAATATATTGTGTAGTTGTCAACACGAGGAGGAAGCAAGTATGTGTCATTTCTTTAGGGTAAAACTGGGAAAAGACAAACAAAGAAGAATGTGAGAAAGAGGTGGGGGAGGGGTAGACAAGAAAGGGCAATCTGGAAGAGAAGAAAAAAGGAGAAATCCAATCTGGAATGTGTTTTATTCTGATTTTAAGTTTATTTATTTTGAGGGAAAGAAAGAGGGTGCATGAGGGGCAGAGAAGGAGAGAGAGAGAGAGAGAGAGAGAGAGAGAGAGAGAGAGAGAGAATCCCAAGCAAGCTCTGCACCATCAGCACAGAACCAGATGAGGGGCTCATATCCATCAACTGCGAGATCAGGACCTGAGCCCAAATCAAGAGGCAGATGCCAGACTGAGCCAGCCAGGTGCTATTCTAACTGAGTTTTAAAGAACAATCAAGTTTGAGCAAACTGAAGTGCAATGGAGTGAAGGAGGTTTTCAACAAAGGAGCGTTATCAAGAAGGAAGAAGGCTGAGTGCTCCATTTCTTCTTGACCTTCTGTGAGAGCACAGAAGAGGGGGCATTCACTTCTCATTCAGTGTGTAAACACCAGACCCCAGTTTGAACGTGTCCACCATAGTCAAGGGTCAGACGCACTTTCAGAACTGTCCCCTTCATCTGCGAAAATGACAAAATATAAGTGCGTTTTTTAACAGCAACCTCTGAGGGAAGAAGAAACGGAAAACTGCAGGATAAATACACACAGAGGATGAAACCTTGAAATTGCTCCTCCAGCAGCAGTAGCTTACAAGGAGCACAAGGGAAACGGGATAATTGAGTAAGGGTAACCTTGGCAGTGGAGGATGTTGAAAAGTTGTCAGAGGAGAAAACTGACAATTAAACCTTCAGACTTTCTCCTACTCCTTTCTTTCATATGACATGTTTCAGTTATATTCTCTTAGATTTCATCTTTGAAGCACTGGGAAACCCTTCGCCTCCCTACTGATGTTAAAAGTGTGTTTAATTGTAAATAAGCAAGAACTGAAAAATTGTTACGCTGCTAGAAAAATCGTCTCCCCATAAAAACAGAAAGTAAGTTTAGCTGATCTAAAGAGGAGAAGATGCATGGGAAAAGGAGATAAAAGCTGGAGCCTAGTATCCACCTGGGCTCCCTTTGAGCTTAATATGCTCTGTAGAAATAAAGGCCATGTAAGACAATACACATAAGGGTCTTTTTAGGGCTCTCCTCTACACTGATCTAATGTGCATACCAATCCAGTGTAGGCATGGACTTTATCAGCCAAATCTAGTACAGGAATTTACCCTTGAGGCAGAATGCTACAATTGGTAACACCAGTTCCTTTTCTCCTCACAGGGACCAGACTGGTCTTATAAAATTTAAATCCAATCATATTAACTCCCCCTAACCCTCCTGCACCCCTGCCAAACACACACTCCTTACTTTAAATCCCAGAATTTACCTACCTATTGAAACCAGAGTAAAATCTAAAATTCTTGCCAGAAAGATAGCTCAACATCATCTCCCCCCTAGACCTCTCTGACCTCACCTCACATTCCTGGTCCCTTCCTTGCCTACACTGAAGCCACATTGGCCTTCTCTCTATCCTTTTGCTGGGGAAGTTCATCAAGAAGACATGACTGATAATTGGCTGCCGAGCTGGACCCAGGCAATCAGAGGCTTCTCACCCCTTGCCTATCCTTGGAAGATACATTCTTCCCACCATTTACAGAGTGGGAGTTGTTTCAAAGACCTACTCTTGAGAGTAGAAGGTGTTGCTGACACCATCTGGAATGGTATACGTGACTGAACACCATTCAGGACTCTATATATACTTTTAAGAGTCTGGTGGGTGGGTGGAGACATCTACTCTGCTTGCAGCCACCCAAGACAAGCCTCATATGTAAGTCCCCTTGCTTAGTATTCCCTTCCCTGACACCTACCAATCTGGAGGGGCCTGCCTCTTTCTTCACTTTCTCCTTGCCCCACATGTATGGGAGTCAGTTTTAGATTTCACCCAGGAAACTCCCAAGGGTACAAACCAACACCCTCATGCCAAGCTTGTTCTAGACCTTACACTAACTGCTAGCTCTGCCTTAAAGTCTCCCCCCCAGGTCTTGGTACAGTGAGCTTCTATCTATGATAGCCTCCACAGAGTGGCTCCTGACCAGCCTACTTTCCAGAGTCCAGAGAAACCCACCCCACAGTCTCTCTTGTTCTCTTTCTCCACTTATTACAATCTGAAGTGGCCTTATTCACTTATTTATACATCTTTAGGGTTTACTTTATTCTTCTTTCCATTAAAAGATAATTTTCATGAGAGCAGGTCCTGTCTAGTAATCATTGCTCCAGCACAAAGAATACCAACATCATGGAATATCAACAGCTGTTCAATGAAGGAATGAGTATACTGATTTTACAATCAAAAGAAATGAATCCTATTTAATGAATAACTTTAATTACTTCTTTTTTTATTATTTATTTTTAGAGAAAGAAAGAAAACACACACACGTGCTTGGGTGGGTGGGGGGAGGCAGATGGAGAAGGAGAGAGAGAATCTTAAGCAGGCTCTATGCGGGGCTCCATCTCATGCCTGTGAGATCATGACCTGAACCAAAATCAAGAGTTGGATGTTTAACGGACTAAGCCACAGGTGTCTTTTAATTTAAACAATTAAATTTCTATTATATTCAGCAGCTAGGAATGCTAATGGTAAGAACCACATACATATTAGTGGAGTAACAGGAGATAAAATAAAAAGAGGACTGAGTGGGAGGCAAGGAAATAAAAACAAAGACCAGATTAATCTCTCAAGATACATGCAGAGAAGACAAGGAAAAATACAGTGGTGCTAGAGAGATCTGAACAGAGTGAAGGGAAGGGGAGAGAAGGAAGAGAGAAGGTAAAGATATCAAAGTGAGGATAAACTTGAAGACTGAAGTTTTTGTACATTTTTATGTTCCATAACTATGTTATTATTACGATGCTGTTATAACATTGTTTTTTATGATTATTACTACTTCTAATTTCCTCATTTTATATTGAAACAAATGTATCTTCCAAAACTAAATGATTCTTCATTTGCTGATAGGTAATTAGAAAAAGCCTACTGAATAGCCCATGTAGAGCCACAAATTTCACAACATTGTTGGCTTTATCCAAGAAGAATGTCAAGCTCGATGAACATTTTATGATAAATACTATGACTCTATCTACTATATCCAAGTTGTTGACTGAAATAGCAATTATCTTTGAAGTAGACAGTAATATCTAGATTAAAGATTAAAGTATTGTGCATATAAAAGAATATATAGTAACAAACCTAAGAGATAATCATGCAACTCTACCAGTAATCCTACACTGTGTGTTACATCATCCAGAAGCTGGGGTGGTTGATTCAACACATTTTCATTACTGCAATTTACTTACCACGTACATTTAAATTAAAACCTCCCTCCTGAACAATTAGAATCTGGACGTCCCATCTTGTAAATATGATCAAAAGTTTAGAGTTGCATTTTCATATGCCATTCATATGATTAGCCCAGTTAGCTTGTATTTCCTTAGGTAACTTCAAAACAAAGTTTTTGGAATCTTAATCAGTTTCTCAACTCTTTCTGAATTAAAACAATGGCTTTAAAAATTTCATTCTATTTTTTACATTAGTGTTTCATGATGAATCTACATTTGGGATTTTATTCAGTTAAGTCAACCCTGGAGGTTTTGCCAAAAAAAGTCAAATGGTTTCCAAGGCTTGCCTGGTAGCAAGTACAAGATCCATTTAAGAACCACAACTGCCTCCTCCCTTCACCCAAACTTTATACTTCCATTCATTTTTCCACAATACTGCAATTTTCATGGGTGTAGAAACCCAGGGAGAACTTTTGCTTAATGCCTGGCAATGTATAGCCAAAGTGTTGATTGTGTACAAATGCCTTTGCCACCTAAAGACCATAATGATAGGAAATAGAAATGTATCATCACTTAAATGATTTCTCCAGAAACATGCAATATTCTAGGGATCCAAGCTCTAATACACCAAACTGGCAAAAATGAAAGAAGGCAAAATAAGTCAATCACTGGAGGTTTATGAAAGTCCTAGAAAGATATCTGCAATGAGGATAACTAAATTGAACCCCAGTGCTGTGCATCTGTGATTACAATTGAATCACGTACCCTCCTTTTCCATCTATAAAACGAGAATGTCACTATATTCTCAAGCAGGAACGCCACTCTAACAAACAAGAATTCATGTGACAGTTGGAACTTAATAAAAGATATATGATAGGGGTGCCTGGGTGGCTCAGTCAGTTAAGCATCCAACTTTGGCTCAGGTCATGATCTCACCATCTGTGAGTTTGAGCCCCGCGTCAAACTCTGTGTTGACAGCTCAGAGCCTGGAGCCTGCTTCAGATTCTGTGTCTCCCTCTCACTCTGCCCCTCTCCTGCTCACGTTCTCTTTCTATCAAAAATAAACAAACATTAAAAAAAATTTTTTAAATAAAAAAGTAAAGATATATGATAGATCAGAGGTGTTACTATTTCTTCAAAGGTCCTTCTCTCAGAGCATTGGCTTACAAGTCAGAAATATCTGCTTGAGTGAGATACTGGCTCTAACACCTAAGGAAACTTGATAAATTCATTTGTCTATTAACAGCTTTAAGTCTCAAGGCCCACATATGGAATGCGTGGATACTATTACATATTGGTGGGACTGTTGTAAAAAATAAAAACGATGTATACAAAGCATCTACCACAAACCAGAATACAGTAGACATCAAAACTGTATCTATTATTTTATATTATTAATATTTGGAGCATAGCTTCATTCTAAGAATGAGTGAAATAGAAAAAGTCCTTGAGCAACAAAAAGACCTCATGTTCTCTAATCATAAGTAAGACATAAACCTACTTTTAGGGATGTGGGCTAAGTCTACAGAATTAAAAGGTGAGAATATTAAGCAACAGGCTAAAAACTGGAGGCAGGGCTAACGAACAGAGATTTCTGATGGTTCTTCAAAATAAATAGTGATACAAGGATAACAAAGAATACATCAAATCTATAAATATACAGCATTCTAGGATCATTAGGTATAAGGACAAATACTCCACGGGGTGCCTGGGTGACTCAGTGTGTTAAGCCTCAGACTCTTGATCTTGGCTCAGCTCATGAACTCAAGGGTCCTGAGATAAGAGCCCTGTGTTGGGCTCTGCACTGATAGCACAGAGCCTGCTTGGGATTCTGTCTCTACCTCTCTCTGTCTCTCCCTCACTTGCTCATGTGTGCTTGTTCTCTCTCTCTCTCTCTCTCTCTCTCTCTGTCTCTGTCTCTCTCTCAAAATAAATAAATTTTTTAAAAACTTCAAAAAAAAAAAAAACCTGTTAAAGAAATAGGACAAATACTCCCAGATGCCCCTAGAGGTAAGTAGAGCACAGCATGCTAACTGAAGTTACTAATATTACTGCATATGTTTCTACAGCTCTAAATGTACTGGCTTAAAATATATTGGCTTGTTTAATGTATCACTGAATCCTCATGATAACTCTTTGAACAAAGCTCTGCATGTATTAATATCCCCAGATTACACATGAGAATCTGCAAGAATAATCTGAAGACAAGTTATAAGTAGGAATGTGGTCTTGAATCCAGATCTTCTGCCCACTGGCTTGGTCCTCATTGAGACAGTAGATGAATAATGCTCCACATTCTCTATAATGTATCTCAAAAGCACATGCTGCATTTTAGGATAGTGTGCACTGAAAAAGGCTAAAATGGAGTGCTAGCTCTTGGTTATCTGGCATTTTTTTTCATCACTTCTGTGCCATGATACTGGATAAAGGAGATACTATTGTACCTCATTACTGTGGGCTATAAATAAGATAAACAATCTTTACATGGTGCACCCTTTTTCATGTATACACCTGGTTTGATGAAAGGTGAGTTAACACTTTCAGAATTAAACAGAATTAAGTTTCCAGGATCTACCAGACACCAGTCTTTTGAGATTAGACCTAATGGAATTGCTATACCAAGAATGACAACCTTAGTTACATTTGTCAGATAAAATATAGAATGCCAATTTAAGTTGGAATTCATCTCTTTTTCACAGGTTGAGATACAACTGATACACAAAAATATTTACAGATATTTGGAAAAATATCTATTCAGATCCCCTATTTTTTAATCTTTTTTTTTCTGCTACTGGGTGTTTAAGTTCTGTGTATATTTTGGAAAATAATCTCCTATCAGTTTTATCTGAAACTGACATTTTAACTGTGTGTCCTATAATGCTACTTGCCAAATCTGATGACTCTACCCTAGTTTTCAACTATATCATCTTAAGCAAGAAACTAACATTGACATCTACATGGAAGCATGCTCATCTAAAGAAAAAA
Source organism: Acinonyx jubatus (assembly GCF_027475565.1). NCBI lineage: Eukaryota > Metazoa > Chordata > Mammalia > Carnivora > Felidae > Acinonyx > Acinonyx jubatus. Next base: position 85,901,744 of record NC_069387.1, read on the forward strand.
ACAAGCTTAGAATTTTAGGGATGATGACAAACACTTAAATAATGAAATCTTCACTTTTTTTTTTTTTTTTTTTACTATTTTATGCACACGGACGCAAGAAGACACGGCTAAAAACTATTTCTTCAAGTTGGCTGCAGTTCTGCTGGCCAATTTTGAAGATTCTGAATTGTTTATTCTGGCTAAAAATGTAGCATATTTAGTAAAGTATGGCAATTAAGAGCATGAGGTTTGAAGTCAGACATGGATGTCAAGACTTGGTGTGTACGAGCTGTTAGAGACATGCTGTTTAATTTCATAAAGATCCATTTCCTCTTCCATAAAATGTGGATAATAACTGCCTCCAAGAGCTGTTGGGAAGGTAAATGAGATCATTGATGGTAAAGTATTAAGCACAGATCCTGACACATAGTAAGCAATCTATAAATGCATGTGTAATATAGTAGTCATTTAAAATTCTTCTGTGATTAATTCTTCATTAAATAAGAAAAAGCCAGTCAACTGATCTCCAAATCTGGCTGATAAGCACCACAAGGCATAAGGAAGCCAGTACTGAACACATGTCTTCCTTCTTACATGACCTGTTGAGGTATTTACTCCCTTCTCAGTGGCTTTAGACAATTGAGGGTAGTGTATCCATCAGATTTAAATTTCATATCTCTTTGCACTTCACAGTATTAACCTTAAGCTACATTCTTTCTCTGCACTTCTGTTTCATATTCAGTAGCCCTATCCATACCTTTTTTTTTATTGATTTTTTTTAATTATGGACTATTGCTTCTGGGATCCAAATGTGTTCTTCCTAAATTAAAAATAAACAAAAGGCACTACGGTTATATGGTATGATCAAAGTGAGATTTCATACTGAACCACCTGAAACAAGCAATATACAATATCAAACAATAAGCTATAAACAAATGTGAGTGTAATTGAGCTAAAACTTAAAATGTAATAAAGCCATTTAATTGGAAATAAACTAGCTTGTACAATTTAATATAAAACATATGTTTACCACCAAATAATGGTACATTGATGATACTTATAAAGAAAACTACTAGACCACGTAAAGCATCATTTCATATTCAATCTCTTCTATAAAGAAAAACTTCAGGCAAAAATGTCAACAACTAGGAAAATTTGGATTTACCTCCTCTCACCCTCTTGCAGCAATGACGCTATGTCACATGATGGCTAGGAACAGGTTGTGGGAGACAGACAGTATCTAGACAACTCACAGAGCATCTACTCCTGAATAATATAGATATGGCTACATCTCACAATTGTTGGGTAGAGGATCATTAAGTAGCATAAGAAAGAAAACTTCCAATCATATGTAGCTAAATCACAAGCCTAGCATTTAATTTTGTATGTATGATAAAAACAGCTCTGCACATGTATCTAAAGTCCACATAGAGTGTTCATAATAAAATATGTCCTCTTTTTATTTTAGAGAGAGAGAAAAAGAGAGAGAGCAAGCTGGGGAGGAGCAGAGGGAGACAGAGGATCTCAAGCAGGCTCCACACCCAGCACAAAGCCTGACATGGGTCTTGATTCCACAACCTTGGTATCATGACCTGAGCCAAAATTTAGAGTCAGAATAATCAACTGACTAAGCCACCCAGGTGTCCCTTCCTTTCCTTTTTAATAAAGCTTGTATAGTTATGAAAGCAAGTAATTTATGGTCATGAAATCAGTTCTTTTTGTCTACTCTGTTAGCACTGGAACTAGTTAAGAACTTTTTTCCTTTTACTCTAGTGTACCTGTTCTCTTGGGAAATGAGGCCACAGAAAAAAATCTACTCCACCTCAAGTCCTCCTGTATGCTAGCCAAGGAGCGAAAGAATGAGTGAGAATAATAAAAAAAAATTAATCTTTAAGGGTTTCCTGTTAGGATAAAGTTTGTGGTCTGAGAAGGACACATCTCACCTAAGAGAGATACACCTTTACAAATAAGCCATTGCAACACAGACCTTCCCCTCCACATAGAACCTCCTGTGACATAAGTGAACTGCAAGCCTCAAGACCTCCCCTCATATAACCATCTCCCCCAAGGCACCAATATAAACAAATTTCAACCTTATGAAAATCTATAAAAGTAAATAAACCATGAAAAAGACAGTTAACAGCTATGTGTTGAAAGGCATGTGATTCTACCTCCTCATAAGAAAACAGTAAGAGGTCCAAGAAGAGGCTATTCTAATCAAGTTCTCAATGGTCCACACTTTGCTCTAAGAATAATTGTTTAGCCAAGATTTTTGGACAACTGTGTATACCCAGTATTAAACTCTAAGCATATCAACTTCACAATGTATAATGAAAGAGAGTGACACTAGGATTCACCCATTTTCCTAAATGCATTTTATATACAATCCTTGTTTGTGTTCAGTATTTGTACATAACTTCATATATCTTAATGAGCTCCTTTTGAGGGAAGAGCAGAACATTATCAGATTTTAATATAGCAAAGTACTATACTCAGCTTTCAGTTAATAGCTTAAGCAGCTGTAAATGCAACCAATTAAAAATCAAAGCAGCAACCTCCATCTACACAGTAAGCTCTATGATAAATTAATAAATGGAAGAAATACTATATGTCCTCTTAATTTTGAGTTTGATTATCCTACATGATAATGTACTTTTTCTTACATCTGGTAACAATGACTACCTCTTTCCCTTGTAGGCAGGATACTTTCAATTGTTATTTTATCTTATATGTAAGCCCTGTCTCTGTAACTAGATTCCAAGTTTGGAGAAACCATATGCTAGCTCTGCTTCCTCATAAAGTATCTCACCCTTGAAAAATGCCATATGGTGTACTAAGAACTTTCACATCCATGATCACATTCAATACGCATGACCAAGAGGCTGGCAGATATAATCACCTGGCAGAGATGAGGAAACAAGCACAGAGAAGTTAAATGACTTGTTCAAGGTCAAAGTTGTAAGCGGCAGAGCCAAAACTCAAAACCAGGTCTTCCAGATCCAATACTGTTTTCATTGAAAGCATGATAATGAAGGGCACCTGGGTGGTTCAGTTGGTTAAGCATCTGACTTTGGCTCAGGTCATGATCTCACAGTTCGTGAGTGAGAGCCGGGTGTCAGGCTCTGTGCTGACAGCACGGAGCCTCGAGCCTGCTTAGGATTCTGTGTCTCCCTCTCTCTCTGCCCCTCCCCTGCTCATGTTCTGTCTATCTGTCTGTCTGTCTGTCTGTCTGTCTCTCTCTCTCTCTGAAAAATAAAAACATTTAAAAAAAAAGATTTAAAATGACGATAATGAAAACAATGACACTAATGGCACATTTTCTATGCTTTAAAATAGAATACTTTAAGTCCTACTATATTTCCTTTTGGGGCTTCTAAAAAAGATACCCTGACCATAGATATCTTTTAATCCTCAAAGATGCAGATTATCCATGTCTGGAAATAAATTTAGTGAACTATTTCCCAATATAATACTGGATGGAGGGAGAGAGGGCCTTCATGGGTGGAGAGGATGTGTGGAGGAGTAGGGGAAGGAGGGAAGGAAGGAAGGAAGGAAGGAAGGAAGGAAGGAAGGAAGGCAGGCAGGCTACTAGCTGTATATAGATCTATGATGGGGCCAGCAGGAGCAATAAAGTAAGGAAGTGAAATGGGGAATCAGTCTCACCCTCTACTTCACCTCCAGAAACCACCTCCAGTCCATTGGTGATACATGGAAATGTGAGCTTTGTTCTGTCATACCCTCATTTCTTATGAAGAGCCAGAAATCCAGAACCATTTATGAAATCTCTCAATTTTTCAATGTTCTCAATTAATTCCATTTTAAGAACACTCTGCATGCCAAATACAGCCCTTGAGCAGCTAGTGTGCACCTTTGATCTAACCCATTATTTTTCTGGGTAGGTTATAGAAAATACTTTCCAGTAATAGGCTATATAATTCTGTTTGACTTGGATCAGAAAAAAAAAAAGGAGCATATAAAGATGAAAATAACCTTAAACCAATTAGCAACTTTCCCTATACTTCTTATTTATTCCCAATTTAAAATTGTACCTTGACTTACAGGCTTCAAATGAATGCTTTTTTAATCAGACAACTGAGCTTATAGGAGTATTTTAAAGTCCTCAGATTTAAAGATGCTCCATTTAAATGGTATCTTAAAACTCAGTTTGCATTCCATGCGAGAATCAAGAGGCTAAAAACAGAGTATTCATTCTTACAAGGACAAGATGTGACTCTGTACTTTAGCAGTGGCACATAAAGATTATAATCAGGAATGAAAGAAAGGAAAGGACCTACTGAAAAGCAGATGTCTTGAACTAGAAGTAGCAATCACAGCATCTGCACTTTGGCATCGTGTAGAAAACACTGAAGGAAAACAATAAAGCACAAGGTATAAGAATACCCAAGAAGTCAGCTGGTTCTTTTCAGCTGATAGGAACAAAAACTACAGAGTACAAAAAGATATTTAGAAAATTTTGGTAAAAATGTGAAGCCTTAAATAGCTTATGGTTCAGACAAACTAGAAACTAGAGGCAAAGTAAGTAAATGGAAAATAAGTGGTTTTACTTAGTTTTTCCTCCTCGTCTAAGGCTCGAAGGACAATTCAGAACTACCTCAAATTCAGACTCTTTCACCAAAATCATTAGCATTGTTTTCTTGGTGATACCATCTTTCAGATGCCAAAGCCACATCAATTTATTACATATAACTTTCCAGAAACACCTTAAAAGCGTGTCTAATGTGATCACCCCAGTCACATTCCATTCTACATGAAAACACAGAAGGACTGATTTGCAGTAAGAATGTTTGGATTCAAGCCTTGGTCACCAGCTACTGTTAGGTAGATGATTTCTGGAGTCATTTTATCTTTTGAAGCCTCTTCTTTTGTTAAATGAAGATAATAACACTTGCCTTCACTACCTCATCAGGTTGGTGTGAAGATCAAAAGAGATAACCTATATGAAAATGTCTTGCAACCTAAATAATATATTATCCAGAGTCAAAGGTCCATAACCCAATGAAAACTACATCCTCACCCACCATTCAACAAATATTATTAAACATCTACTGTCACTCTAAATACTGGCAATATAGCTGTGAAAATAATAGGCAAGATCTTTACACACAGAGCCTACATTCTGCTAAAACTGTCAATTCTTTTTAAATTTTTTTTTAATTTTTTAAAGTGAGAAAAAGTGTGAGTGAGGGAGGGGCAGAGAGAGACTACCAAGCAGACTCCACACTGTCAGCGCAGAGCCTGATGTGGGGCTCACACCCAGGAACCTTGGGATCATGAACTGAAGTAGGACACTTAACCAACTGAGCCACCGAGGCACCCCTAAAGTTGAAAATCCTTAATTTAAGGTTTGACAACAGCATAGTAAACATAATAATTCCTCATTTGGCTAATAAACGATTATAAATAAGTCTCTGATAATGCATTGCTTGCTTTCCATTCATTTCCATTAAAAAAAGAATATAATAGCATATCTTAAATAAATTCAGAAAGACACTTAGCCTAAAATCACATAGTCAAAGTACTGTTTACTATATATGCATCATCGGTACATAGTCATTATTAAACAGTCAGCATGAACCCACTTCCTATCAGGCAAACTTAAGGGAAATGCAGCTGCTTACTCAGTTTGGCTTGGGGAAATACCATATATTCATCCAAAATAGCTATTGTTAAATGCTTATGTTATGCAAGGCCCTATGGAGGGCACTTTAAGTGATACCAAGATCAGCAAGTCCCAGGGCCTTCCATCCTTCAAAGGACTCGTAATAGAGCAGAAATAAGATTTGTAGATGTGTAAGTAGGGAATAATGCATGAAGTATTAAATGAAGGATTGTAATGGCTTAGAGAGATAAACCAAAGTCAGAAGTCAAATAGAAAATTTTAACAAATAGGACAGAGAGGAGAAAAAGAACAAAATGCCAGACCAGTAGCCAAAATTCTGAGTTAGATTCTGATTATGTCTTCACCTAAGTCTGGTTATATGAACTAAAGCAAATTACTTCAACCCAGCTTTCCTATCTGTAAAATAAAACAATAAAACTTTACTAACTTTCTGGCCTTCACAAATTCTTCTGAAAAAAAAAAACAAACATCAGGATAAATTAAACAGATTTATCTGAATATCAGTTACTCCACAACTTTGGTAGTTGAATTAGATAACATATGTGAAGCACCCTCACTATTTCGGACACCAGAATGTCCTCAATATGTTTTAAAACTGGCTCTGAAGTAAGAAATAACTGACCTACACCTTGAAGTATGGGTCAAATTTTAATAAGCTGAGATGATAAGAAAGACATACCAAGTCAAGGGAACAGGTAGGGAAAGATATGGAATTGGGAACGTGCAAGGAGGAGGGAAGGCAAGCAGTCTCCTTTGGTTCCACCCCAAAGTCTATGGAATGGAGTAATAAGAGTTAAATCTGGAACAATCTATTTCAAAAATAATAAAACCAAGATAGGTAAAGTGACTTGCCCAAAAGGAACACACCCAGACAGGATAGCTGTAGGACCCACATCCAGGTCTTTGACTACAAGGTCCTGTTCTTTCTACTACATCAACCTAAAGCAATGCCAGTGGACATTTCGCCCCAGAAGAAGAGTAGAGAAAGAGTCCTCGCTTATTAAGTGCCACTTTGCACAAAGGAGGAACAACATGACGCCAGGGTGCAGGGTAGCACTGCTTCTTTTATCCTCTTCTTTAGTTCTATACCAAGAACTGTACAACAATCACATTCACAGAACCCCAGACACCATCTGCTGACATCATACTGTACAAACACCAGAGGAAGATGATAATACAATTAAGTGTTCATCTACCGGGGGTCACTTCCCAATTTGTGGATTATCTGGGGAGCATGCGTCCCCCACATAGTTCACCTTCGCTCTTCACCTGATTCTGAATTAATTCCTTCCAGCTTAAAGTGTGAAGACTAAAAATTGATCACTATACGAAAACGTATTTAAGGAGGTGATTATATGCTGACAACTACACAATGGTCCCTAATAGTCAATAGCAGCAATCTTGGACTCTCTGCTATGTAGGCTTAAGGACATCACCCTTCTCCTCCCTCCGTACCAGTGATTTGACCACTGATGTTATGACATGCCTAAATAGACTTAATTCCCACTTTCTACCAGAAGATAACATACTGATATGAAGGATTCTTCTCTCTTTTCAAATTTTTTAGTCCTGAGGAAAGCAGACAACATATCTAGGAATAGTGTCTTCGCTCTTCCTCAAGAACCAATCAGAAAAGAACCTAGTAAGTACAACCAATGGAATGCACCTAAATCTAGAAATAACCCCCACATTTATGACAAATAATTGGTTAATATTTGAGACAGGATATGGGCAAGGTCTTCCTCTGATATACAAAAAAGCATTTTCCCAAAGCCAGAACCTCTCTCTATCTTCTTTAGGCTCAGACCTTCCTCCAATAATTAGGATCAGCCCTAGCAATTGCAATAAGAAATTTAAGAGGATACAGCCCAATACCATGGTACTCACATCACATTTGTCATTCTAGCTATCTCATGGTGCTGCAGTTCTAGAAACTGAACTTCTGCCATTTTCCCAGGCTTGACCTCCTCTCTTAGTAAGGACTTTGCTCTTACTACCCACCTGGAAGGCTGTCCCTGAAATTTATCTCTAGTCTTTGATCTCTCCTGATAGTCTTCCCTGACTAATTTGTCTGTGTATATCTCTACCGCCCTCCATAAGATTTCTCAGGCTTTATTGCCCTTGCCTTATCACTTAGATACCATGCATTGCCTGTCAGAATGGACCAACCCTCAAGACCCAAGCTGGATTTGATTCCAAGAGCAAACTCTCATAGTGGCAAGGTCTAGTTATGGGCCCCAGTGGTCCTCATCTGTGTCAACTTGCTGATATTTATCACTCAGGGCTTATAATCTAATTGAAAGAGATGTACATAGGTGCACTTGGGTGGCTTAGTTGTTGAACACCCAACTCTCTTGATTTAGGCTCAGGTCATGATCTCATGGATGTGAGATTGAGACCTGCATTAGGCTCCACACAGAGCGTGGAGCCTGTTTAAGATATTCTCTCTCTCTCTCTCTCTCTCTCTCTCTCTCTCTCTCTCTCTCTCTCCCCTCCCCCTCTCCTTCTCCCTCTCCCCCTCCCTCATGCCCATGCACACATGCACATGCTCTCTCTCTCCCAAAATAAAAAAAATAAAATAAAAAAGAGAGAGAGATACATAAAAAAAAAAGATTGGTTCCTCACTTTTGTTGTTTTATACTGTTAGCTCTTACAGGACATTTAAAATATCAGAGAATAAAATAGTATGGTTCATGAACTGGTAAGGTTTGGGCATCAGCTATAATTACGACTACCTTATTTGACATTAACAGTGCAATGCTGTACTGAGTGGTGGGTATGTAACTCAGGAGTGACTTCCTGGAATAAAACCATACTTTTGACATTTGCCAACTTTGGGTAAATGGACAAAATTAGCAAGAACTTTCATTTCTTCAACTATGAAATAGGGGAAGATAATGGTGCCCTTCTTTTCTTTTTAAGCTTATTTATTTTGAGAAAGAAAGAACACACAAGTGAGGGAGGGGCAAAGAGAGGAACCCAAACAGGTTCTGCACTATCAGCACAGGGCCCAACTTGGGTCTCAAGCTCATGAACGGTGAGATCATTACCTGAGTGTAAATCAAGAGACAGAGGCTTAACCGCCTGAGCCACCCAAGCACCCCAATGATGGATTTCTTAAAGACTTCATTAAATAACACATATAAAGGGCTTATAGCAGGGCCTCATTCATAATAAATGTTCAACAAGTATTATGTGGGTGGACTGCCATATCTAATAAATAATTAGAAGAGTCATAGAGAAGACCAAATGTAAAAATCAGTGCCATGTTGAAATCAACTATTAACTTTTCCACGAAGGCATTCTGCCATTCCCCAGGACAATTTGGATTTGCCTCCTATGTATCAGTAACTGCTTAGCAGGGAGGTTTGAAGCACTAGGTCAGCCTTGACAGCTTACTACCTGTGTATAAGTCCTTTATCTGTTAAATGTGGAAAATAATTCTTCCACTTAACAGGGTTAGTCTTCTTATTAAATTAGTTAAGACACATAAAGCACTTAGACTGGCACCTGACATACAGAAAACACTGAAGTGCTAGCTACTCTTCATTATTAGTGTAGCCCGCACAATAGGCAGGGAGATGAAATGATGAAACCAGCATGTCCCTAAGCAATTAAAGCCAGGAGGCATCCATGTTTCTAACAAACAGGCAGTGCGTCATTAGTTCTGGCCCTGATCAGGACTCTTCCCAATGAAAGCAAGCTGAAATATTAATTGCAGCCTAAAGAAGAACACACCCCATGGAAAAGATCACCCAAACTAGAAGGAAGTAATCATAACTGCATCACCCTACAAAGAAAGAAAGCAGGCAAAGGAAGCATAACAAGTATACATAACAACTCACATTTTCAAAGCTTTTAAAGGATGCGATCTTTGTTAGAAATTCAGTGAGAGACTGCACTTTAGAAGAGCAAGTGAATACAAAGACTCTTAGAATAAAAATTAGGGGCCCTAAGCAAGAATGCAGCAATCCAACACACAATGGCATGAGGCAAGAATAGTGTGAACACAAAAGAGGATTAGAAGTACCTAAAGGAAGAGAAATTCGGAGTGTGCCAATGTGCATTACCAGCTTCATAGTGACTACATCCTGGAAATGAATACAAGTTCCATTCTACACCATTTGTAGTTATCTATAAACATGTCCTAGTCATGTCGTAAATTTCAGAGAATATTTCTTATTCCAAAATGTAGATTCAGTAGGTTAAACTCCCCTAGAGTCATGGGATGCCCCGTAAGGTGTCTACAGCAGGTTGGTCTTGACTGCTAACTGCCTGTGTGACCTTGGCAAAGTTATTTCATCTCATTCTCCATTTGTCTCATCTGCAAAGTGAAGCTAATGTTCAATTCTAGCTAATAGGAATAGCATGATTATTAGCTAACGCAAATGAAAGACTTAGGATGGTGCATGACACATACAAACATATGCATGTTCTGTTGTGACATAAGGTACCAAGTTAAAGGAAGTCACCTTTTGTCGTTTATGAATATCCAGACTAACTGGACCCCACTGAGTATTCCCATCACTACTCTGGAGACAAGAGGGGGCACAAGCTGATCAGTAACACTTCTCTTAGAATGCTGTGTTCTGCTCTGTTCTCCAAGGCGCAGTCCCCATACCAAGGCTTAACAAGGTTCACTTTCTCTAGATTTACTCTACATTTACAACCCGAGATACTAGGAATGTGCTACTTGAGAAGTCAGATTATGCCTTTGATCTCTGTGCACCTTACATTTAACACAGCACCAAGCTCAAACCAGGGTCTCGAAGAATAATGAATGATCAACGAATATCAAACAAGAAAAAATTATTATAAATCCAGGACTACTTGCTAAAATCAGAAGACTTTTAAACTCACTAACAAAATTATTGTCATTTTAATGTTCTTTTAATAATTTATAGCTAAGAGCATTAGCAGTGTTTTAAAAAAATTTTTTTTTCAATGCTTATTCATTTTCTGAGAGACAGAGAGAGATAGATGATGAGCGGGAAAGGGGCAGAGAGAGGGAGACACAGAATCCAAAGCAGGCTCCAGGCTCTGAGCTGTCAGCACAGAGCCAGATACGGCGCTCGAACTCATGAACCGGAAGATCATGACCTGAGCTGAAGTCAGCCACTTAACTGACTGAGCCACCCAGGCACCCCAAGTAGTGCTTTTTAAAGGGCATTGTGTAAACTGGTATATTGGAAATCTTGAAATGTTTAAAATGAATATTACCAGCATTTCCTTCCATCTAAAGACTTTTTCAAGGTTTTGTTTTGTTTTGTTTTGTTTGTCTGCCTCAAATGTTCTGAGAAGCACTAGGGCCTCTATGCATTGGAGTGCCTAAACATAGAAAAATTATCTGCTTCCCCATCAACGACTGATTTTTTCCATTACCAAATGAGAGGTTCTAAAGGCCCACAATGACTAGGATAAATCACTCCATTTCTTTGACTCTATTAAAGTAGATATTTTATGTTCCACTGCCACAAAATCCAAGATGAACACCAGAAATAGCCTGTGAGTTGAAGACTCTCATTTTAAAATGGCACCACAATTTATCCTAGTTCTTACTGTACCATGAGTATTACATTATTCATTAGAAGTATTTGTTTTTTAAGCAGCCATTACGCAGCTTTTGCTGAGTGTGGCGTAAGGCGATGATTTTGAGGGATATCTTCCAGAGATAAGGTCACTTTGTGGAATTCCCACCTACGTGAACCTAATGTGTTTGCATAAATATAAATTCACTCTATGACATTCCTGTCATGTTTGCTCAGTGAGCAAGTAATTTGCCATTCTCATTACTCCAGGTACAAGGTACCTTGTAGAAAATCAATCTTCTTTCTGCTTCATACATCACAGATTCCCCCCGACATCCAGAGCAGTCTGACACTGAAATGAAGGTGTAAGATACAGACACAAGTCTGTCTCAGCAACTGCATTGTCCAAAGGGGCTAATGAATGTTACATCTCACTGGGAAACCCCATCTTGGGGCAGGGGAAATGTCTATATACAAAGCAAAGATGTTGTTGCGTGCAAAGCATTTCCTATACCAGAGGGAGGAAGGTCTTAATAGTGGAACAAACAAGTAGCTACAGGGGGTTTAGTGCACAGTTTTTCAAAAATATTAATCTACCATCTCTCCAGGTCACAAATCATTTTCTCCACCTCTTGACAGGCTGAAGTTTGACTTTGAAAGACAATACATTGCAAGATCCTGACTGGCTATAATGTGTCAGGCTTCTCCCCAGGGACAGAGCCAGCTCATACCAGCAGATGAAACCATTTTCAGTGTTTTCACTGGTGTTGACTGCTGTTTTTTTCACCAACACATCCAATTCAACATCACGTATAAGTGCCAGTGGGGGGAAAAATACAGTGCAAATATTTTTATTCTATACCTATCTTCAAATCCATCCAAGGGTAATATGCTAGAACTTTCATGATATATTGTGGCTCACATTTATTGCCGAAAACCACTGTTTCAAATGTCAACAAACACTTGAGTACTTACGTACTATCATACAAACTGTACATAAAAATAATTAACAAACAAGCAAAAAATACAAAACAAAACAAAACAAGGTCCCTTCCTCCGTGAAATTTATGTTCCAGGAGAGAGAAAATGAATGAATACCTAAATAAATCACTGTGAAAATTTCAAATATTGATCAATGCTGTGAATAAAAGAGTCATGTGATAAATAGTGATAGGTGAAAGTTAGAAAGTAGTATTAGATAAGATAATGACAAAGATATTAGTGATGATATTAGCCAAGGAAAACAGCCACAAGAAAAAAGAAGAGAAAGTAAATTCTGGGGAAAAATAAAGACACAGAAATAGTGAAATAGAGAGAAGGCAGTGTGGTTGGAGGAGGTAACATGAATCAGAAGAGTAGTACTGGCAAGCATCAGATCACGGAAGCCTTGTTGGTTATGATAAATTTGAGTTTATTTAAAGTGCAATGAGAAGTTACTGTCAGGTGGAATTAGGAGCTTTGAAACAACAGGGCAAATGACATGGTATCAGAGACAGTTTTTAGGGATCACTTTACAAACTGTTTTGCGTGGATAAAGAGTTGTGGGAGGTAGATGTATTAGAAGCAAGAGGAACATTTAGGAAGCGGAGGCCATGGTCCAGGCAAGTTATCATGATGGCCCGACTGAGGAAGCTATTAGTGAAGATAAAGCAAAGTACATATACTTGTTTTAGACATATACATCTTGGGACTCATCCAAAGACTGATGAGAGGATGCTAAAAAGAATATTGGTGTCATTACTAAGACGGAGAAGGGATAGAAATAGGCAATTCTCTTTCAGACATATTAACTTTGAGAAGACAGATATCCAAATGTTACTTATGAAATTGAGAGCACAAACCTGGAACTAGTTAGAGGTAAATTCTAGGGCATACAGATCATATCTAACACCAAGTAACCAGAAGAGTTCATCCAGAAAATGGTTACAGATGAAATACAGGATACTAGTGAAATTTGAATTTCAGATACAATAAATAATTTATTAGTATAAGTAAGCCCCAAATATTGCATGGAACATAATTATACTAAAGTATATCCCTATAGTTTATGGGATGGATGCACAGATAGAAAAACAGGCAATACAAAGATAAATGTGCGTGTGTGTGTGTATTATGTAGGAAAAAATTACACTAAAAAAATTTACTTGAAATTCAAATTTAACTGGTTATTCTATATATTTTTTTTGCTCAACGTGGAAACCCTAACTCAGGATGAGATTATAAATACAGAAGACCAAGACCTGGTGTACTCTGACCTGCAGAGATGGATCAGAGGAAGAAGAGTTTACAAAGTATATATAAGGAGACTTAGAAGGAAGGATCAAAAGGAGAGTGTGGGGTCACAGGCAATAAGAGAAAAAAGGTGTCCCAAGAAAGTGATGCTTGACTGACTCTAAAGTTTTGGCTCTTGCTCAGGTGTTGAATAAAATGGATTCAACTAGTAACCATGACCCTGGGCAGCATGGAAACAAGCCTTTATGACCTTGAAAACCACAGCTACAGTGAAGTGGAGGAACAAAAGACCCACTGGAGTGGGATGGAAAGATGAAGAAGTGAATACAGAAAATAGGGTGGTAACAATGCGGTGACAAAGGGTGGAGAAGATACACTAGGATGTGTATGTCAATGGAATGACCTGGTAGATAGAACTGGACGATTCAGAAATGAGAGGGGAAAATGGTGGGATGAAAGCCCTTTGTAGGAAATGATATCCAAACTATGATGGATAGGTTGACTTTTAACAGTAGTAGAAACAATTCTTCCATTTTAACAGAAAGTAGATAGCAAATTTGGTGTGGTTTCTGAGGGTTTCGAATGTTATAAAATGACTCCACTTATGAACATGTACACAAAAATATCTCATGTATAATAAAATATGTTGCCTACATTGTAGTTTGTCCAAAATTACTCAGCTATTATGTACTCATGCAAACAGAGACATACTCAAAATTAGCTGCATGTTTCAAGATATCTTGATAGGTAAATGAATTACTCTTAGGTAGTTGTTTAGGAAAAAGTGTTCACTTTTACTTTCCCATGGTTGCCATTATTTTTCTTGAATATGGGAAGTATAAAATAGCCTCTAAACTGTTATAACATCAAGAATGAAGTTTTTCTAAATGGAAACCAGAAACTCCTAAATAACATTTCCTGCAACAACTGCATCATACCGTACATCATTAAGTAGAAAAGTTTTGCTAATACAAAGTGAAAGTAAAGACTGCCAAGCTCCAGAGAAACAAAGGTCAGTTGCTGTGGGAACCATACTTTGGACCTCCTGACCTTTGCATGTATTGCATTAATGTGGATATTTGCATTGGATCTCCTCCAAAATAAAAATCAGGTATTCAGTGATATAGCTATAAATGCAGCTCAGCAGCAAAGAGTGCTGCATTTTGAGGAGCACAAAGAGAAACAGTGAAGACTTTAAAAATAGATATATTCCTTTTAGAACATTTTTCTAAATATCATGCAGTCATTTGTCAGTTACCTGAATTCCTGATATTTGTAAATGAACATGATTATTTGCCTATAGCACTTCATGTTCTTATTAACAAAAGAGTGATGGTCTGATAAACAAAATTCCCTGATTTATTGAAATTTCAGGGTAAGGATTGTATGCATGGTTTCTGTTATTTTTAACACAAAGCTCACAGCTAAAACAATCCTGTATTCTTTTGAATATTTAAAGGAATGTGTCTCCTATCCATATCCCGCATTTGAAATCAAACTGATACTGCTTTTAGAATTGATGAAAATATGGGTACAGAAAAAAAAATCCTGATTATTAAACCAACTAACACATCGTTATCTTTTGATAATATTTTCCAGATCAACAGGCCTCTTTCTCAGCAAGTTTACTACAATTTAAACTTTCCACCTTCACTATCTTTGGGGAGTATTTATCTTAGTTTCCTTCTATGAACACAAGGAGCATAGACAGAACAAAATCTAAGCTCCATAAAGACAGAGCCCTTTTATGCTGCAATTGCAGAGCATCTGTTACCCAAAAGGCAGTCAAGAAAGATGGATGGATGGAGGGAGGGAGGGAGACAGAGAGGGAGGGAGGGAGGGAGGGCCAGCCAGAGGATTACGGGAAGTGGAAATTATGAATTTAATGAGATGATAGAAAGAGATCATAAATATATTTTTAATCAGATGAGAAAACTAAGACATATCAGAGATTCTCAATGACTTGGTCCCTAAAGCAACAAGTTAGTGACAAATATTTTAATTCCTTTTTAAAAACCCAATCATTCTATATCCTTCCACCCCTCCCCTACAAAGCACACACTTTCCCTCTTCTCATCTACCTATTCACACACTCAAAAAGTAAAACAGATCTCATAAAAATTAGCCCAGTGACTCTCTAGGCTCTTGTGGCTAGATTTTTCCTTCAGTTTTATTGAAATATAACAGATAGTATTATATAAACTAAAGTATACAATGTGATGATTTAATATACAAATATCAAGTCTTGCTAATAGAAACTGAAAACAAATACTAAGAATATTAAGAAATAATTACCACAATGAGGTTAGATAACACCTCTATCACTTAATATAGCTACCTTTTCTGGTGTGTGTGGTGAGAACATTTAAGATTTACTCTCTTAGCATTTTTCAAGTATTCAATATGGTATTGTTAACTATAGTCACTATGGTGTACATTAAATCCCCCAAACTTATCTTACAACTGGAAGTCTGTACCCTTTGACCAGCATTTCCTCATTTCCCCCACCCCCAGCTCCTGGAAACCACCAATCTACTCTGTTTCTTTGAGTTCCGCTTTTTGAGATATTACATAAGTGAGATCATACAATATTTGTTTTTCTCTGTCTGACTTATTTCACTTAGCATAATGCTCTCAAGATTCATCCATGTTGTCACAAAAGGCAGGATTTCCCTCTTTTTACGGCTGACTAATATTCCATTGTGTATATATCCATGATATGTAATAGATCTTTATCCATTCTTTATTCATTCATCCACTGACAGACAGACACTCAGTTGTTTCCATGCCTTGGCTATTTCAAATAATGCTGCGATAAATTTAAGACCTGGTACCTGGGATTTTCTCAAGGGTACCAAAACCATCACATATACAGTGCAGAAGAGAATTAGGAAATCACAAAGGCCAATATCCCCAAGAATGACAACTGCCCTTCTTTTAGATAACTGCAACAGTTCATATATTTGACGGCACATACTTCTAAATCATAAAGTAGGGTAATTCCTTCACCCAGAAAAAAAAAAAAAAACTTCAGAGGCTGGGACTCTGTTATTTTCAACTTGATATCCTAGCAGTCCACCACAGCACTATCGTGTGGTCGGTTCTCAATACAGTGTGTACTGGATGAATGAGTGAATGAAAGCATGAATGCCCAGGCACTCTAGTAAGAAGTAGAATGTAACCTGGTAACTAATGTATTAAAAAAACAGTTTATGCAAATTCCTCAAGGGTTTGGTTTTAGAGAGAAGTTACTCCACCCCCCAAAGAAGGATTGCCTTGTTAATAAGAATTTCTTAAGATTAAGACCACGAATCCAAACAGCAATAAGAGAAAGGGGAGAGAAAGGAGAGAGAAAGAGAGAGGTAGAGAGAGAGGGAGAAGGGAGGGAGGGAAAATAGGAGGGAAAGGAAGAGCCAAAGGGAGGGGAGGGAAGAGATACAACTGCCAAAGGATGGTACCAAAAATCTATGCTCCTAGAGGAGACAATGGGGAGCCAGTTCTTTATTTTAATTTTCACTTCTTTTATAGCAATTAAAGCCTTAAACTTAGCCAAAGCTAAGTATGAAGTGTACGGAAGGTAATGACTCTGGGGTTGGGAGTTAATAAAATTTTGGAATGAAAAAAATTAACAATGGCAGTCAAAAGCACAAACTAAGCCAAGATCTAATTATATTATACTTTCATGAATGTAAAAAAACATTATGAAATATTTAATAATCTACCAAACTCCACGTTTTTCATCTGCCCAGGGATCCCATAGACTTGCATACAATTATCTCTTCAGTTAAATACACAGCACTCCACAAGTGCTTAGATTCACATTCACATCATTGTTCCTGATATTATGTGGCCACTTCAAATGGCTGGAAGCTCTTCCCTTGACAATCCCTCTGCTTAGAGAGCTTAGGTTACCAGAGATTCAATATGCTTGTTTTAATTAGTACTTCTGTACTATCTGCCTATACCTTACAGGTAAGCCTTTCAGCAGGTGATTTGATTTTCTTTATTCTGATCTTGCCAGCATTTCTAAAATTGAATGAATGAAGAAAGGGAAAGGGTTCAGCAGGCATCGAACGACATGACTCCCTGTCAACCAAAATGCTAAACAGATATCCTGGCTTCTTAAGGACCCCAGAACACGAGCTCAGCTTTCAAAAAGAAATGTAACTGTTTGTATTATCTATGTTCTTTTGTTTGCCATCAAGATAGTTGTGATTTAACTAGCAAAGGAAGGTTACCTAAGAGTTATGTAAGAGTATAACAAATAGACTTAAGAACATGGTAACCTAGGTAGTACTCCACTGTCAGTCAAGAGGATTCCCATTATAACTGATTTCATGAGATACTACTTTTCTATACTATTTGATACATACACAAACAGGTAATGTGTGTATAGTTAGAAAGCATAATAAAATAAATGTGAACCACCACCTACTATGCATTACTAATTTAAGAACAAAAACATTATCACTGTTCTTAAACCACTCTACTTTGTGCTCCATCCCAGCTCTTTCCTGCTTCTCTTTATCCAAAAGTAACCAATAACTTTCCTTTTTTAAAAATAATTTTAGCACATATATATGTATCCTGTACCAATGTATTATTTCTATTTTCTTGGTTTGAGCCTTATAACTATAGTAGCATACTGTGTATAGTATCCTGAAACTTACTTCATTCACTCAACATTACATTTCAAAAGATATGTTTATGTCATTGCATTCAACTGTAGGACATTCATCTTCACAGTTGTACAATCCCTTGTGTGGTTTTAGCAAAATACATTCACCCATTTCTTGTTCATGGACATTTAGGTTGTTTGTAGTTTATGTTTTTGCCATTGTGAATATACAACTAGAAATAATCTTATACATGTCTCCTGGTTCACTTGTGCTAAGAGTTTCTCTAGGAGTTATACAAGAGAAAGAAATTGGTGGCCACAGGGAATGCATGTGTTTAACTTTACAGGATACTACTGAATTGTTTTCCAAAGTGGATGTCCAAATTTACATCACCAATAGCAGTAGTGGATGAGGTTCCATTACTCTACATCCTTGCCAACTTTTGATATTGAAAGGTTTCTGTATTTTTTACACTCTAGTGAGTACAAAATGATATCCATTTTGGTCTCAATTTGCATTTCCCCATTTGAAGGCAAATATTGTTTTTATTATTATTAAGATATAATTGACATGTCACATTGTATTTAGCCAATGTCTTTTTCTATGATGCTTATATTTTTTGACTTCATGACTTTCATTGATATCCATTAATTTCCGAACAATTAATGGATTTTCAGGCAAGCAGTCAACACCATCCCTTTTTTTCTATCACCAAAACACCAAGATCACATCAAGTTTTTCATTAAATTAGCCACCCAGTACTGAATTTTGAGTTGTAGATATGATTACCAGTTTCTGGTCCACTTATAACAAGTATGTCAGATTTTAAGAGCTGCTGGTCACTTTTCCGTGATCTTTATAAAATCTATGCCTAGATATGTCTATAGACTGATCCTTTTTTTGCCAGTAGTGTTTTGCATATTTTCTAAGTAGAATTATTCCAATTTGCCAAAGTTGCTTCCCAGGTTTTAACTCTTTAATTTCACTTTTTATAATAATTTTGATTGTTTTCCATCTTTGTAATTGAAAATCATTCTCTAAGTTTTATTAACACTTGCTAACTGTGGCAAAACAAACATATAGAACTCCTAGAGTAGAAAAAAGACACAGTGGAATTACAGTGAAAAATGCCTTGATTTCCTTAAGATGCTATTTGAAGACAGCTCATGTACTTGGCCAATAAAAATGAATTCTTCTCCTCAGATGAGAAAAGACAGAATGGTATTTAAAGTTGAAATGAAAGCACAGCCTGATCAAACATTTTAGATCCACACAACTCTGTTAATTATGTCTCCCACAGCATCCAGAGACAATTTTAGATTGTTAGACCATGTCAGTTAATGATGATGATTATACAGCTATAACAACCTACCACAGATCTACCATAATATCATTTCTGACAATAGGGTCTGTTTCTTTGAATACTTTTATGCATAGGCATCACATTTTTCTTATTTACTACACATGACTAGAATAGCAGTACATCTTCTATCAAATATAGTTTTATGATTTTTATAGCACCTAGCTATGGCTATGGACAGGGCTTACAGCTCTGCACCTCTGCCAGTTAGACTTTTTAAATTCAACCTGTTAACCACAGGGCATTAACATTAAAGAATCTGTATTTTTCTGGTATGGTACTATAGGAATAATCTAGCCTCTTAGTACCCTATTAAATCTAAGCTGTCTACATAATGCTTCAGTCTAAGGATTCTAGCTAAACTATATAGAACTTGGGAAACATCTATTACATCAACTTTACATTTTAAAAATGACCAACTGTCACAAGCTTAAAATAACATGTTAATACTATGACTTACTGTCCATCCAGTTCAAAGCTGGACATAGCATATTATCAATGCTCAATTCCAAAAACAGCACAGACACCACCTCCTATGCTGTTGTTAACTTTGCTGTCCTCATTTCCTGGGGCTCTCTGTAGTATAGACACAATCAAGCATATCCTTCCGTTTTAAACATTTCTCCTTCTTCTGGGAGTGAGGAACCCAACACCCTCAGACTCTTGATTCTCCTACTACCTTACTGGGCTCTCATTCTCAGGACACTTTGCTAATATTTGCTCTTCTGGATAACCTCTGAATGGCTATCACAGTGCCCTGGGGCTCTGCCAGAGCCATCTTCTCTATCTATAATTCCTCCCCAGATGATCTCATCTAGTCCCACAGTTTGGGTATGATATGACTGTTCATTCACAAAATTTTCCTCCAACCCTGACATCTTACTGGAGCCAGATTTTCACATTCAATTGAGAGTTTCAAATCTCCAATATAGATCACATCCTTATAGACATCACAACCTTAAAAAGTAGAGTTACGCATTTCCATCCTTCTTCCCAACCCACTCTTCCTCTCCCATTCTCCACTGTACCACCATCCAGCCAATGGAAATATTCAGAAGTCACTTGTGATTCCTCTTTCCCTCACTCTCATTTCCAACATTTCAGCACAACCGATGCTCAACATTTCAAATATAAATTAAATCCATCCATTTTTTTTCCACCTACATTCTTTCCCAAGTCTAGCCTTCACTACTACAATGGCCTCCTATCTGATCTTTCTGCTTCCACTATTTCACCATAGAATATTTTCTCCTAATAACACACAGAGTTGTTTTCTTTTTTTACATGCAAATCTTACCACTGCCCACTTACAATTTACCAATGTAATGTTACTCAGAATAAAATCTCAACTCCTTACCATGACCCACTCACCTCTTTTCTAAAAGTGCCGAAATCCTCAAGCTCTTTATACTGCCAAGTTCCTCAGCCTAGAAGTCCCTCTCCTTCTTCAGATTTCTGTTCAAAGTCTTCAAAGAGTCTTCCCTGATTATCACTTATAGCTTACCATCCAATTTATTTCCAGTCAACGAACATTACTATCAGTGATAATGTGTTTGTGTACTTGTTTGTATATTTTCTGACTCTTACCACTAGCATCTAAGTTCTATATAAGGAATCTTTTGTCTTGTGTACCACCATGTTCCAAGCTACTTGGTCTAGAGCAGCTACTGGTTCACAGGAGATAGCAAATAAATATATAAAACATAAATTTAATAAAGACTCTCTTTCCAATACCCAATAGCCATCCGCCCCCCAAAAAATGCCCTGATTTATATTTTCACATAAAATTTAATAGTTTTGGAGAACTTGCTTGATTTGCATGCCATTCTCTAATTTTAAGAGAGTCATTTAAAATTTCTACAGTTTGTATATCAGCTATTCCATGTTGAGTCAAAAATGCAACTGCACTTATGAAGTCAAAAACCTCACTTTTATTTTTACTTCTGAGGAACTTGAAGAGCTAAAGCTCTTCTCTACAAAGTCAATTGTAATTTATACTCATTAAATTCTATGCCTTTCAGACAATGAAATAATAATAGCCTAAGTGATTTGAGAAAAAATACTCAGCTTTTGGCAAGTCCTGCTATTCTTTTCAAGATCCATCATCAGAAATTACTAAAGATTCTATACCTTCAGAGCCATGCTTTGGGGACAGTAAAAAACTGACATAGAAGTTAGAAGTGGAAACCTCAAAGCATCCTTCCATATCAACTATATTATTAATAAGGTAAAGGAAAATGTAAATTTGATGAGCATCAGTACAGTCTAGCAATTAATGGTGATGTTCTAAAGATATAACACCCACAAGGAGGTCCCCAGCTTTGCAGCCACCATACTAGGTGAAAGGTAAACAATCTCCAACATGAACATTTGGAGATTTAAACAAAAAATATTACCGGTTTTTTCCTGGTGGGACAAACTCCCTCCAAAACTCAGGTACTGAATCAAGACGCAGGGTGGAAGAGTAAGAATGTAGGGAGATTTTAGATTAAGTTCAAAATTTGGCTCTGCCTCTCACTGCTTGTACTTGAGCAGATTACAGGTCTTCCCCTCATCAAATAGCCACTGAGCACCTACTCTCCCAGGGGCTATCCTAGATGAAGGCCACAAAAATAAGCCTATCCGGTAATTTAGAGACATAGTTTAGAACACTAGCTTTCTCCGAGATAAAACAAGAAAAATACTAATCCCATTAATGATCAGCCAAGATAAAGTAGGCAACATACTTGGCACAAAAGAAAATATTTCAATAAGTAACTTACTATTTTTATAATTTTCAACCAGGTTACATTAACACATGGGCTATGTGATTCCTTCTAGCCATTGACAGTATACATTTGAAATGAAAATTTAGACTCATTCCATTCCATTGGCAAGAATACACTATAACCATTGGCCTGAACATATAAATGAACAATACTAAAAAATATTTATAATTATTTATTTTCTGTATGCTTAAAGATTGAGTAAGCATTTCATTGGCCTCATCTCTGATTCACTGAAAAAGTACAAAAATTCACAGTGTTGATATATTTACTAAACAACCTAATTTTTAATGTCATATATTCACTAGGTTGCCTTTAAAAACTATATCCTAAAAAGAAGTCAGAGGAAGTTGTACATTTAGTACCCACTGGTGACTCAAGAGTGTGGGGTAGTATTTCCCCCCATTTTCTGGTTCTCCATTTCATAACAATTAGTTGGTTAAATACAGGAATATAGCCCAGAAGTATTATTCTGTTTCACAGAGAATTACTGTACCTAATTCAGCAGTATGTGAGACTTCTATAGTGTAATGGACCTATTTTATGCCTATCTTAAAAAGGTAGTCTCTTATCTTCTCATAGAGTAAGAGATTATTTTGTTGTTCAAAAGCCTAAGCCAGTGTTAGGCCTTCTAATAAGTGTGCTAATAACTTGAAATGACTTGAGAAGTGCCACAAATGAAAAAGCAATAAACTGTCAGTTCTTCTGAAACTATAGTTTAATGGCCCAATATTACTATTACCTTCATATCAAGATACTAATTTGGAGTAATAAATAGCTATAATAACAATGACATAAATTAAACAAAATAAATCATTCGCTTACCCTCTCAAAAGGTAATATGGTCTTAATATTTTTTTACTGAGGATCAAGTCTGAAATATACATGTATGAATATGTAAACTACAAAGTGCTAAATAAATGTACAGAATTAGTATCACCAGAGAGTCTCAGTATCACCAGACAGATCACTGTTACATATATTAAAAACTGTTGAGGTCTCTAGGAAAATTTTCTTCATATCAAATTAGTATAAAATGAGATTTTAATTAGAAAAAGGGCTTCTTGTCCTCCTCACTTTTGAAAGCAAAGAATAATGTAGAATTCCTTTCTCATATACAGGAGATAATAGCTTTTTGAAAATTACCAAAAGGCAAATACTCATTTTATTAAGTCCCTGAACAAAATGCCTCTGACATCTATCTATTGCTATCAGGCACACAGACACTCTCTCTTACCCACAGGCCCCAAATCTCTCTTTTACAATGCTTTATCAATTCATCTGAGACGACATGGAGAAAGTCTAAGTTCAGTAATCATGTTGTTAACATACAACTTTACTACTTTTAATCTTTCTTTTAAGAAAGAAAGTATACTACCTCATTCAGAATAACTGCAGATGAAATTGGTTTTTGACAGGTTGTCAAGAAAAAGTATAACTATTCTAAACACTGAATGTTAACTAGGAAATACAGAGGAGTCACTGTATCCATCTGCAAGTATTGAGGATGTCATAAACTCTACCACAAGGTCATGGATTCTAGGGATTTTGAAAGCTTCAAGCCATGTGATATGTGGTACTAGGATATCCCAGAACTTCAAGACTGCCAAGAACCACTGGCCCAGACACCCAAAATATTTTGTGATATGACACCAAATGATGGTCCACTGAAGATACTGGTTTTGAAGAACATGAATGTATTCCATGTTAATTTGGGGAAATCTCTTTACAGAGTAACATAAACCTATACATGAGAATGAGGGAGGAAACAAGGTAATAGTTCATGGTCTTTCCCATCCTTTTATTTCAATGTATGATCACAATGTTGCATTCTTTGCAAACCTAAGCCAAAATGATAAAACTGCTCCAAAGTCAGTTTATTCTCAGGTCTCAAGTGTAATTTTTAATCCTAGAGCGATCCATTAGTGCAATTTCATGAAGAAAGTTTTGCATGAAGGAGCCTGTGTTTCACTGTGAGAGAGATACCAGAGATGGGAGTTTGTAATCCCATGGACACAGTGAAGGATGTCCACATATCCGGAGAGAAAGATGTCCAAAGCCCTACACAGGATAAGTAGTCAGTCACAAATTCATAAACTATAAGGAGCATTTTGACCTTGAAATCAAAACATTTTCAAGGTTCTATTTGCTAGTTTGAGAAAATGGAGGTATGTTACCAAAATATAAGAAAAATCATGCAATTTGAGAGCATGCTAATAGTGCCTAGGAACGCAAGGCTAAGTTACCCACAGACCCTTCTCACCAGTAAAGCTGACCAACAGGACATTTTTATATAAGGTTCTGAGCCCCAGGAGGAGATGTTTAGATTAAAAATACACATTTCGGAATCATATCATATTGGGGCAAGAGGTAGGGATAGTTAGGACTGAGAAGCATGATGAGATCAACCAGGAAGGAATATGGCATCAACAGAGCTCTAGAAGAAGATAAATCCCTAAAGAAATGCCAGTGTTTAAGGAGAAGCAAAGGAGAAGCCTACAAAAGACAGGAGGCCTGCCAAGTACCAGGAGAGTGCAAAGGCTAGGCAGCCAATGGGGGATAGAGAGTCAGTGACAAGGTATTAAATAGCAAATGTATCAAAGAATAATAAAGAGATTGGAAACCCTTCACTGCCATATTTATACAATGGGGAAAAGCAGATTTGAGAGTGGTCACATCTAAAGGCTTCTGGTTTTCCATAAATTAAAAGTCATGGCAAACTGTAGAAAGCAGAAGTAGCAAATTTGAGGGTAGTCTTAAATAGACTGTGAAAAGTTTAGAATATTCACTGAGAGGAATTTACTTAAGGAAAAATTTCCTAGATTCCTTAAAAGAATAATTGATACACTTACTGCCTTTTAAATATGTAAAGAAGGTACATTTATTCAATAAAAAATATTAAAGGAGATTATAGGAAAGGACAAGGATATGGAAGACAAACCTCTGACCTCGGGAATTCAACTGTGTTAATAATTTTCAATACAATGCAAAACAAGTCCCCAGAAAAGTCACAAATATTCTTCTGTATGTGTGTGTCTTATCTGGTGGTTATGCTGACCCATCCATACTCTTTTCTCTTTCAGTCCCTCAGGACACAAGGCATGTACTGTCAAGAGAATTTATGGAATTTAGGGGTACAGTCCATGGTATGAAAAGAAGTTCTCTCTTACCTTATTCTTTGGTATTACATATCAGTATACATGCTAGGAACATAGCTTAGATAATTAAGTAGAGAATGCTGACTTCCAAAAAGTACAGGTAGCTGACAACAACTAACTGTAGCTCTCAGGGAGCTGAAAAGCCTCGACTCTGCCTGTCTCTCATCTCACTGGGTAACATGCGCACCAGAAATTGACTCTTGGAATCAACATAATCAACAAATGCCAACTGGGCAGGGCTGGGGGTTAAAGTGATATAAATAATAGCCCCTGTTTTCAAGGAGCTTCCAATTTAACTGGAAAATTACACCCAGCCCTGAGAAGCCCTAAATAAATTAAGATGTTATAGACTGGTCAAGACAACTAGAGGGCAGTTAGCTCAGGGTTATGCCTAATTGTTAATGAAATTTGTAGTACAAATGGAAATGTATTAAAAGAAGAAAGAACATACCTCAGGAAAAGCTGGGAAAAAGGCAGGAACTGCACTATCTCTTAAACCTAGGTGAAGCCAGAGACCCCAAGCAGCAAAGTGAAACCAGCCAGTCTTCTCATAGTTAGCACCCCCTTCACCATTACCACCAATAAACTCACCCCATGCAACTCTGAACCATCTGTGTTTCTTCAAAGTGAGTAATATCAGCCCTGACACTGCCAATGACTGGGACAGCTCTAATTTGGGAGGCACTTGTTTCAAAGATCAGATGTCTCACAATTTCTTTGTCCTTCTAGAAGTTCCCCACATGGCTAAGGAGTTACATCATGTGCAGATGTTCACAAAGGTTGTATTTATTGTACTTTGTCCTTGCAATTTTCAAAAGAAAATAGCCGTGTTTATTCTATGTTATGTTTTCTGGGCCATTCATTTAGGATTGGATTGGAAAGTTTCTTTGAGTTTACATTTTTGCATTTAAAAACACAACAAAATAATCCAACATGCAACCAAAAAAAAAATAGCAATTTACCATAATTAGCACT